>NW_012101432.1:2634010-2636211 GCF_000951045.1 Mandrillus leucophaeus | reverse complement strand
GCTAATTTTTGTAATTTTAGTAAAGATGGAGTTTCACCATGTTGGCCAAGCTGGGCTCGAACTCCTGACCTCAGGTGATCTGCCCACCTCAGCCTCCCAAAGTGCTGGGATTATAGGCTGAAGCCACCGCGCTGAGTCTAATTTCTTCATTTTAATGAATATCAATTTTTCAGTCTTTTATTTATAGCTAATGATTTTGTGCTCGTTGAAGAAATTTTGCCTGTCCAACGGTCATGAAGATATTCTCTTATGTTTTCTCCTAGAAACTTGATTGTTTTAGCTTTTGCACTTAAGTCTATGATTCACCTCAAATTAAATTTTCTGTATGATGTGAGATGTGAGTCAATATTCCATCTTTTTCATGTGGATATTCAGTTGACCCAGCACCATTTATTGAAGACTGTCCTTTCCCTTACTGAATTGCAGTGCAGCTTTTGTTGTTTTCCAGATGTCTACATATATGTTGTTCTACTTCTGAGTTCTCTATCATATTCTATTTGTCTATTTACCTATCTTGCTAATACCAGTGTCTTACTTGCTGTAACTTTATAGTGAGTCTTAAAATCCGATAATTTAAGGTACTTTTGCTGCTGCTTCTTCAATACGACCTTAGCTATTATAGGTCCTTTGCATTTTCAGATAAATTTATCATTAATTCATAAATCCCGCCAAAAATAATTTGTTGGGATTTTGATTGGGATTGCATTGAAACAATATATCAATTTGAGAGAATTGAAATCTTAACAATATTATGTCTTCTAATCCATAAGCATGGTACACTTTGCCTTCTATCTAGGTTTTCTTTAACTTTTCTCAGTAATTTTTAGTTTTCACTATAGAGATCTTGCAACTCCTTTTTAATATTTATTCCTAGTATTTTATGCTTTGTGATACTATGGTTATTTTTATTTAACTTTATTTAACTTGTGTCTAGTATATAAGAACGCAGTTAATTTTTGTATATTGATCTTATATCTAGCAATTTTGCTTAATTCCTTTACTATTTTAATAGACTTAGAGATTCTCTTGAATTTTCTATGTACACAGTTGTATGACAGTTTTATTTATCTTTTCCCATCTTGACACTGTTATTTGTTAATTGATTTGTTTAGACTTAATGTTCTGGCTAAGAATTTTTTTTAAGTTCTAGGTTTGTGTGTGTGTGTGTGTGTGTGCGTATGTCTGTATTTTAATTTTATTTAAGTTCTGGGGTACACATACAGGATGTGCAGGTCTGTTACATAGGTAAACATGTTCCATGGTAGTTTGCTTCTCCTATTAACCCATCACCTAAATATTAAGCCCAACATGCATTAACTATTTTTCCTGATGCTCTCCCTCCCTGCACCCCCCAAGAGGCCCCAGTGTATGTTGGTCACCTCCCTGTGTCCATGTGTTCCCATTGTTCGGCTCCCATTTATGAGTGAGAACATGCGGTGTTTGGTTTTCTGTTCCTGCGTTAGTATGTAGAGGATAATGGCTTCCAGCTCCATCCAAGACCATGCAAAGAACATTCCTCATTAAAAAGTGGGCAAAGGACATAAACAGACACTTCTCAAAAGAAGACATTTATGCAGCCCACAACCAGAAGAAAAAAAGCTCAACATCACTGGTCATTGGAGAAATGCAAATCAAAACCACAGTGAGATACCATCTCATGCCAGTCAGAATGGCTTTTATTAAAAATTCAAAACAACAGATAGTGGCAAGGCTGCAGAGAAATACGAATGCTTTTACACTGTTGGTGGCAATGTAAATTAGTTCTACCATTGTAAAGGAATACAAATCATTCTCTTATAAAGATACATGCATATGCATGTTCATTGCAGCACTATTGACAACAGCAAAGACATGGTATCAACCCAAATGCCCATCAGTGATACACTGGATAAAGAAAATGTGGCACATATACACCATGGAATATTATACAGCCATAAAAAAAAGATTTTTTATATTTTAAAAAACAGCAGGCCAGGCGCGGTGGCTCAAGCCTATAATCCCAGCACTTTGGGAGGCCAAGACGGGCGGATCACGAGGTCAGGAGGTCGAGACCATCCTGGCTAACACAGTGAAACCCCGTCTCTACTAAAAAATACAATAAAAACTAGCCGGGCGATGTGACCGGTGCCTGTAGTCCCAGCTACTCGGGAGGCTGAGGCAGGAGAATGGCATAAACCCAGGAGGCAGAGCTTGCAGTGAGC
>NW_012101432.1:2619917-2633960 GCF_000951045.1 Mandrillus leucophaeus | reverse complement strand
GAATGGCATAAACCCAGGAGGCAGAGCTTGCAGTGAGCCGAGATCCGGCCACTGCACTCCAGCCTGGGTGACAGAGGGCAACTCCATCTCAAAAAAAAAAAAAAAAAACCAGCAATATTGACTGGCCATGGTAGCTCACACCTGTAATTTCAGCACTTTGGGAGGCCGAGGCAGATGAATCACCTGAGGTCAGGAGTTCGAGACCAGTCTGGCCAACATGGTGAAACCTGCTCTCTACTAAAAATACAAAAATTAGCCAGGCCTCGTGGCAAGTGCCTGTCATTCCAGCTACTTGGGAGGCTGAGGCAGGAGAATCACTTGAACCCAGGAGGCAGAGGTTGCAATGAGCCAAGATCACGCCACTGCACTCCTGCCTGGGCAGCAAGAGCAAAACCCCATCTCAAAACACACACACACACACACACACACACACACACACAAAATACCTAGGTCCCACCTCAGACCAGTCAAATTAGAATATTGGAATATGGGAAAAGGGCATTAATATTTTTTTAAAAGCTCCCCCAAGTGATGCTAATGTGTGGCCAGATAACCACGGCTGTCTTTACTAACAGAATCACTGCTGGTCTTTGGTAAGAAAAAAGAATCTTCACAGGATCTATTACATTATTCTAAGTAACTAGAATGGCAAGTGGTGTAAGCTTTTATCTTTTATTAAAACCTGAGAGAGACCTTTAGGATGTATATTTCCTAACATCATTCTGTTTAAGTAGAAAATGTAGACTGCCTCCCAATTATAAAAACAATGCACTACCTTGTAAGAATAGTTGGACACAACCAGTAAACTCATGAGAGATGTTCAGATGTCTGACAGTAACTACTACTTACACCAAACATTCATTACTCCACAGGATTTTAGTTTTAAAATTAAATGAGGTTTTATAAAAACTATAAATTTGGGTCGAAGACTATTTAATAATAATAATATCAGCTAACACTTATCAAGTACTTACTGTGCCAGGTGCCATGTCTAAGCATTTTACATGTATTATATTATTTAATCCTAATAACAATCCTAAGAGATTAATATTATTATTAAACTTATTTTAAGCTACTATTTACTGCTTACTATTTAACATACAAGCAGGACAACTCTGAGAAGGAACATATTAGTAGCTTCATTCTCAAAATGAGGAAACTGAGGCTTATAAAAGTTAGATAATTGGCTGAGGTCTCATGTTCAGTTATCAGTAGAACCAGGACTGGCTGATCCCAAGGCCCTAGCTCTTAAGTACCATGCTATATATTTTTTTTAATTATTATTCTAACCCAGAGGGCAGCAGATTGACAGAGTACCACTTGGAACCTTTGCCAATTGGGATTTCGGAAATTGTGAGGTTCAGAATTTTGGCACAAGTAGGAAATTTGAAACGTGAAAGGAATTTTGGCAGGACTGACTAAGAGTCACACAGCATGCCATTATGGAGCAGTGTGGTGTCGTGGTTCACAGCATGGGTCAGTCAGGCTGCCTAGGTATGAATCCCAGCTCCACCACTTACTATCTGTGTCACCTTGGGCAGCTTACTTCACCTTTCCATGTCTCAGCTTCCCCATCTGGCAAGATGGGGGTAATGATACATGCCTCATCAGATTGATAGAAGGATTAAGTGAATTAATTGTCTATAAAGTGCTCAGCCTTAGAAAAATACCTAGTATATTGTCAACACCATCTGATTGTTAAGTAAATAAATTTGGGTTTAAAATATGCCACTTTCACATAAGGATTATTTTGAGCTAAAGGCAACTGAGAAGCAGCAGACACAGAAAAAAGTTATGTACCCGCCTCCTATTGACCTAAAAGTAGGGCATCAATGTCCCTTTATGAAGATGTTTCCTGACCCCTGTCTTGTACCAGGATGAGCAGAACAAGAGACAACTCCAGACTCTTATCAGCCCAGAGATGGCCCTGAAATAAATCTGCATAACAAACCTTATTAGGATAACCCTTATCCTCCATTAATTTCCCCTGTATATTTATCTCTCCACAATTTGCCACCCCCAGAAGCTCAAAACCCATTTCCTTTGTCTTCTCACTTCTCCACAAATGTATCGTCCTTTGTTAAAATAGTATATAAGCTTCTGGGTCTAACCACCTAATCACCTCATTGGGATTTTCCATTCATTTCCGTGACACCCTCCCATATGCATATGAAAAAAAACTTTTTTCTGCTGTTAAAAAAAAAAAAAAAGTCCAGCTCTCCATAAGCTAAAGCAGTTCACTCTTCATAAGCAAAACACCACCAAGAACTCCCACGTTGGAACTTATGATTAAACATTGATTTGTGTTTTGTGCTTTACAGGTGAAGTCCATGTGGAAGGACAGGAACATTTTTATATGGAAACATCATCTATCTTGGCTCTCCCAAAAGAAGAAGATAAAGAAATGGTGTTACACCTTGGAACACAGTATCCAACCCGCGTGCAGGTAACTGGAGAGATATAGGCTTCACCCCTAAGCAGTTGTGTGATCTCCTGGAAGTCACTGGGCATCTACATCCTTTTCTGTAAATTGCAAAAGGTGATAAAGATCACTCCTGAGGTCCCTTTTGGCGGGGGGTATGTGACTCTGGGTTCCAATGAACAACATGTATGTCCCAAAGTCACCATTGCCACTTATTACTAACATTTCCTGAGTCACAGTCAGTCAGCTACACAACAGCAGACATTTCCTTGAGAGTTACTAGGGCACTGGGTACCCACAGCCTGCCATAGCTCAGAAGCTAAGGCAGTATCAAAAGCAATCCCAGTAAAGGATTTGAGTAGACATTTCTCCAAAGAAGATATGTGAATGAACAATAAGCACATGAAAAAATGCTCAGCATCATTAGTCATTAGGGAAATGCAAATCAAAACCACAATGAAATACCATTTCCCACCCACTAGAATGTCTATAATCAAAAAGACAGACGATAACAAGTGTTGGCAAGGATGTAGAGAAACTGGAACCTTCATACATTGCCGATGGGCATGAAAAATGGCACAGCCACTTTGAAAAATAGTTTGGTGGTTTCTTAGGATGTTAAACATAGACTGAACATATAATTCAGCAATTCTGCAAGTAAATAACCACCCCAGATAAATGCAAAAACACTTATGAACAAATGTTCACAGCAGCATTACTCATAATAAAGAAAAGTATAAACAACTCAGTGTCCAGCTGATGAATGGAGAAACAAAATGTGGTATATCCATGCAGTGGAATATTATTTAGCCATAAAATGAATGGAGATTTTGTCTTGTTGGCTCCTATGTAAAGGAGGCTTTTCAACCTGAGAGCAGACTGAGGAGGTTGGTGATAGTGTCGCCAGCACTTTTGTCACTGGGTGCCTGGGCTGGGAGAAACTGCCCAAAGGAAGCACTATGATTTTGGCCACACAATTGTTGGATGAGTTAATGGGCTGGGACCAAAACCTCACCCCGGACAAGAAGCGCAGCAACATGTGGTGGGACCACAGAACATTTATAAATATTATCTCTGTGGTTTTTGTTCTGCAGAATTGTTCACATATACACATTCTGATCTTGGTCCATGTGAAGAAATTCATACTGCAAAGCTACAAAAACAGTCTGAGAAGAGCTCTCATTTTACGAAAGTTGGCTATGAGAGAAGTGTTTTTTGTTTGTTTGTTTGTTTGTTTGTTTGTTTGTTTTGCCATACTTACAGAGCTTACTTGCAAAAGTAGAATGTAGAACCAGAAGGAGGCCATACTCATTTGGCATTGTCTCAAATCCAGCCGTCTTCTGGGGTGGCTGGCTCAACAGGCAAAAATGACGAAAAAATTCAGGTTCTAACAGACAACATTGATGTACTTCTGCAGAAGATTGAAGAATTAGGGTCTGAAGGAAAAGTAGAAGCCCAGGGGATGATGAAATTAGTTGAACAATTAAAACAAGAGAGAGAATTGCCTAGATCCACAGCCTTGAAAATTGAAAGTTTTGCTGCACACACACACACACACACACAATGGAAGTTTGTGAAGTGTGTGTAGCCTTTTTGATAGTAGGAGATGACCAGTCCTGGGTAGATGACCGTTTGTTGGAAAAAAAACACATGGGATATGCCAAAATTAAAACTACTGTAGAAGAATCGAAAGAAAAGTTAAGAAAAAGGACTCAAAAATCTGATCATGATGAGCGTCTAAAAAAGGAGAAGCAAGAAAAGGAAGAGAAAAAGAACATGAGAGAGGAAGTGAAGGAGAAAGGAAAAGATGAAGGGACGAAGAAAGAGAAAAAGAAAGGGCTTATGACAGAGAAAGAAGAAAGAGAAAGTGTTCATGAAATAGGCACTTGATATGGTTTGGCTGTGTCCCCACCCAAATCTCACATTGAATTGTAATAATCTCCACGTGTCAAGGGTGGGGCCAGGTGGAGATAATTGAATCATGGAGACAGTTTACCCATACTGCTCCCATAGTAGTGAATAAGTATCACAAGAGCTGATGGTTTTATAAATGGGAGTTCTCCTGTACAAACTCTCTTGCCTGCCGCCATGTAAGACATGACTTTGTTTTGCCTTTGCCTTCTGCCATGATTGTGAGGCCTCCCTAGCCATGTAGAACTGTGAGTCAATTAAACCTTTTTCCTTTATAAATTACACAGTCTCGGGTATGTCTTTATTAGCAATGTGAGAACAGACTAATACAGCACTCAAGCCAAACTTCAGACTGAAGATGCAGCAGGTCTTGGGACCACAAAAGATCATGAAGCAGTGAAAGAAGGTGAAGTAGAAGTAGAAATCAATGAAGAAGCAGAAGCCATGAGCAGTCAGAAAGAAAACATAGATCTCGAAGTTGGGATCAAAGAAAATCAAAAAGCCAGAATTGAAAGTCATATAAGCACAGGACAAAAGTTGGGACAGAGAATAAGATAGAAAATCCAAGGAGAAAGAGAGGATTTGATGATTAATAAAAAGTAGTGTGAAGTCTGGTAGTCAAGAAAAACAGAGTGAAGACACAAACATTGAATCAAAGTAAAGTGGTACTAAGAATGAGGTCAATGGGCCCAGTGAAGACACTAAATCTGAATGTGACACTCGGTTCAATTAAAACCAATCTGATAAGACCTTAGATCAGACAGAGTACTACTGTTCGAAGATTTTTGGAAGAATGCTGAAAATGGCATAAAATGAAGATTGACATTTAACAAATGAGGTGAAAGAAAACTAGTAGCATAGAAAAAGTATAAAGCTCAGTCAGTTTTTAAAATTGTTATTATTAAAAATTAATTCAGGACTGATATAACCTACCAGTTTTCAGAACATATGTTAATAGTATATATGCCACTGAAAACTTAGGTCCTGTATCATATTTTTTTAAGACTTTTTAAGAAATTTTACTTAAACATGTGGCTTGCTTAGTGTTTAATTGCAAGTTTTCGTTCTTGGACTTTGAAAACAGGATTAAACGTTAGTACTTGTGTGAATCAGACTAAGTGGAATTTCATTTTTACAACTCTGCTATACTTAGCCTTTGGATTTAGAAGCAAAAATAAAGTTTCCCTGACTTTCTGTTACAAAGTTGATTGTCTCTGTCATTGACAAGTTTTAGTATTATTCTCCTTCTAATAAAGTTATTGACTCTGAACTAAAAAAAAAAAAAAAAGAAAGAAAGAAAAGGAATGGAGTACTGACACATGCTACAACACGGATGAAACCTGAAAATATTATGCTAAGAGAAAGAAGTCAGTCATAAAAGACTACGTAGTGTATGATTCCACTGACATGAAATGTCCATAATGGGCAAATCTATATAGATAGAAAGTAGATTAATGGTTGCCCAGTGCTGGGGGTTTGGGGAAGATGAGGAGCAAGTGCTTAATGGATACAAAATTTCTTTGCAGATGCTGAAAATGTTCTAAAATTAGATTATGGTGATGATTACACAATTCTGTAAATATAAGTATTTGTTGAATTACTAGATTTCTTTTACTGGGCGGAGGGGAAATACAAGGATGAGAAAGTAAACTATTAAATTGCATTTACATAACTTTGGGAACTTACATCTTGCAGGAATATGTGGCTGCAGCACTGAACGTCCCAAGGAATAGAATCGCCTGCCGCATGAAAAGAACTGGAGGAGCGTTTGGAGGGAAAGTGGCCAAACCTGCTGTGCTAGGAGCTGTCAGTGCTGTGGCTGCCAACAAGTAAGAGTCACAGTGGCATCATTAGCAGTCCAAATAGCATTGATGCCATCTGCATTCTTTCAGCCCAGCACCCCAGCTTTCGTCTCAGCTTTCAACTCAGCTGAGGTTGGCCACATGGAAGGAATGTCAAACCCCAGCCCCAAAAGAGACACAGTTTGTCATCAAATAAAGCAAGGGCTCTGCAGCCACCTGGAAATGTTCACTTAGCCTCTGTGTCATCCAGCTGGAATACCCAAACACTGGACTAGCCATGACTTTTGTGAACCTTGTAACTACCAAAGTTCAGTTATTCAAACTAACTTATCCCAGGCTACTTCTACAAAAAGAAAAACCATGAACATCTTAGCTCATTGGCACTTTCCAACAATAGGAAATTGCAGGTTTGCAGGCACTGGGAACATTCCATCAGAAACCAGAGGAGTCCTCGATGGACATTTTATGAAAGGGGAGTCTGAATGCAAGGAAGGTTACGCTCGATGGAGTATTGGAGCTCAACCCTTTTAGCCTCAACATCCCCTTTAAGGCAAATATTTAAAATCGCAATTACTTTTGCACCAACCTAATATTTTAATGCTCTCTTAACTATCTCAAAGTGAAATTCACAGCAATAAAACCTACTATACATAATTGCAAAACAATAATACAATTCCTTAGTATAATATAAAAAAGAAAGTAACTTGTAACCAAATAATGTATCATTGCAATATGTAAGTTCTCAGACATGACTCAACCAGAATAATTATGATCTTTTTGAAGAGTACTAATGCCCCATACACTTCCAAGGAGCTTGTCTAACGAATGTTACTGCCTCACTGACAACCAATAAGCTAGATTATCTCAAGTCCCCCTCCCTCATCACTATGTTTCTACAACTTTATGAAGCATCCAGTGTATTAACAGAGTCATTTCCTATAGGACTGGCCGTCCAATCCGGTTTATCCTAGAACGTGGTGATGACATGCTGATAACTGCTGGCCGCCACCCGCTCCTCGGAAAATACAAAGTAGGTAAAAGCAAAAGTTAATCAAACTGCCTAAGACATTGTTCAGTGTTAACCAACCAATAGGAAAGACAATTACTACATCCCACATCACTTGAAAGAGATATTTAGACGTTGCCTAAAACTACCCAAAACTTTCTGTTGGTATCATGTTCAACTTGGGCACCATCCTTGATATTCCTCTGGTTCCTATCACATCCAATCACGTATATAAGCTAAGCGTGCATTGACAATTGTGACAAGATGTGTTTGTGTACAGCATGATTTCATTGCACAGAAGGACTATTGAGAAAATTGCCTTACTTGCTATCACTTTGCAGATTGGATTCATGAACAATGGTGTGATAAAAGCTGCTGATGTCGAATACTACGTCAATGGCGGGTGCACTCCTGATGAGTCTGAGATGGTGAGAAACATGCCTTTCCCATAGGTTACCAGTTGAGCTGTATGTGTTATATTTTATTTGCATAGAGATTTGTCTTACAAATCAGATAACTTCTGCCTGTGACAGGTTCAAATTAGATAAAATTCAGATAAGTGGTTTTGAATATCTGTCAGATGTGAGATTTCACTTTGTTTTGCTTCAACTCAGGTGGTGGAGTTCATTGTGCTGAAATCTGAAAATGCATACTACATTCCTAATTTCCGGTGCCGGGGTAGGGCTTGCAAAACAAATTTGCCATCCAACACAGCCTTTCGAGGATTTGGCTTTCCTCAGGGTACGGTGGTAGTCGAAGCTTACATAACTGCCGTGGCATCTCAATGCAGCTTACCCCCTGAAGAGGTAATAAGTCATAACCCCCTAATAAAATGCTGAGATCATTGCTTCCAATGTATCTTAAATGCCTATATATGCATTATATCAACCCCTGTGTGGATTCAAAAACAATAAAGCACATCATCTATGTATCAGTTAGATTTTGCTATGTGGTAAGTCAACCACAAAACTTAAAAAACAACAGTATTTTTGATGATTCTGTGGGTCAGCTGGGTAGCTCTTCTGGTCTGGGTGAGAGCAACTGGAGCTTCATGGTCTAAGGTAGCTTCACTGACGTGTCTGGTGGTCATCACGCTGGTTCGTCTAGGATGCCTCAGTCGGGAAGGCACATCTCCACGTCACAGAGTCTCTTACCCTCCAGTATGCCAGCCCAGATTCGTTCTTGTGGTGGTGGTCACAGAGCTGCCATGAACAGCAAGAACGCGGTAAGCCCTGGTGTACAAGTGCTTTTCAAATCTCTGTCCACCTCACATACTTACTGTCCCATTGGCTACAGCAAGCCACGCTTTAGAATCAGTATGGAGCCACCCAGGGGACAGAGAGCACAGAATGGTTACAGCCATTTGTGCAGATATTTTGCCACAATTCAAGGCTTTGGGGAGCTAATTTGAGAACAGTTAAGAAAGAGGCAACATTGTGTGGGTGTAAAAGGATTTTGAATCAGGAGAATTTTGTCTCACCACTGACAAACTTGTGACAGAGTTCACAATGGTTGGAACCTACTATTTCTCGGGGTGATTGTGATGTTAACTAGATAATACACTTAGTCTAGAGCCTGGTGCATATGGTATGCTCAAGAGTAGTTTATACTGTTTTTATTATTACTCTGATGTTTATACATGTACACTTGCACTTGCATATTTATAGCCATTAAAATAGTTTTCTTTCTTTAGAAAGACTTTCTGCATATCAGGCATATAACAAAAACACATACTGCACATGTGAAACAAGCTTCTATCCCTAAAATCCATTTTATTTTATCATCTTTCAGGTTAAAGAAATAAACATGTATAAGAGAATTAGCAAAACAGCCTTTAAGCAGACATTTAATCCAGAGCCATTGCGAAGATGCTGGAAAGAATGTCTGGAGAAATCTTCATTCTATACTAGGAAACTGGCCGCAGAGGAATTTAACAAAAAGAATTACTGGAAGAAGAGGGGACTTGCCATAGTCCCCATGAAATTTTGCATTGGGATCCCCACAGCTTACTACAATCAGGTGAGACTGGGAGAGATGTCTTCTCAGCAAAAGCTTTTTTCCAAATGACCTGCTGCCTGAGAAGATCAATCATGTGCAACAAGGGATGATCCCCTCTGGGGACAGACAAAAGAAGTGGGGCAGTTTCCTTAGCAGGTAACAGAGTGGGTTTAGGCAAGCATTGGGGAATCACAAGTGCCAGGGCAGACCTGGTGGTCACACTGAAAGCAATCAACAGTAAAGTCCAGCCCAGTGGTTCTGGGCTGGTATAGAAGGGCCCCAAACATGGGTATTGGGATATGGGGCCAAATTTCAAATCCATGAGAAAAGTGGGAGTAACAAGAGGGTCGCTTTCTCTTTCCTAGTTCCTTAGTGAGAGCAGCAGGGTAATCTGAAGACAGTTTTCAAAACCACATGAGAACAGACAGAGCTACACGACTCAAATGGAAACTTGGAGCTACTATAATGAGGCTCAGTGACTACCCAGCCTCCTTTTTAGTTTCACCATAACTAGTTTGTTTCTGTGTTTGTGTGTGTGTGTGTGTGTGTGTGTGTGTGTGTGTGGTGTTCAGTGTCTGATTCTTTTATTCTTTTTCTACTCCTATTAATCTCTGAAATGTTCCCATAATCAAACCCATGCAAAGGAAAGAACGCACAACCCCTTCACGGTGTGAATGAGGTATGCCCAAGCTGTCTCTTACCAAATTACTTCCTGTGCACACCCTTCCCCAGAGTCCACTAACAAGGTAGGAAGCCAAACAAGGAGTGGGGGAAAGGCCATGAGCACTGCACTTCCTGGAACAGGTGTCCATCTTTCCCCCAGGTAGTACTTCTCAAGCCAGAGTAACACTGAGACCCCCTTTAAGAAGAACCTTTTTGTGGACTCTCAAAAGTTGCTTAAATTATTTATGTTAATGTTCATCAGCTATATATAACCAAAAACCAAAGAATAAGCTTCTTTTGCTCCTGCCTTTATAAAACACAAGCAAATTTGCAAAATAAGTAAAAATAATCTATTAATGCCAGTAGCATTCAAAATAACATTAATGTAACATGGTGAATGATGCTGCTTTTCTAAAACCAAATCCTCACTCACAAAAAGATAATGGCTCTGGGCTGGGTACGGTGACTCCGTCTCCAAAAAGAAAAAGAAAAAGATAATGGCTCTGGCTGCTGCTTCACAAGTCATTGTGAAGTTTTTAATTCTAAAAGTCTGTAGGTCACTGTCTCACCTCTTGGCTCTAATTTGCTCCATCAATTAAAGTAGTCGTACTTGGTGCTTATATAATTATCAGCATAAAGTCTAGCTTGGTATCTGAAAGCACATGGCAATACCCATTTATACAGGATCATCCACTACTCTTGTTAGATTGTCTTGGAGGTGAAAACACAAAGTTTAAAAGTTCTTGTAGAGGACTTAATGATTCTGCAAATACAGTGTCATATTCTGGAGACTGGAAGAGATGAGTTCGTTGATATTTGAATGCGTGGTGGCAGGGGTACAGGCATCAACAAGGAAGTAGGATCCTGGCCACGTGCATGAGCATATGATGGGGATTGCTCTAAAGAAAGATTCCAGCCACTTGCAGAACCACCCTACGTAGCCAGCCTCCTTCTTCCTGCCGTCTGATCCCTGGAGCCACATGCACATTCTGTAGATTCTTCAATCAGAACCCCCAGCCCCAGAGATGGACAACAGCAATTAGTTTGAAAGGCAGCATGGCATGGTCGCCAAGATCACTGGGCTCAAGTTAGGAGCTGTGGGCTCCAGTCCTGATTTTACCACAAATCAGACAGCTGAGTTTTACCAAGTCTCCCCCTCTCTAGGCTTCTATTCCCCATGTGCAAAGTAAAGAATTTGGACGAATCAGTGGATCCCAAATCTGGCCAATCATTAAGATCACCTGGGAGCTTTAAAAAAAAAATGGGTATTTGGAATTCACCTCCAACCTGTCATTCCTGCCACCAAATTGGAATCTCCAGAATGGGACCCCAGCCATGTGATTCTAAAAGATCAGTGTTTGGAAACCATTAAAACACCTCAAGGTTCTTCCAGTTCCTCTAGTAGCAAGAAGAGGCTGTGCCTGTAAATGTACTTATGTGAGTTATATTTGCTTTAAAATCAATTTTCATACCCAAGGAGGGAAGAATTATAAAATGTCTGTGGGTTGGGGCTTTGGAGAGGCAGCTCCCAAGGCAACCACACAAGACCTCCAGTAGGCAGAAGACGGGAGTGATGGGCGATAAACACATTCATCTATCTACACTGATGGTTTTGAAGCCTTGCAAGAGGTTGTCTGTAGCCACTAATAATAACTTTCTTCTCCAGAATAATATAATATTCTCTGGATTATTTTTAATGAAATAAAGATATTTAAATTGTAAAAGAAAAAATAAAAGATTGGCTTAATGAAACAAGATTGTTCATCCAGCAACCTAAGCTACACTCACAACAACATTTGGCTGTATCAATTTCCCTCCAGGCGGCAGCTCTCGTTCACATCTATCTAGATGGCTCTGTCTTGGTGACTCATGGTGGCTGTGAACTGGGACAAGGCCTGTATACCAAAATGATTCAGGTGAGATCAGTGTCTGTCTTCTCCAATATAGAAGAATATGCATGTTACATTCAACTTAACAGCTTTTTCTTGAGAAATGCCATCACACTAAATGCACAAGTCAATTGTAAGACTTCTGACTTTAGGAAGGCAAAAATGCAGGGGAGTGAGGGAAATAAGTGTTAGGATGAGGAAATTATTATTTTTTTAAGACAGGGTCTCACTCTGTTGCCCAGGCTGGAGTGAGTGCATTGGCACAATCACAGCTCACTGCAGCCTCAACCTCCTGGGCTCAAGCAGTTCTCCCATCTCAGCCTCCTGAGTAGCTGGGACTATAGGTGTGCACCACCTATAGTGCACCCAGATAATTTTTGTATTTGTTGTAGAGACAGGGTCTCATCATGTTACCTAGGCCAGTTTTGAACTCCTGAGCTCAAGCTATCCACCCCCCTCTGCCTCCCAAAGTGCAGGGAATACAGACATGAGCCACCATGCTCGGCCTAGAATTAAGGAAATATTTTCTATTGTTCTTCCTGCATACAACAGAATCAAGTCCACAGGTCTTCTGAAAAATGTGATTCCAGATTTCAAAGATAAGATACTTGTAAGCTTTCTGGCAACTGCTCAGAGCAATACTGTGTTCATCCAAATCCTCAATTAGAAGTGAATGCATTTAGTAGGATAAAAAATTATGCTCTTAGAATTAACAATCTACTTAGGAACATTACATGACTGGCCCTTATGTGTGCCAATTTAAGAAAATGTTTCAAATATGGTTGAAAGAGCGAGAGATTACTGCATTCAGAAATTTGCCCTTTTTTAAAATGTGAAATAAGAAATTTCCCCTTTTTTTAAATGTGAAATAAGACATTTGATTAAAAAATGTGCATGGGAAACAAAGCTTCACTCCCAAAGAGAGATAGAGAGAAGACATTTTCTTTAAGGAAAGCATATTATTTAATAGTATACTTGGAATTAGGAAATCACATAAACCCACAGGGCCTTCTTTGAATATATCTTGCTTCTTCACAACAAAACCCTTATGCCTCCAAAATGTCCCATGAAGGAAACATAATCTGTTAAATTATCTGTAAACAACAAGGAGAAGACGAAGGTGAAACATTAAGACAAGGGCCTCGAGCTTGCCTGCACCTGTCTTACTACACCAGATGTCCCAGAGTGAACATCCTGACACATGGCTTCCATGAGAGTGGCATTAAAAGAAGGCATTGGTTGGCCACTTGTCTCTGAAAAGGAATGTATCTTTAACAGTGCCATTTAAAGTCTTCTAGTGCACTAATCTACATATAAACTCAAGATACCAGCTAAAATGTTTGTCTCCATAGAAGAATAGCCAGGTTTATACTCAGTTCTCAAAAGACTGTAACTTTTAATTTGGGGGAGAGGCTTAAAGTCCATGCAATAAATGTTTTTCTTCTGATTCTGGCAGGTGGCTAGTCACGAACTCAATATCCCCCAGTCATACATACACCTGTCTGAAACAAGCACAGTCACAGTGCCCAATGGCGTCTTCACGTCGGGATCAATGGGGACAGACATCAATGGAAAGGCTGTGCAGGTGACTTTTCTTTCATTTCCCAGTAACTCAAAGACAGTGCTGGAAAGAACATTGTCCCATCCTTTCTTTTGTGGAAAATGAAACCGAGGCCAAGAAAGGTCAAGTTCTAGGACATTTGGCTAATGACTGACAGAGCCAAAGCTCTGCATCAGGTTTTCTGAGGCTCCCATTTAGTGCTCCTCCTGCCATGCTGAGCTGTTTTTATAGTTAATGTTCTGTTGCATGTGAAAACCTGCACCTTCAGCAACCTCCCTTCGTCTTATCTGAGACTCTCTATCTTCTCTCACCACAGCATACCAGAGCAATGCAGGGTTATCCCATCCTGGTTCCACAAAGGGCTCAGGCCAGTCATTAACCTCTCTAGGTATCTGTTTCCTCTTTTGCAAAACTGGAGATATGAACACCACCCACCTCATAGAATTGCTGGGCGGATTACAGGGGTTATAGAGTAAAGCCACCACCACTACCTTCCTCTCCACTAGAAAATTATTGATTGGCCATTAGTCACCCACAGAGACCATCTCCACAAAATGACAAGCACCTGGATGAAAAGAGAAGCTTTGAGCCTATGAAATATATTCATATATCATATGAACCATGGCTTCCCAAAGCATGCTCCTTGGGATAGTGGTCCCATGAAATGCTTGGTGGAAAAAACAAAGAATTCTACAGTCAACAGATTTGGAAAATGTTGCATGCTTACTACATCCCACTCATAGAGTCTTCTAAGGCATATTGCACTTCCTTTTTCTTTTTTTTTTTTTTTT
>NW_012101432.1:2612398-2619362 GCF_000951045.1 Mandrillus leucophaeus | reverse complement strand
GAAAGTCATAAATTTGTGTGACTTCACAATTATTTTATTAATTCAACATGGGTTTAACAAACATTTACTGAGGCTTACCAGGTGTCAGATCCTGTTCTAAGCACTAGGGGTGTAGCAATGAATGAAACAGGACAAAATCCAAAGAGCCCAAGCTCACATTCTGGCAGACAATAAATAAATACATGGAACTGTTACTGTGAAGAGTGTGCCATGTGACACTCCAAGGCACGCTGCAGGAAACAGCTTCACGCCTTCTCCTCCCAAGGTTGGTTCAAGTTCCCTCTGTGGGCTTTCTCTTTCTTTCCCCTGAATAAAATCTACCTAGAGCTTTCTATTTACTCTAAGATCATTAAAACTCCATGGATCACTTTTATTCACAGAAATAACCTCATTTCAATAATTAAAATGTCTAGTGCAAAATTCCAAAATGTACTTCAAATTGCAGTGTCTCTGCTACCTCCCATCAGGGTCTGCAGGTAGAAAGGGGGCGGGGGTGGCTTCTCCCCAACTCCCTCCCTGTACTTTTTGCGCTCCGCTCCAGCTTCTTAACCTACTTTTCAGACCCCTGTAAAGTCAGAGGAGAGAAGGGCATAGAGGTAAAAAGCAGAAAAGACCTTACCTGGCTGGCATCAGTGTAATCTGGCCATGTTACATCTGATGCCTTCTGAGAGTCCCTCCCGGGCATCTTGGGCATGGGCAGGGCCTCTCCTCTGGCTTTAGCCTCTTGTGCCCTGCCCCAGCTCCACCCTGAGCGCCAAGTCCCCTCCAGTCTCTTTCTATTGAGGCACTTCACCCTTTGCAGGAAGGCCTTATAGATGAGTTCCTTTTCAAACCTGGAGATTAGAGGTCAGAGGAGCTGGAGGGAGGGACCAGGTTGTAGGGTCCAGGAGGGAGTTATTGCTTAATGGTTTTAGAGTTTCTTTTGGGGTTGATAAGAAAGTATTAGAAACAGATAGTGGTGATGGTTGCACCAAAAAAAAAAAAAAGCATGTAAGAATAAGATTGTTTTTACAATGGATACAGTTCAAATTACAACATGAAAAATTCTTTTAGGACTATGTGAACATTGCCAAGCCACCTTTGAAACAAAGTAAAATTCTTCATCTGGAGTCCAAAAATGTAGATGTAGGAAAACTCTAAAGGGAACAGAAGGCTTTCTGTACACTGGCTTCCGTCTGGCTTGGGCAGAAATGCACCCTGCAGATTGAGAGAGTGCTCCTTGGAATGCAAAGGGTGAAGACTAGTCCTCTGCGTGTCTTCAGACAGCCTGCAGGTCCTCGGTGGGCTGGCATGGTGGGTTGGTTATGAAGAGCTTTCAAGGCTCACCAAGACTCACAGCAACCCAAGTTTCTAGATTTTTTTTCAGCCAACAATCACATCAGATTTTCAAAAGAAACATACAGCAGAAGCTGAGGGGTTTTTTTGGTTTGTTGTTGTTATTTTTGGTTTTTTTTGAGATGGGGTCTCATTCTGAGGCTGAGATGAATGAGTAAAAGCAGAGAGCTGAATGGATTTATATTAGAATTACAAGTGGAAGCCATGCTGGGGTTCACAGACACTCAGGAGTCAGCAGGTGTAATCTCAGGAATCCAAGGTTTTACTTCAATAATTTTTAATGTTCGTTTTAATGATAAACCTTTAAAACTTAAAGTAAGTACAGGTATATTTCGTATCATGCAAATGACTGCTTTATAACTGAATATTGCTGTGTGAGATCTCTGTCCGCATTTGGGACCAAGAGTATGCTTTGTGCCAAAGCAACAAGAGCAGAGATGGACTTCATATGTAAATGATGTTTTCTTGCCCCGTGGAGAGCGGACGATGGCAAGAAATAAAATGCAAATGAATATAGGGGTGATTTCAGTAAGAAGAGTGGGGAGAAAATTGATCCATCCACTAGCACATAATAGGCATGTCAAACTCCAAAGTACCTGTGCCACAGCAGTCAATACTTTTTCCACATTCCAAGCAGCAATTTAGCTCCAGAAAACAACATCATTGATCAACTAAATTAATGTTGTTATTTTGAGTTTCATTGGCGTGTAGATGGGTATGCACACTCTGTGATTACGTTTTTGTTTTCTAGTTATAAAAGAGCTACAACTCTAAGGAGACTCTACCCAGCTTCATGTTCGCATATATTACAACATTATAATAAAAATAATTTTAAATCAACACTGCAGTATTCACAGAATGTGTTTTCCTTTGAAGAGATTCCATGTGTTACTTAAGTTTAGGAAACCCTGCCTAGATGACTAGGAAGCAGGTTCACCAAACTGATGGTCTGCATTTGAATCAATTTGAAGAGTTAACATTTGCTATTCCTTGTGCCTTTTATTTCTGACATTATTTCAAATGTTTATTTTTAGAATGCCTGCCAAACTCTTATGGCCCGTCTTCATCCCATCATCAGGAAAAACCCTAAAGGAAAATGGGAGGATTGGGTGAGTTCTCTACATTATCCCTTTCCAGAAAGGCAACTACATCCAGATAGGAAACAGTCCTAGACGCATGGGCTGATGGGTGGTGCCCCTTCAAGAAACAAAGCATGTACTGGCATTTAGTTTTATTTTTTCGAAAGGGTAAAAGAGATGACTGTATACATTGAAACCTGGCTTTATGTCAGAGCCGCGTTTCTCACTAAGCATAAGAGCAGGATGGGCTCTAAAGTAAGGCACACCTAGGGCTGCTGTCCCTGTTTCATCACCACTAGCCTATGGGGCAAGTCACTTACCCCACCTGAGTCTGTTTGGCTGCTGTAAAAAAAAAAAAAGTGCTGTAGGCTGAGTGGCTTATAAACAACAGAAATTCATTTCTCACAGTTCTGGAGGCTGGGAAGTCCAAGATCAAGGCCTCTGCAGATTTGGTGTCTGGTGAGGGCTCGTTCCCTGGTCCACAGATGGGGCTTTCTCGCTGTGTTTTCACAGGATGGAAGAAGGGGCAAGGTAGCTCTCTAGGGCGTCTTTTACGAAGTCACTAACTAAACTCATTCATTAGGGCTCTGCCCTCCTGACCTAATCACCTCCCAAAGACCCCACCTCTTAATACCATCACCCTGGGGGATTGAGATTTCAACTTAAGAATTTTGAGCGAACACAAACATTCAGACCATAGCCTCAGGATCGTGGAGTTTTCTTACCTGTACAATGGAGATAATAGTCATCCTAAGATCAAAGGATTATTGAATTTCTAATAATAATAGTTATTATTACCATCTTGATTATTATTCCCCACTCCTGTACAGTTTACTCCAGCAGGAAAACTGATATAATCATATATTGAGATAGCCAAATTATTTGCGAACAAAGCAGGGTAAAAATGCCTATGTACATACCTATATAGAAGTACCTAAATATAGCCTAGCCCTCTCCTAATTTAAAAAGCCAAAAAGTGGCCAGTCACAGTGACTCACACCTATAATTCCAGCACTTTGGGAGGCTGAGGTGGGTGGATCATTTGAGGTCAGGAATTCAAGACCAGTCTGGCCAACATGGTAAAACCCCGTCTCTACTAAAAATACAAAAATTAGCCAGGTAATAGTGGCACGTGCCTGTAGTCCCAGCTACTCGGGAGACTGAGGGAGGAGAATCCCTTGAGCCTGGGAGGTGGAGGTTGTGGTGAGCCAAGATCTGGCCACTGCACTCCAGTCTGGGAGAGAGGGAGACCCTGTCTCAAAAAATTTTTAAAAATTAAAAATTTTTAAAAAGTCAAAAAGTGTGAAAAATAATAAACTTTACACTGTGCAGCAGCCCTACAAAACACAGAGTCCCAGAGTACAGCTAGCAGCTGCCCTTGAGAACCTCCCTTGAAAAGCATGACCTGTAGCTTGTACCCAGGCCTAAGTCTCGCTGCAGGGAAGTGTGGGTGCAGAACTTGGGACAAACAAGAGAGAGCAAGCCCAGCATGGAAGGCATTTCCATTACTTTCCCCAAATTTCTATTTTTTTGTAACTCATCATCTCTTTCAGATTGCAAAAGCCTTTGAAGAATCCATCAGTCTCTCAGCTACTGGATATTTCAAGTAAAGGGCATTTTTACTTTGGTTTAAACTACACTTGGGCAGGGGTGATGCACACTCATCAGTCTGGACAGATGTCCAGATAGTGCCGGAGCTCTGCTGTGCCCAGTGTTAACCCCTTAGTTATGGGATCGTGGAGGGTAGGGAAGGAGATCTGGGGGAGGGCCAGGGGCTGGGGACTATCCAGAGGCAGCAGCTGTTCGGCAGCCCAGAGGGACACCATAGCTGTCTCTACATGCCCTGGCCCATCCCAGGAACTGTGCACTGGAGGGCAGGGGTCCAATACCAACTGGTCTTCTCCCCGTGTCTTCGGTGGAGCCTTGCGGCCCTGACCTCATGATCCTTGCAGGAGAAGGTGGGGAGACCTCCAGCCACTGGGTGCAGATGCTGCCTGGAGCCCCTGTGGGTCAGCCCTTCTGCTCTGCTCATCTCCAAGATCCCACACCTTGGGGTGATCCAACCACGAGTGGGGAAAGTGCCTCTTCTCCTCACTCCTGATTTCTCTTCTCAGAGGCTACCAGACAAATATGGACTGGGAGAAGGGGGAGGGTAATGCTTACCCATATTACGTTTATGGAGCAGCCTGTTCTGAGGTTGAAGTCGACTGTCTCACGGGGGCTCATAAGGTAAAGACTGATGTTTCTATTCTACCATCTTCAGTGTAAACACTAACACTGTAAAGAATAGTCAATGTTGTAAATGACAATAAACTTGATCCTCCCAAGGAAAAAGTAGGGACGGGTATATAATTTTAGTAAACATCTATTTTAAACAAGTAATATTTTCCATTATCTATTTTCTCTGGCACAGCTTCTTAGGACCGACATCTTCATGGATGCCGCTTTCAGCATAAACCCAGCCCTGGATATTGGACAGGTGTGTGATTCCAGAACCACCCCACAGGGACTTTTGCTCAATCCCATTTAGCAGCTATTCATTCAGAATACTATTTTCCAACATGCTCTAAACCTTTTTGGGGGGATGGAGTCTCACTCTGTCACCCAGGCTGGAGTGCAGTGGCGCAATCTCAGCTCACTGCAACCTCAGCCTCCCGGGTTCAAGTGATTCTCCTGCCTCAGCTTCCTGAGTAGCTAGAATTGCAGGTGCCCACCACCATACCTGGCTAATTTTTGTGTATTTAGTAGAGATGGGTGGGGGGGGTCTCACCATGTTGGCCAGGCTGGTCTTGAACTCCTAGCCTCAAGCAGTCCTTCCGCCTCGGCCTCCCAAAGTGCTGGGATTACAGGCGTGAGCCACCACGCCCCGCCATGCTCCAAACCTTGTTCATATCGAGTGCAAGTATTCTGTGATACATATTGTATGTTATGCACATACATACACACACACAGATAAAATACTGAAAGTAAATTCAAGAAAAAGTTAATGGTTTACCTACATGGCAGGAATATATATGATTTATTCTGCTTTATGATTCTCTGTGTTTTTTAAATTTTCTTCAATTAGCATTGATATGTTCATAATTAGAACATTACATCGATAAAATAAAGTTACATTAGTGTTCATATTAGTATTGAGTTTAAACAGACTATACAACTTACAGAAATTTAAGAAATAAAGAAATGTTTTAACACAATTTCCCCCACTTGCTGAATTTAATTCTGATTTTTATCTTGCAAATAAATAAAATTAACTCACTCAAAGTCTTTTTAAACTTGGCGTTGAAACCTTCCCAGCTATAGGCATAGCCTTGCTTTTTTCTAGCCCTGTTACTCAAACTGGGGCCAACAGACCAGCCGCATTGGCTCATCCTAGACCTGCTAACCAGCTCCCAGGTGAGGCCAAGACAGCTGGTCCACAGTCTGCACCTGAGTAGCAATTGGGAGCAGTTGAATAACCTGGCGTCAAACTCTGACATACGGTGCTTTCATCTGCCAGCAGCTTCTCACCATCCGAGGTCCTAAGAGACTGGTTTACCTCGCTAGCTGGGCTGATGGGCTTTACAAGGAACAATGTGATTGGTCCCCCAGTGTTTCTCAAAATATGGCCCTTAGACACTGCAACAGAAGCACCTGTAATGCTTATTGGAAACACGAATTCCTGGGCCCACCCCAGGCCCAGACGTACTCCATCATAACTGTGCCAGGCTGTTATGGCCTAGCACAATTTCGTTAGGTGAAAATTGCTCTTAAGCCTGTAAGTTTGAGAACTACTGCTAGCCCCAGGCCCTACCTCCTCTCCCCATTTCTCTTCCCCTCCTCCCAGCTAATTCCTGCCTTGTTATTGCTTAAGCAAAGGCAAAAAGGAAGATGATCAGGAAACCTCACATTTGCCCCATC
Source organism: Mandrillus leucophaeus (assembly GCF_000951045.1). Classification (NCBI taxonomy): domain Eukaryota; kingdom Metazoa; phylum Chordata; class Mammalia; order Primates; family Cercopithecidae; genus Mandrillus; species Mandrillus leucophaeus. The sequence continues at coordinate 2,613,048 of NW_012101432.1, read as the reverse complement.
AGAAAAGGAAAGAAAACCAGAAGTGTGTTAGGCTGAATCTCTTGGGCTTTGATCTATTCCTTTAGAGACACGCATTGTTATTTCCAAATTTAGCATTTAAATTTACTTACCTTATTCCTACATTTTGTGTTTTAATAAAATGGAAACTTTAACTTTCCAATTTGTGAACTCTCCAATTTTTTTAAAAGGTCGCTTTAAAAGCAACCTTTTTCCTGGAGCATAAATGTATGTAAATAGAGCTCATCATGGCTTTTAATAAATAGAGTTATTTCTTCCAATCTACCCTGTTTAGCATGATCTACTCTTCTTAGTAACATAAAGAAAAGTCAGCTGGGCACAGTGGCTCACACCTATAATCCCAGCACTTTGGGAGGCTAATGTGGGTGGATCACCTGACGTCAGGAGTTTGAGACCAGCCCGGTCAACACATAGTGAAACCCCATCTCTACTGAAAAAAATTAAAAAATTAGCTGGATGTGGTGGCACACACCTGTAGTCTCAGCTACTTGGGAAGCTGAGCAGGAGAATCACTCCAACCTGGGAGGCGGCGGTTGCAATAAGCCAAGATCGAACCACTGCACTCCAGCCTGGGTGACAGAACAAGACTCCATCTCAAGAAAGAAAGAAAGAGAGAAAGAGGGAAAGAGAGA
>NW_012101432.1:2603345-2611733 GCF_000951045.1 Mandrillus leucophaeus | reverse complement strand
ATCTGTAATCCCAGCTCTTTGGGAGGCTGAGGAGGGCGGATCACATGGTCAGGAGTTCGAGACCAGCCTGACCAACATGGTGAAACCCCATCTCTACTAAGAATACAAAAATTAGCAGGGTGTGGTGGCGGGCGCCTGTAATCTCAGCTACTCAGGAGGCTGAGGCAAGAGAATTGCTTGAACCTGGAAGGCAGAGGTTGCAGTGAGCCAAGATCTTGCCACTGCACTCCAGGCTGGGCAACAGAGCAAGACTCCGTTTCAAAAAAAAAAAAAAGAATGGCTTCTTATGATCCAGAGCTCCACATTTATTCACACTGTAATATTTATTCAACCAATATCATGTTACATCCTATAACCTGTGAATTTTTTGGCTGTAGGTTGAGGGAGCATTTATTCAAGGCATGGGATTCTATACCATAGAAGAACTGAAATACTCCCCAGAAGGTGTGCTTTATTCTCGGAGTCCAGATGACTACAAAATCCCCACCGTCACTGAGATACCAGAAGAGTTCTATGTCACTTTGGTGCGTTCCCAAAATCCCATAGCCATCTACTCATCCAAGGTAAGAACTTAAACCTCTGTGTTAGTTGGCTGTGGCTGCCATAACAAAATACCACAGACCAGGTGGTTTAAACAACAACGATTTATTTTCTCACAGTTCTGGAGGCTGGAAGTCCGCCACCAAGGTGTTGGCAGGTTGGTTTTCTCCACGGCCTTTTTTCTTGGCTTGTAGTCAGCCATCTTCTTCCCATTTCTTCACATGATCCTCCCTCTGTGTGTGTCTGTGTCCAAATTTCCTCTTCCTATAAGGACACCAGTCATGTTGGATTGGGGCCTGCCTGAATGACCTCATTTTAACTTAATCATCTCTGTAAAGCCCTCATCTCCAAATACGGTCCCATTCTGCCTGCTGGGGATTGGGACTTCACCAGATGAATCTGAGGAGGACACAGTTCACCCCATAACAACCTCCTTTTTCAAGAAATTATAAAACCATCCCCTGAATTTACTATGTCCTTTGAACTGCAAATCCCAAAAGGTGAAAGAGAAAAGAAAAGAAAAGCATGCTTGTGGCAGAGTGACACTGACTCCAGAAGCCCAAGCCAGGTCTTCATGTTTTGCTAGAGATCAAGAAACAAATCTAAATCAAACAAGGGTCAAGAAGGCAATGAACAACTTGGCTCATGAGGCTAAGTGCCATTGTGAGATAAACTAACATCGTAGGCAAATTCCATCCACCCAGAGCTTTTCTGCACCCTTCCCACCTGTCCTCCAGACACAGTTCTTGCTGACACTGCCTCTTCCACACCCTCTCCAAGTCAAAACAGGCTCTTAACCAACTTTCTTCCTGACTTTTTCCTCTGAGGTGTTCATAGCCATTGATACCTGAGGTGTTGGTGCCATGCTCCCTGGAGCAGAAGGCCTTCAACTGGCCCATAAAGACCTTGGCAAGAAACGGTTCTCAAATACAAGTGTGAGAAAAAACACAGCTTCCCCAACTTATGTTCTGGTCTGAGCCCACATCTGGACAGACAGGTGGTAACTTTAACCTCAGATTTCCAGAGTATTCCCTCTTTCCTGGGGGTAGGTCACGATTGCTAGGAAGGTGAGACTTCCTGTCTGAATGGTCTCTGTCTCCACTTCTACACCAGACTTTGGCCAAGGGCATTTCTGAGCTGGCCCAACACAGCACACAATCCTGCCACTTGGGGTCTAGCTGCCTCCCGCCAGTTCTGCTCCAACTAGGGAACAGACCCCTCAACTCTCACCCCTTCTTCCGGCCTCAGAGGAACCCCTCTGCCTACGGCCCCCTTTCTCCCTCCATATTTGCCTCAGAGAAACCTGGAATTTTGACAACAGCCAAAGCCTGGGGAAGCCTTTATCTGCTTCCGGCCTTTGTCTCATCCCTCCACCAGGGCCCTGGACACAGATCACAGACCAGACTACCTGGAAGAAAGCAAAAAGAAAAATCAGTACAAAAAAGCATTGGTGAATCATTTGAAATATAATGTCACCATAGTGGTAACTCGAAAGCATCCAATCTATGCTGGCGAAGTTAACACACATGAAAAGAGGCAACCACCTCTCACTGTCTTTCAAGTTCAACTGCAAAGGTTGTGGTTGTTTCATTTTGGCCTTGAGTTAGACATAAATGTTCTGGAGCCGGAGTTGGAGCATCATACAGGGCACCAAAGGCAATGGGCGTTTGTAGCCCGTCCCCTCACATCGTGTGGTATTTTAATTAACTCAGTAACCAAATTGCATTTTCACCAGCTACTCTGAGGTGGACACCCAAATCACCATGCAGGGGAATTTGATTCTGGCAATTTGGAAGCACTCCACTCTGAGGATTATAAAGCCAGAGAAGAATGTGTGTGTGTGTGTGTCTGTGTGTGTGTGTGTGTGTGTGTATACACAAATTAGTCCTAAAAGAACCATGCATTCCTGACAGCCTTTTGTTTGTCTCTCAGGGGTTGGGTGAGGCTGGAATGTTCCTGGGGTCCTCCGTGTTGTTTGCCATATATGACGCAGTGGCTGCTGCCCGCAGAGAGAGGGGGCTAGCCAAGACCTTCGTCCTGAGTAGCCCGGCAACCCCTGAGATGATTCGGATGACTTGTGTGGATCAGTTCACAGACATGGTAAGGGAGGTCCCTGTTGTAGTCATGGACTTTCAGGTTGTTGGTATGGATCTGATAACCATGACAATATTACAGGGCGGGTTCATCTTTTTCATTGAAAATTCTCATTTTGCCTTCACCTGCCACTTCATATGCTCTTTTTCTTCCTTTTTTTTTTTTTTTTTTTTTTTTTTTCCCCGAGACAGAGTCTTGCTCTGTCACCCAGGCTGGAGTGCAGTGGCATGATCTTGGTTCACTGCAACCTCTGCCTCCCAGGTTCAAGCAATTCTCCTGGCTCAACCTCCCAAGTAGCTGGGATTACAGGCATGTAGCACCACGCCCGGCTAATTTTTGTAGTTTTAGTGGAGACGGGGTTTCACCAGGCTGGTCTCGAACTCCTGACCTCGTGATCTGCCCACCTCCGCCTCCCAAAGTGCTGGGGTTACAGGCATGAGCCACTACACCCAGCCTCCGTGTGCACTTCTTAACAACTGCAAAGTGAGCAAGCCTCTTCAAATTATGATTTGATTCTTTCAGACCCCAAAGAAAAACACACTCAGTTGAGCCAGTGTTAATAGCAAATGGACATGGTAGGTTGCTTCTTTAAACATTTTATCAAAATGTATCTGATGTGGTATTTTGATTACCTCAGTAACCAAATTGCATTAGCTAAGATATCTGATCTGGTCAATCATGCAGAAAGTATTTGTTAAGCAAACTAATAAAAATAAATGAAAATATCAAGTCACTGGGCACACCTTGATATGCCTGTAATCACAGAATACACTTTCACTTTCCAGTGGCTAAAAATATACCCAGAACTAGCATCTGAGCCTAGTCTTCTATTGAACTGCTTACTGTAGCCCTAAGTGAGATTTTGGTATAAAATTAGATTGCACTTTATGACTTGAAAATTACAGGGCTTCTGAGTAAGTGGCATCTTATCCCAAAAAGAAGTTTATGAGGATAAGGAGGTTTATGACTCAAGGACTGAAACAAATATGAGAATTATATACTTTTGATATTAATAAAATGGACATTGACTTGTTCATTTAAAAAAAAAAAAAAAACATGATTGTCTTCTGGCCAGGCATCATGGCTCACACCTGTAACTCCAGCACTTTGGGAGGCTGAGGCGGGCAGATCACTTGAGGCCAGGAGTTTGACGCCAGCCCGGCCAACATGGTGAAACTCCGCCTCTACTAAAAATACAAAAACTAGCCAGGCATGGTAGTGCATGCCTGTAATCCCAGGTACTCAGGTTGCTGAGGCACAAGAATCGCTTAAACACAGAAGGTGGAAGTTGCAGTCAGCCAAGATTGTGCCACTGCACTCCAGCCTGGGCAACAGAGCGATTCTGTATCAAAATAATAATAATAATTTGACTTCTTCATTACAGCATTTTTAGTATAATAACATTTTATTAACAACTATCTTTCTTCTTTTGATCTTTTTTAGATTCCCAGAGATGACCCTTCAACATTTACACCTTGGTCCATCCGTGTGTCTTAAGCCTATGTTTCCTAGAAAATGAAAGAATACATGATGGACCTTAAAAGTCTCAAATCAGAACAAAATATAGGTTGGCTCCCAACTGTCAATGATAATTTTAGCATCTTTCAGGTTTTCTCTGTGGTTTAGATCACTACATGATTATATTTCAGGATGCAAATTTTCACCAAAAGGTATAATGAAGCTTAGAACCAAAAACTCAAAAATTCTCATTTCAGTTTGCATTATCCTGAAAATCTACATCAGCATGATTTGAAAGCATGATAGAGTTTTTATTAATCTGGGACAACTTAAGAGAGACTATTCTTGCTTTGTTCTTTAGAAATCTAACCAAAGTTCGGTCAAATTGTCCACCCGCAAAACTCTGAGGATTGGATTCCCTCAAAGCCAACGGTGTGCTAGTAATGGACAAATCCCTGGTTTATGGTGTTTGACCATTTCCATGGTGTAAATTCCCCTACCTTGGCCAATTCTAAGCCACTGATGTGAGGTCTCAGAATGTGAAGTTGAAAGCTTGCCGTCAGCTCTTGGGAGTGGGGAAGAGCTATCTCCAGCACTGCGAACTCACCACAGTCATCGGGTTCCTGCCACTCCCACATGGTCCATTTAGACGAGGCTTTGGGAAGTAACCATCCAAAACCTCCAATTGGTCCTCATCTGCCATGAGCCACATCCATGGAACAACTTCTTCCTTACCTGGGAGGCCAGGAAATCATTGTTTATGCTGAGTACATCAAAACAATGATCTCAAATCACTTTTGAGTCCCTTGTTTTGGCTTAGTGTCCAAAAGGTGAAATCAGCACTATCTTCCTTTTGCCATCAAAGGGGCACAAAATCCTCAGGGTTAATTTTTGGTTATTTCTTAGCTATTTTACATGGCATTTTCCTGCAGAAATGCAGTCTTATACCAGAGATGATGTTTAGTCCCACGTGAGGTTTGGAAACACAGTAAAAAAGAAACTTTTGTGTCAAAAACACAAATAAACAAACACTTGTCAGAGATCTGTGTGCTAGATATTAAAGCTCTGCATCTATTAACAGTAATCTTGTGACAGAAGGATAAGTTTAGATGTGTGTCAGACCAGGTTAGAAGAGAAGTCGGGTGGTAGAAAGGAAAGACTTCTTGGCCGGGCATGGTGGCTCACGCCTGTAATCCCAGCACTTTGGGAGGCCAAGGCGGGCGGATCACAAGGTCAGGAGATCCAGACCATCCTGGCTAACACGGTGAAACCCCGTCTCTACTAAAAATACAAAAAAATTAGCTGGGCACGGTGGCGGGCGCCTGTAGTCCCAGCTACTCAGGAGGCTGAGGCAGGAGAATGGCGTGAACCCAGGAGGTGGAGCTTGCAGTGAGCCGAGATCGCGCCACTGCACTCCAGCCTGGGCAACTGAGCGAGACTCCATCTCAAAAAAAAAAAAAAAGAAAGGAAAGACTTTTTTCCAAAGAAAAAGGCTCACCAGGCCATGTCTCTTATTCTATTTTTTTCTGTGTCTCTTATTCTGAGAGGAGAGAGACAGAGAGAGACAGAGTCAGTCTTTAAGTGTTTGAATTCATTCAATAATCTAGATTGCCCAGAACCTAACCCATAAAAATTCATTGTGCCAGACAGAAAAGCAAAAATAGGGTCACTGGTATATTTTTCTAACAGTAAAATAGGAAGGCACATTTACCACAAACATAAATTAATTACAAAAGTGTTATACTTCATAGACTGTAAGGACAAGGCCTCTGATATCACAGAATTGCATTTTTACAAAATAAGTCTGATCATTTCAGCAGCATTTTATTAACTTGAAGAATTAGGATGGGAAAGTATTCACAAAAATAGTACGTGTTAAAGAATAGCAGTTTTCAAACATAGGGTTAATATCCTAATGCCTTTAAAAAATTAGATTGACAATTTAGAGTGTCTGTTCTATTACATACTTAATTCATATCACAAATTTAGACAAATATCTATCATTGTGTGTCCAATTCTAAAATGTTATTACAGTGAGAGTTGGGCTAAAAGTATAAGATGCCATCTTTTTAACCAATAGATTCCATAAATGATCAAGCACTCTTTTAAAGATAAAAGCCCTCGATAATTAACTCTGGGCAAAACTGCTAGTGCCTGTTACTAGTTATCATTACTGATGCTTCATTGTGGATTTAATAAAAGTTTATCAGAAGAGAAACAATGTGTAGCAGTTACCACACTTACTGTGCTTCTGCTTTCAGGTTAAAGTGCCTGTGGGGTCAAAGATATCCTAATTCTTCTGAGTCAAAAGTTTATGACGGAGCTGTTTCACATCACCTTACAGAAACTGGGAAAACGAAGCTGGGTGAATAGTAGTAGGGATGGAGTTGATTTCCTTTCAGTATCTTGAAACTGCCGACACTCACATGCGCTCAGGTTTTGGAAAAGTTCAAGAATGTCTGGGACAGGGTCTTAGAGGTCTATGTTGCTTCTCTTTTTTTTTTTTTTTTTAATATTTAAGTTCTGGGTACATGTGCAGGTTGGTTATATAGGTAAACTTGTATCATGGAGGTTTGTTGTACCAGGTACCAAGCCTAGTAGCCAAGAGTTATTTTTTCTGATCCTCTCCCTCCTCCCACACTCCACCCTCTAGTAGCCCCAGTGTGTGTTGTTCCCCTCCATGTGTCCGTGTGTTCTCATCATTTAGCTCCCATGTATAAGTGAGAACATGCTGTATTGGTTTTCTGTTCCTCTCAGGGCCACACTGCAGTTCAATTTCTGCCTTTAACCAGCTCTGCTTCTTCCACCTTCCGCTCCCAGGTGTTGATCCCTAAGAAACATCCTACTCCCCAAACTCTATCTCAGCCTGTCTGAAATATGCCCCAGTGAGACTGCCCTGGGAAAGGTGTGAACTTGAGGAAGAGGCTGTCTGCCCTGAGGCAGCCCCTGAAGGAACTGGCAGCTGAGGATATGTGCTGACCCCACTCCTGGGCAGGGTACAAGTCCTTCCTCATGGAGGACCTGAGTGGAAGTGGATCACACAGATCAGTGGATCACTTCCTGGCCCACCACACAGATCTATCAGAGTTATTCTTCCTGGTAGTTATTCTTCCTTAGTTTGCTGAGGATAATGGCCTCCAACTCCCTCAACGTTCCTGCAAAGAACATGACCTAGTTCTTTTTTATGGCTGTATAGAATTCCATTGTGTATATGTACCACATTTGTATGTACACATATGTTCATTGCAGCACTCTGTGCAATAGCAAAGACATAGAATCAACCTAAATGTCCATCAATGGTAGACCAAATATGTTGTTTCTTTTAAAGAAAAATAGTTTCTCTGCACTTGATACTTTCAGTGTTATAAACTGGCCATATTTTTCACACTCTCAGAACACAGAGTACCATAGGTGGAGTTCTCCAGAGGCTGAGACAGAATTTGCAGAGTAGGATGTTTCTTAGGGATCAACACCTGGGAGAGGAAGGTTGAAGAAGCAGAGCTGGGCAAAGGTAGAAACTGAACTGCAGTGCAGCCTGAGAGGCATCAATAACCCGGCAAGGACTTCTGGGAGCAAACACTGCCCCACAGAGTTACCCTACCTAGGTTGAAATGTGCCATCAGGGGATGGCACTGCCCTGGGAAGGGTGTGACATTCAGGAAGCAGCTGTCTGCCCTGAGGCAGCCCCTGAAGGATCTGGCAGCTGAGGTCATGTGCTGACTCCTCTCGCAAGTGGGCACGAGTCCTTCCTCATCGGGGATCTGGATGGCTCACTTCCTGGCCTACCACACAGATCTATCAGAGTTCTTCTTTCTGATTTGTGAGTTTATTAATATGCAGATCTTACAGAAGTATAAGTAACAGTCACATTTAGCTGTACATTGGATGGATTGCCTTTATAGAAAAGAACAATTTTACATTCAAAAAATACACAATTTACATATATGTAACATTTCTATATTTTAAGCCAGCACTTGCCTCAAATTCCATGTTATATTTTCAGGTTTTTTTTTTTTACTTACTGAAACGCATATGATTAAACTCATTTATCAGCATACTGTGTGCAGATGCTGCTATTAATTACAAACGAAACCTCCAAAAAAAAATCTCTTACCCAAGTTTCATTATCTGGAATTGACACTAGTCAAAAAAATTGACTTGCTGCACATAAATAAACGATCATGTAGATATATTCAAGAAGATGACTTTCTGCAGAGTTCTAAAGCCCTGAGCCCTGAGTTGACAGAAGCTGAATCTATCTGTAAGCAACAGTACGAGAAAACATGAGTTTATCCC
>NW_012101432.1:2563681-2602400 GCF_000951045.1 Mandrillus leucophaeus | reverse complement strand
TTTTTTTGAGACGGAGTCTCGCTCTGTCACCCAGGCTGGAGTGCAGTCAGGATCTCAGCTCACTGCAAGCTCCGCCTCCCGGGTTTACACCATTCTCTTGCCTCAGCCTCCCGAGTAGCTGGGACTACAGGCGTCCGCCACCTCGCCCGGCTAGTTTTTTGTATTTTTTAGTAAAGATGGGTTTTCACCGTGTTAGCCAGGATGGTCTCGATCTCCTGACCTCGTGATCCACCCGTCTCAGCCTCCCAAAGTGCTGGGATTACAGTCTTGAGCCACTGCGCCTGGCCGTGAATGGAATTTTTTCCTACTGCCATTCTTAAGTGCTTATTTATACAGTAGCAAAAGCTATTAATTTTTTAATATTTATATTATATCCAATCACCAGTTCAAGTTTTCTTCTCTGCCAGTGTTTATATCAATGTTTACCAGTTATTTCACTTTTTCATTATTTTACTACATCTATTACATTACAACCTCCAAGGCAATGTTATACAACAATGGCAAGAAAGAGAATCCATATCTAATTTCTGATTTTAATTGAATTTTTTTAACTTTACCTTTAACAATAATACTCGTTATTGGTTTTTGTAAACAGCCTTGTTACATTAGTTTGTTTCTGTTTTCTTTTCTTTAGAGTTTTTCTTAGGAATGGCTGCTGAATTTATCAAGTAACTTAATAGCATCTATTGATTTAATTTAACAGTTTTCCACCTTTTTTTGATGTAATGGACTAAGTTAGTTGATAGATTTCTGATGAACCACCCTTATGTCCCAGAAATAATCCTTACTTGGTATATTATCCCTTGATACACTGATGGATTTTATTCACTAATATTTTACTTAGAATTTTTCTATCTATATTCATAAACAAGGTTCTTCTGCAACTTTTTTGCTATCTGTGTTGGGTTATGGTATTTAAATTTTATTAGGTGTATAAAACAAATTAGGGAGAATTTCCATTTATGTATGCTAGGGAGCGTTTAAATAATATTGCCATTATCTTAATGATTACATGAAATTCATCTATAAGTTCATTTGTTTCTGGTTTGTTGTTCAATGACATTTTTAATCTTTTCCATTTTCTTCCATAACAAGTTGTCTGATTATTTACATTAGCGTGTTATCTCTTTGACCAGTCTATATTTTTATCCTCCCTTTTATCACTTTAAATGATTTTCTTATAAATAGTATACAGGATACCTAGATTTGAGGATTTCTTATCATTAAATCTGCTAGTCATTATTTTTAAGTGGTAGGATTCATTTCATTTAGATTTCTCATGATGGTTAAAATTTTTAATTATTTACTTCACACCCATTATATCTATTTTATACCTATTGTATATCATTTAAGTTGCATATAAGGTATATTATATGTTTTACACTGTGGTTTCCATTTTTTCCTTTTTGTTTCTTTGCTGGTGTACTCAAACTATGAGCAATTCCATTTCTTCTCTTGTTACTTTGGAAGTTCAACTGAACAATAAGTTGTTCACTTCCATTTATCTGCTCTGACAGACACATGTTTCTCCACCTCTATTTGAAAAGAAGATATCAAATATTACCCCTGCAAAAAGTTACTCTTTCCTGGCCTCCTGCTCCATCTGTCCTGTATTTCCGCCCCTTCCCCCAGTAAGCTAATACTTTGGTAACTTTTACTTTTCCTCCTCCCCACAGCTGTCCCCAAGCCTTAAGTTGCTGCAGTTGTGTGTGTGTTTGTTCTAGACTGTTAATTGAACTTCCCTCGCCATATGACTCTTTTTAGCATTTATATGACACATTTCCAAGTAGCCTACCCTTATCCATTTAGGCTTTCTCTCCCCTTCACCTTCTTATCTGAGCCGGGTTTTGTTTGATTTTTTTTCCTGAGATGGGGTGGTCTTCCCCTGGGTGAGAAGTTTGCTCCACTTACTGGGTCTCCAATGCCCTTGTTGCCTCTCCGCAAGCAGCAGGTGCTAGTCTACTGCCCTCTAGTGTCCACTGTGGCAGATGAGAGCTCCATGCCAACTGATTCTCCTTCGCAGAAAGCCTGATCTTTCAGCCTAGTACCTTGTAAGAGTCTATTATCCTTGGAGTTTAAATGTGGTATCAGGTGATACCAGGTGGGTGTCCTTTCTCTTCAGTCCAGCCATGAACTTGAGAAGCATTCTAATCTGTAGATTCAGATTGCTTTTCAGCTCAGAGCAAATGGTTCATGTTTAATAATTATTTCTCCTTTATCGATCCCTCTTTCTATTTCAGCTAGCCTCTTTACGCATGAGGTCTCTTGCATTTAGAGACCTCTTATCCTGCTCTTCATGGTTCTACTGCTGTACATCTTTGCTCTGTGCTGAGATATATTCACTGCACTTTGTCTTCCAGGTCACTAATTTGGGCTTCAACCATGAGCATCGTCATCTGCCGGACTGTTTAATAGCTGGTTTATGTTTTCTTCAGAAAGTCTTTTTGGGGGATGCAGTTTAATGTTCTTGTTAATATTCAAATTGACAGTTGTCCCCTCCAACAGCTCTCTTTTGCTAGGGGTGAAGATTATTCTATTTTGAATAATCTTCTCTGAGGCTCTTGGTCCTCAGGCCTGCCCTCGCAACATACCACACACTGGCTGGCTTAAAACAACAGAAAGTTGTTCTGTCACAGTTCTGGGGACTAAATGACCAAAATAAAGCATCAGTGGGGTCATGCTGTTCTGGACTCTCTAGGAAAGATACTTCCTCACCTTCTCCTAGAGCGCAGTAGTTACCAGCCATCCTTAGTGTCCGTTGCCTTATGGACGCATCACTCCAATCCCTGCCTGCGTCTTCACAGGCTTGTCTCCTCCACATGTGTCTCCAAACCTCCCTCTGCTTGTAAGGACACCAGTCATCAGATTTAAGGTCTACCCCAATCCAGTATCACCTCATCTTAACTTGATTACATTTACAAAGACCCAGTTTCCAAGTAAGATCACACTGGAAACAAAGTTCAACCCACAACAGGCTGCCTTAAATTTTTTATTTGTCAGCTCAATGGGCTCCAGCTTAGTTAATAGGGTACCCTAAGAGGCACTGGCCACAGGTTATAGAAATAACCCTCATTCACTCTCCTGGAAGGGTAGAAGCAAGAAGGCTGCCATGGCCCTGTTGAGGCAAGTGGTTGAAACTCCTCAGCCTCACAGCCCTCCTGCTCCTCCTATGAATCCTTGCCGAGACTCTGAGACAGGAAGGGTTCAGCCCGCCCATCTGGCAGTCTTGACCTCCTATTCATACCAACAGCTTTCTCTCCATGTGCCCCGCCCCCACCCCCACGACAAAGCTCTTCTCCAGATGTACAGCCTTGGCGGTGATGGTCTCTAAGCACCACCACTTCCAGCCTGAGGAGAAAAGAACCCCTCTCCTCCAGAGCCCAAGGCCTTGCTGGCACTCAGCTTTCCCTAGGTCCAGCTGTCCCTGGCTCAGCAGAGGCAGGAAGATGGAAGCCGGGGGGCAAAGGGAAGGAGACTTAAAGTCAAAACAGCTGAAAACAAAAGATCTGGAACAGAGATCGTTAATGATCAGCCCAAGCTCTCACCGTCCTGTAAAGTCCCCACTGTCTGTCTATTACCTGTGTGTTCATCTTTGGGTTTTGAGAGCTCACGACGGAAGGGAGTGGCCCGGAGACTCCACAGCAGCGGCTGGTACTTTTCCATTTACATCAGCAAGAGGATGTGTTACAGGATTTTTTGTTTTGTTTTGTTTTTCCAGAAATAAAGTTTGTCCAACTTTTGGGAGAGGGCATTCACTGGGTGCCAGGGATTCTCTGATGTAAATCATAAGACCTTTTTTATAACAAACATACAAGCACCTGGGTCAATATATGTGGAATTTCTCTCACCTACTGGAAAAAAAAAAATCCGTTTAAAAGTGAATAAATTATTTGTCTTCCCTTTTCATTAAAGAAGAAAAGGCCAGGTGTGGTGGCTCACGCCTGTAATCCCAGCACTTTGGGAGGTCAAGGCAGACCAATCGCTTGAGGCCAGGAGTTTGAGACCAGCCTGGCCAACATGGTGAAATCCCATCTCTACCAAAAATACTAAAATTAACCGGGTGTGGTGGTGCATGCTTGTAGTCCCAGCTACTCAGAAGGCTGAGGCACGAGAATCGCTTGAACCCAGGAGGTGGATGTTGCAGTGAGCCAAGATCAGGCCACTGCACTCCAGCCTGGATGACAGAGTGAGACTCTGTCTCAAAAAAAAAAAAAAAAAGAAGAAGAAGAAGAAAAAGAAAAGAAGCAATAAACAAACAAACAAAATATAATGGTTGCTTTCTTCCATTGTCCTGAATAGAACTGAGGGTCAGAAAAACTTGGCAGAGACTGCATCCACGCCCCCTCGCTGTGGGCAACCTTTCATTCACTCTGAAGTAGGTGGTTTTCAAACTGCGCTCCTGAGAGTTCTGGGAGTTTCTTGAAGGAAAGAAAGCCAGAAGACTTCAGGCCTTTACCCCAGGCCTCTCAGCTAGGGCAGTAAACTTTTTGTTTAATTTGTTTACACTTCACAAAATGTCATTCAAACAAAGATTTTCCAGGCTCTAAGAAGTTTAAAAAACCCTTCTCTAAAGCCATTCACGGTCAGTTTTCAGTTTCTCAGCAACTGAAGTATTATGTTCCCTAATCCAAACTACTTTTATATCTTCCAAATCTAATGCCATAATCCAGTTTTAGTGCTCTAAAACTGTTCTACTTGACATGCTTGCATTTTATGTGGATATTGAGTAATTTATTCTGATAAATATTTTGAGGCACCGTAATTCATGCTCCCAGAGTAGTTACCGGCACGTGCTCCTGTCAATGGGAACTGTGTGCTTTTTGGGTTTAGCAGTTGCCCTCTTTTAAAGGGAAGAGTCAGAGGGGGAACAGACTGTGGACCCTTACAACCCAGTCCCTGCGTTGTTCTCCTTTAAATGGAGGCAACCATAAGAAGCCTGTGTCTCTGCTCACTTCCTTCTCCCCTAGCCTGCCTCCCCTTCATCCCCAATCCTCACAGAATCAACTCTACTCATCTTTCAGGCCTAAATTTCCCTTCCTTAGGGAAGCCTTTTCTGATCCTTGTCCCTGAAAAAATAGCTGATTTATCTATGTGTGTCACAAGCATAAATCTTTAATTGCATGTTACTGTCTTACTAAAACTTAAGGGCCGGCCAGGCACGGTGGCTAATGCCTGTAATCCCAGCACTTTGGGAGGCTGAGGTAGGTGGATCACCTGAGGTTGGGTGTTCGAGACCAGCCTGACCAACATGGAGAAACTCCGTCTCTTCTAAAAATACAAAATTAGCCAGGCATGGTGGCACATGCCTGTAATCCCAGCTAGGGAGGCTGAGGCAGGAGAATCACTTGAACCCGGGAGGCGGAGGTTGCTGTGAGTCGAGATCGTGCCATTGCACTCCAGCCTGGGCAACAAAAGCAAAACTCTGTCTCAAAAAAAAAAAAAAAATCTTACAGGTCTCAGAGGACAGAAATGTGTAGCTCTTGTTTTCCACCATATGCTACCACTTAGCATAGTGCCTGGTGCAAAGCAGAGGTTCAATTACTACTGGTTGAATGAATGAAGAATGAACAAAACGTTAATGCCTCCTTCATTTAAAATACTTTGGGTAATCAGTCAAGCCCCTCCCATGAATGAGTTGCCATTTATGCTGCACATGGCAGGGGATACAACCAGCTATTGGAAACTCCAGGAGCTAATTGCCTAGTTGGGAACATGACACACAAACACTGCAAAGATAATCAACTAATCAGTGGCACATTCAAGACAGGTTTCTTGGTTCCTAGTTTAATAAATGAAAAGTAAAGAAGCAATGGGTTGAATCTGCAGGTACTTTTGGATTCCAGAGAAAGGCAAGGAGGGAGGTTTGGAGCTGCTTTCTGATGGTAGCCAAAAAAGAAGGGAGCGAAATCACCATGGGGCAGGGACAGGGTCCTCATCATTGCAGACATGGGAGAAGTTTCTCCAGTCATTCAACAAATAGTACTCTCTGGTAGGCATCCTTCTAGGCCCTGGGATATAGGGGTGAACTGAAAGTAACATCTGTGCCCTCATGGATCTCATGTTCTAGTGGAGAAAGTGAATAAAAAGATATCAAGTGTCCATGTCAGGTAGTAATGAATGCTATGGAGAAAATGAAACAGGGTGGTAGAAAATAGAGGGGCGGCCCCATCTCTACAAAAAATAAAAGATTAACCAGGCGTGGTGGTGCATGCCTGTTGTCCCAGCAACTTGGGAGGCTGAGTTGGGAGGATCATTTGGGGGCAGAAGGATCACTTGAGCCTGGGAGATTGAGGTAGCAATGAGCCATGACTGTACCACTGCACTCCAGCCAGAGCAACAGAGCAAGATCCTGTTTCAAAAAAGAAAGAAAAAGAAAATGGTGATGGGAGTGCTGCTTCAGACTACATGATCAGGGAAGAGCTCGACCCAAATAACAAGAAGACACCAGCCAACATGGCCCAAGGCCTGAGACGTGAAAGAAGTTAGCATATTGGAGAAGCAGGGAAAAGGCCAGTGTGGCTGAAGATACACTCACAGAGAGGAGTGGCGCTTGCTCCCATGAGGCCTTTGTTGCCACAAAGGTGTGTGGGTTTACTCGGTGCACTGGGAGGCCCTTCGAGGGTCATAGGTTCAGAAATGCCAGATTTAAGTAGAAGAAGGACATGAGAAGAATAATTTGACTGGAGCAGGAGATTTTTTTTTTTTTTTTTTTTTTTTTTTTTTTTTGAGACAGAGATTCCACTATTTTTGCCCAGGCTGGAGTGCAGTGCTGCGATCTCAGTTCACCACAACCTCCGCCTCCTGGGTTCAAGCGATTCTCCTGGGTTCAGCCTCCCGAGTAGCTGGGATTACAGGCATGTGCCACCACACCCGACTAATTTTTCTATTTTTAGTAGAGACAGAGTTTCTCCACGTTGGTCAGGCTGGTCTTAAACTCCCAACCTCAGGTGATCCGCCCATCTCAGCCTCCCAAAGTGCTGGAATTACAAGCATGAGTCACTGTGCCTAGCTGAGATTTTTTTTTTTTTTTTTTAAGAGCAAGGGAGTCAGAGGCCAGAGACAGGGACAGGTTGTGGAAGGCTTGGCACACTGGGCTAAAGAGTTTAAACCTATGTTCCAAGCAGAGAGCTATTTGGGGGTTTTGAATAGAAGTAACATGATCAAAAAGGTCCTGATAGCACCAGGAGCGACATGATCAAAGTGTGACCTGAAGGTCCTTCCTAATTCACAGCATGATCTCTAACTTCTCTCACAGGACTGCTGCAGATGTATTTGACAACTGTTTAATACATGTAAAACACCCATATACATACTCAAACCAACACACAGGCATGTGTGTAAACACTCGTCTCCACGGGTGCATGAAAACTGGAATGCCTGAGAACCTGGGCATTAGAATTGTCAAGAAATTTGGAAGCTGCCAACTCCATTTGTTGAGGAGTAGCTCTAGGAAGGATTCTGAAGCCACATAGGGACCAGGGGAATGACAGGACCTTCCTCAATTAGCCAGATCAAGAGGATGCCAGGTGTTGGCCATTCTGGCCTGACAGATACACTGCCACACAGTGAATGCTCATCTGAAGACCAAGGATTGACTCTAATGATGGTGCCAGGGCTCCAAGAACTGGTCAAGGAAGTGTTGGGGAACAGAGTGGTCTTGCCAGCTCTCCTGAAGCCAGGCACATAAGCAGCTACTTGCTTCACCCATACATGAGGCCAAGTGCTAGGCATTACTTCAGCTGAAAGAATAAGAACAGCTTGATTTTATCTACAGATAGCTAATTGGAGATGTTCATAAAGAACAAACATGATTTTTTTTTTGAGACAGGGTCTCGCTCTTTCACCCAGGCTGAAGTACAGTGGCGTGTTCACAGCTCACTGCAGCCTCAACCTCCCAAGCTCGAGTCATCCTCCTGCCTCAGCCTCCCAAGTGGTTGGGACTACAGGTATGTGCCACCATACCTGGCTAATTTTTGTATATTTTAGTAGAGACAGGTTTTTGCCATGTTGCCTAGGGTGGTCTCAAGTCCATTGGATCAAGTAATCCTCCCAAAGTGCTGGGATTACAGGTGTGAGCCACACCACACCTGGCTGGGTTTTCTTTTTTTTTAAATCAAGGATTCTGTCTATACATCTTACAGGTGTTACAAGTCCAATATCTCAGTTTTAGTTCCTGCTTTGCCACTTACTCTGAGTGACTCCAAGCTACCAATCTCACTTCCCTGGGCCTCAGTTTACTTATCTGTACAGTGGTTGCCTTAACTACATCGCTATGTTGCAGTGGAACAATTCTGTGGGTGGGGAGGAAGTAGGAAGGCACCCCACAACTCCACTTCAGCTATGGCACAGACTGGATTTGATCATACGATCTCCTATGAGGAGACATTTCTGCACCTAAAATTAGAAGGAAAAAAAAAGTTGGGGAAAGTGGGAGGTCTCAGAAAGCCCACCTCTGTCCTAGAAAAAAGTGAAATCCATCCAGGGTCTGTTCCCAGGGCTGAGGCAGTGTGCAGAGCAGGTTTAAGCTTAGATTGTTGTTTATGGTTTTCATGCTGATGCCCTCAAACTTCAGAAAAAGCAAGAAGAGGTGTGGGCTGTGTACTGAGTCAGCTTCAAAGTCAGGATTGGCGGGAGGCAGAGTGAGGCTCCAATTAAGAGGCTGGACTAGACAGGGGCCCTAGACTTAAGCTGTGAAACAAGGAAGTCTCCACCTCTTGTGCTCCTGAGGCTCCAGGTCACCTGCTTCTACACAAATCCTTACCACTCAATTCTGTGGCTGGGGCAAACTGCATTCCCACCGTGTCTTGTAAAGCAGAACCTGTTTATAGGTGCAATGCGTTGCGCATCACGATCAGACGAGCTGGTTTTCTTCGTGAACGGGAGGAAGGTAAGTGATGGGCACTCCTACCATGGTGTGCAGAGGCAGCAGGAAACCACGAGCTGGAGGGCAGCTCTTGTGGCCCATTTGGGCTGAGCCCCTGCAGTCAGGGGCAAGAAGCCAGGGACTAGAAAGCCATCCTA
The DNA here is from genome assembly GCF_000951045.1 of Mandrillus leucophaeus. Lineage (NCBI taxonomy): Eukaryota > Metazoa > Chordata > Mammalia > Primates > Cercopithecidae > Mandrillus > Mandrillus leucophaeus. The sequence continues at coordinate 2,593,379 of NW_012101432.1, read as the reverse complement.
ATGTGACCTGTTTCCCACTCAGCCAGAGCTCAGCTCCTGGAAATGTGGGGAGGACTCAGTAAAGCCTTGGTGTCGGATGAATCTGGCTTCGCCATTTACTATATAACGTTGTGCACGCCACTTCCCCTCCCTGAGTCTTGGCATCCTCATCTTTGAAATCCACTTCTAGGACTATCGTAAAGATGAAAAGAAAGCTGTCCCTTTCCTTGTTTAGGAAGCCCCCCTTGGAAAGCGCCTGGTGCCAGGCCTGATTCATGGACACACTTTATCTGGTGACACGTCTTGATCCTCAGAATTAGGAGGACAAGAAATGGGACCTTTTTTTTGTTTGTTTATCAGCTTAATTTTTCTGTTGAGTCCTCATTGTACAGAATTGGCTAAAATGTTCTCACAGTCAATTGGAGTCCCCTGCTTTCCCTGGGTTGTAGCTAAGCTCCATTTTGGTGCCTGTATAACAAGGGCAGGGACTCTCCATTGCCAGTTGTCCCAGCATCCTCCCTCCAGTCCTCACCATCCAGCCACGCAGGCCCCTAGTGAACCCTAGTGCCCTCTGCAGATCCTTCGCTTCCTGAGTCCCTGTCTGTCTCTCAAATGAACCATTCTGCAGCCCCCAAGGCATAGGGCTTTTCTGGGGTCTTGTCACTTCTCCCTCAAGGACCCTCAGCCCCAGGACTTGGTCATTGTCTACCCCCAACCCCAGAGCTTAGTTCAAGAAAGGAGCCTTAAAGTTCTTATCAATGCCCTTCTGACCCACACTGCTGTATGCAGACTCCGTAACCAGCAACCGCCATATGTTCTTCCAAAACTGTCATTCGAGGGTCTGAGTCCTTACTTGCCTGACCCACTGGCCTAGGTTTTGGAGACTCAAAAGCCAGAGGAGGCTCCTTCCTCTACTTTCCACCCCACAATCACCTCTGTACCATGAGCCCAGAGTGAAGTAGCTGCAGTCAGAGCAGGGAATAAGTCAGGGGTTAGAAGAAATGCAAGGACGGTGTGGTAGGGGTGGGAGTCAGTCACACAACAGAAATATCCGGCAGGGCGCAGTGGCTCACGCCTGTAATCCCAGCACTTTGGGAGGCTGAGGAGGGCAGATCACCTGAGGTCAGGAGCTCAAGACCAGTCTGGCCAACGCAGTGAAACCCCGTCTCTACTAAAAATACAAAAATCAGCCGGGCGCAGTGGCAGGCACCTGTAATCCCAGCTACTCGAGAGGCTAAGGCAGGAGAATGGCTTGAACCCGGGAGACGGAGGTTGCAGTGAGCCGAGATCACACCATCGCACTCCAGCCTGAGGGACAAGAGCGAGATTTCGTCTCAAAAAAAAATAAAAATAAAAATAACTCATCCAACCACACTCTCAATCCATGTGCTTAAAGGATTAGCAGTGGGGCTAGGGGCAGGCAGACAACGGCCTCTTCTTCCATTGATTCGGATCCCCTGGAGATCCAGAAAGCAGCTGAATTTTAACATCCCAACTTGGATGCATCTTCCTTGTTTTTTTAATTCTTTGAGATCTACAAAACTTTATGTCTTCCTTCTGGGGAGAAAGGAAGACCCTAACATGGATAGTTCACTGTATCTTCCTTTCTTCCAACGCAACAAAATGACTAGAAGTGTTCGCAGGACACCCCTAAAACCTCCCCTTTTCCTTTTTTTTTTTTTTTTTTTTGAGACAGAATCTTGCTCTGTCTCCCAGGCTAGAGTGCAGTGGTGCAATCTCGGCTCATTGCAACCTCCACCTCCTGGGTTCAAGCGATTTTCATGCCTCAGTCTCCTAAGTAGCTGGGATTATAGACATGCACCACCATGCCCCGCCCTTTTTTGTTTTTGTTTTTGTTTTTTTGTATTTTTGGTAAGACAAGGTTTCGCCATGTTGGTTAGGCTGGTCTTGAACTCCTGGCCTCAAGTAATCCACCTGCCTCAGCCTCCCAAAGTGCTGGGATTATAGGCGTGAGCCACCGCACCAGGCCAAACCTCCACTTTTCAAGGAGTTGGGGATGTTAGTGTCCACCAGGGCCACCTGGGTCCTGAGCTGGGACATCAAGTCTCACCGCTGGCCCCACTGCTATTGAGGGAGTGGCAGGCTCCAGGGCCTCCCCAGGACAGCAGCAATTCTCTGTCTCCTCTTCCTTCCTACCACTCTTCAGACTCCTGCCGCGGCAAATGCATTCCCAACCAGAGGGATCTCAGAGGGACCAGAATCTCTGCCTACCCAGCTTGCCTCCCTACAGGACCCTTCATTGCGTACATGCACACACACGTGCACACAAACACATAATGCACACACACACACACACAGGCACACACATGCATAAATGCACACACATGCACACACGCACACACATGCACACAATCCAAGTCCCTCCCAGATTTGAAATAGTTCAAGACCGAATTGGAAGATTCCACAAAAATAGATAGTGGAGCAAATATGAATAACACCCTCCCAGAGGCATCTTTACACAGCAGTGTTCCCGGCTCACTCATCTATCACAGCATTGTTGCCACACTTGCCCTGTGAGTCTTCTGTCCTGTTAACATGTGTGAACGTCACGTGCCCTCAGAGCACCAAAAAAACAGGTGCAGACGAAATCAGGCCTATTATACCCTAATCCCTAAATCAAACAGGTTTTGAAGATGTTTCATGGGGTCACGGATACAAGTCCCATAATCATCTCTCTTCTGTTCCCAACACAGGTGATGGAGAGGAATGTGGACCCAGAAGGGACTCTGCTGACCTTCCTACGAAAGAACTGGACCCTTTTGTCAAAGTCCTGGCTGTGTCTGTGTTTGCCTTAACAGTTAGGCCAGCTGAGAATTATGAGGATGAATCAAATCTCTCCATTCAAATAGTCAGCCCCCTTGGCTCTTCCTCTCTATTTGCTTTTGGCCGTGGTTTTAAGGCTATTAGGTTAATCGGGCTGTTTTGGAGAGGATGAAGTTTCCCCGGAGTTTCCTGTATCAATAGTACAGTGAAATAGAAGCTAAGCTCTTTATTTCAGCACTAACAATTCCCTTACAGGCTTTCCGGAGCCCCACCAGGCTTGTTATGTAATAGAGGCTTGTGTTGCATTTGCCCTGCCCTTTTTTGAAACCAAATTCTCCAGATTCAGTGAGAACCTGTATCACAGGGAAAGATTTCCTTTCCCTACATGTGTTTTCTTACCCTAGCTTTTCCCTGCCATTTCATATTCTGGAATATAGATCCTCTTAATAGCAAACATATTTTAATTGGCAAATTAAAATATGGATCTTTCAGTTCTCTGAGAACAAAAAATAAACAAATGACAGAAATTACTAATTGATGAAATCGGCTTCTGGACAAGTTTTGTTTAAAAGCCCAAGGTTTTTAATTGGTTGTTGATGTTTAGAAATTGGAAAATTTCATATTTTTTAAAATCAAGATTTTTCAGCTTCTCTTGGAAAATGGGGAGATAGCCATCCCTGCATGGCAACATGCTTCTCCCTCTTTGTGAGAAAACAGGCAGGGAGAGGTTAATACGCCAAGTGTCAAACTAAGACCGGAAGGAAGTGAACGGCTTCTCAGACCTGCACTCACCCCGCCAAAAGACCTTCCTCAGAAGTGACCCCCTAGGGAGCAGCTATACTGAAAGCAAATGTTCTCCTTGGCATCTTTTCCTTGACTGCGCCCCTTCCAGTACGCCTCACAGGAACCAAGTACGCCTGTGGAAGAGGAGGCTGCGGCGCCTGCACCGTGATGGTGTCCAAGCATGACCCTGTGTCCAGGAAGATAAGGTATCCCAGCCCAGAAGCCAGGACAGTACTTTGTGTCTTGCTCGTGTTCTTAGCTCACAACTTTAAGAAAGGTTCTTAGATTCTTGCTGTGTACGGATCTTAGACTGCTCTAAATAATCCAATAAAAGCTGTGAGCCGTCTACTCAGATAACACATAAACTAACTACATTTTACACACCATTTCAGGGAGATCCCCCAAGGCCCATCTATGCACCCCAGGTTAAGAAACCCCAATGTAGGTCAGCCATTGATTTTACAGATGAAGAAACTGAGACTCAAAGAGATGAAGTGACTTGTTCAAAGTCATACAACTAGTAATCTATAGAACAAGGACTGGAACTCCACACTTTCTGGCTCTGAAGCTAATGCTTTTTCTTTCCCTTTTTTTGAGGTGGAGTCTCACTCTGTCATCCAGGCTGAAGTGCAGTGTTGCTATCTTGGCCCACTCTAACCTCTGCCTCCCAGGGTCAAGTGATCCTCCCACCTCAGCCTCCCAGTAGCTGGGCCCACAGGTGCCTGCCACCACATCCAGCTAATTTTTTGGCATTTTTGGTAGACATAGGGTTTCACCATATTGCCCAGGCTAGTCTCGAACTCCTGATCTCAAGCAATCTGCCTGCTCAGCTTCCCAAAGTGTTGGGATTACAGGCATGAGCCACCACCACCAGCAGCTAATGCCCTTTCTACAGTTGGGCTGGACCAGCACTACAAAGCAAGGACTTGGGCCAAGATTTCATCTCTTAAGGACCAGATTCTAGAAGTTGGGGTTCTCCCAAGTCCATTGGCCCAACAAATCAAGAGATGGCTTCAGAACACAGGTTATCCTACACTGTTGAATGACCTTATCCAGAGAGTTTTAAATTAGGAAGCAAAAAATTCCCAAATGTGTCCATATAGATAAAACCTTTTGCTTGTTATGAAGTCAATGCCCCAATGAATACTAATGAAGTCCAGCCACACTCCTAGTGACACAAGTTCATTCCCTTACTCCCGGGTGGGTCTGTTCTGGGCTTGGAAAGTGTTTCTGAAGTTCAGAATGCCCAGATTCACCTTAAGGATCCCTATTCCTACAGACAGCAGAGTCAGCAGAGAGGACTGTAAATTCTTCCTCCCCAGTTCCCCATCCCCTCAGCTCCATGATGGGATTTGGAGGTTTTCCACTGTTCTTCCTGGTGCCAGGCTTCCCCATGAGGCAGGACTGTGTTACTCCCCTTGACTCTCCTTGTGTTTCTTATACAAAGACACTTCTCTGTCACTGCATGCCTGATGCCCATCTGCTCTCTGTATGGAGCTGCTGTCACCACCGTGGAAGGTGTTGGAAGCATCAAAACCAGGCTTCACCCTGTACAGGTAAGAACACATCCTCATTTTCTCACTTCTTAACTTTATCTTTTTGCCAAATGCTGTGTTGGCTGTACTGCCTGAGGCTTCTAGGTTGTGATCAGATAAGCAGAAGCTTTGGATGCCTATTGACCACGGTAATAACATTTGTTAAGTGATTTAAAAGAAAACTGACAACTCCATCCACATTTGATTAATCATCTTTTTTTTTTTCACTTTTTCTGCTTGAATGAGAAGCGGAATTATTGAAGTATTGATTAATGGTCCGGAATAGGTACTATACAAAGAATATTACACATAGAATAAAATGTCTCTGAGGCTAACAGAATAAAATTTAGGATTATTTCCTGTGGTGCAGAGATCTTAGGAGTAAAATTAGAATTGGGGTAAGAGGAATCCAAAACTTCACCAGAATATGGCAACAATTGCTTCTCTGAATCTTAACCTGAAGCTGGAACAAAGAGGTTGGATTTAAGAGCAATGTGACATGTGTTGACAGAGAGCACAACGATTCCTCTGACATTGTCACAGAAGCTTGGGAGTCATAGGACCAGATTAACCAACACTGAGTCTTTCTAGACAGGGGGAGCCCAGAGGGCCTCTGGGTTTAACTACATGATCTCCTTGGAGAATGAACTCCAAAGAGATGGGCAAAGACAAACGATCCAGCAGAATGTACCAGAGTCTAGTAGGAGGGCAGAGAGGATGCTCACAGCAAGGTTGATAAACCCAAATCCTAGGATTACGTTACATTCTGCAATCTAGAGCAGGGCTTCCAGATTTAGATACAAACTTTAATGCGCCTAAGACTCACCCAGGAGCTTGTTAAAGATGCAGATTCTGAGTAAAGAGATTTGAAGCAGGAGCCTCAGGTTCCTCTTTTCCTGTAAGAGCCCAGGTGGAGTCAATACTGCTAGTCCATGGACGACACTTTAAATGGCAGCGACCCAGGACATGGACCAAAATCTCAGACCTTTGAAAGGAGAGCTCCCTTTGTGCCAACACAGAAGAATTTAAGGAAGAAAGCAAAGTGAGTTCAACAGTCTCCAAGTCAATCAGAAAGAGGTAGCCTCACAGAAATAAGTTGTGCAAGATGCAGAGGTAGTCAAGAAAACTATTTTTGAAACTCCCACACACTCAGTTTATACTTATTGATTTCCAGAGGATTCTTTGCGCTCTGATAGTGGCGGATGCGTGCTACTAATTCCCAATTAGAAGGATTTGAGCCCTTGACCTTGGAAAGTGATTATCATAGGACATTGCTTCTGAGCCACTTCCTCCAGGAGCAGCCTAGGGAAAGGAACACGGGCAGAGTCTGATCAAAGGGAAGGGTACCTTTGCTCAGGGAGTGGGTTCTACCATTGCCAGGGAACTGCAGGCTGTGCAGTGTGGTAAGAGTTGCTGGCAGCGAGAAGGCACGGCTGAAACCATTCATGTGTCTTTCCAGGAGCGGATCGCCAAGAGCCACGGCACCCAGTGTGGATTCTGCACCCCTGGGATGGTGATGTCCATGTACACACTGCTCAGGAACCACCCGCAGCCCTCGGAGGAGCAGCTCATGGAAGCCTTGGGAGGTAAGTCTAAACAGAGAAAACCCACCCCACCCCCACCGCCCCAACCAGGGGCCAAGTGGGAAGTGTGTTTCTGGATAGATCCAGAAACTGCTCCACACTACCCCCAATGTCATCCTAACCCCTCTCAGGCCTCTGCTTCAGTTGGTTCTAAAGTAGCTACAGCACCCAGGTGCAGAGAATGCCAAGCTGCTCCCTGCTTATCAGAGCATGTGCTTGGAATGGCCTGCACAGAACTAGCACAGTGTGCACACTCCACACCACCCACTTAACACCCCATTTTCTATCCAGTGACTTATTTGGCTTCCTTTGTTAAGGGCCTGTATTAGTTTCTCAGGGCTGCCCTAACTCAGTACCACAAACTGCTGAGCTTAAAATAGCAGAAATGGGCCGGGCGCAGTGACTCACGCCAGTAATTCCAGCACTTTGGGAGGCCAAGGAGGGCAGATCACCTGAGATCAGGAGTTCAAGACCAGCCTGGCCAACATGGTGAAACCCCGTCAGTCTGGCCAACACAGGGAAACAAAAATACGCCGGGCATGGTGATGCTTGCGTTAATCCCAGTTACTCAGGAAGCTGAGGCAGGAGGACCGCTCGAACCTGGAAACCTAGAACCTCTCTTTCACTCCCACCCCCTAGGCCTTCATCTTTGGAAACCTGAGGCTCTCAAATGTTATTACATGAAACAGCAATAGAACGGAAAGTTCATGCAGTAGAATTACCTGCAGACCTCTGGAATGCAGATTCCTGGGCCCACCCCTAAATGGTTGATTCAGGAGAATTGGAGCAGGGTTAGGAATCTGCATTTTTTTAAATGCCCCCAGGAGATTCTGATGTAATTATCTAGAAGCAACTGAGGAGCATCACTGACAAACCATCCAAGTCATGATGGTATATCAGGGCCTTAGAAACTGCCTAGGTTTTCTGTTTGAGGATCCCCGCTATCTTACCTAGTATCTGAAATATAGTTGTCAATAGCTCTACATCGAATTCATAAATTAATAGATGAAGCAAGTGAGCTCGCCAACTAGGCTATCATCTTTAAGACAAAGAATAAAACTGGAATTGAGGTAGTGGGCAGGATAATATTCCAAGTAGAGGAATAAAGCATTAAACCACTTGGCAGATGTTAAAATGCCCTTTTTAAAAATGTTGGGAACCGCGCTCACTGCTGCATGCCTGTTGCCCAAGCTACTCAGAAGGCTGAGGTAGGAGGAGACCAGAAGTTTGAATACAGCCTGGACAACATTGTGAGACCCGTTTAAAAAAAAAAAAAAAAAGCTAGATCTATTTAACTTTCAAAAGAAGCCAGTAAATACAAAGCCTACTAACAACCATGCTTCTTCTCTGATTGATTAGGTAATCTATGCCGCTGCACTGGGTATCGGCCAATACTTGAGAGTGGAAGGACTTTCTGCATGGTGAGTAGGTGACTGTGGGGATGCCTTATGCAGCAAGAATGACAATGACAGCTGATCAAGGCCAGGGACAGAGGAATTAAAATTTTTTAGACCATGTCAACAGACTATCAGGGAGACTTAGTGAGTTAGCTCCAACCAACTCAAAAAGTTTTAGCTTTTTGTTGAGGACTGGGGGAACATTGCGACACCTTTGATGTTGTCCAATCAAAACCACAGAGGGAAACCAAGTCATCCAACCAGCTGTCCAGACATTTTCTGTAACTAGTTCAGCAAGGCATCTGGACAGACAAGTCAGAGGGCCTCGGCAAACCCAAGGGGACAAAGGATGCAAGGGGGTGGAGTTTGCTTTGTTGAGGCAAGGTCAGTTCCAGAATCCAACCAGTTGAGAAGTTGTGAGCAGACAAGAAGCTGAATATGTGGAGTGGAACCCAAAATTCACTCCAAGTACAAGAGCACAGGGAGTTTCCTCTACAAAATGGGGATTCTTCACAAGGATCTCGAGAAAATCACATAAGTCTTGCTTGGCACTTAGTAAGAGTTCCACAAATAGTTACTGCTATTATTGAGGACGTCATTGACATGTGAATAGTGTTTGACAGGGAGACCAGACAGGCACATCTGGTGGTTCTGTGCTGAGGGCAGGATGAATGTGGGAAGTACAGCCCTTAGGCCCAAAAAAGGGGGACCCCATACTTTACAGGGCCCCTCTCTGGTCCTCCTCCAGCGATTTTCGGGAGTTCATGGCACCAAGATGACTTGCCCACCGGAAACCTCACCCCTGTTCTAGATCATTCTCCATGGATGGCCTTGACTCCACTGTTAGACCACACATAAGCCTCTTATCTGAGTCTGTCTAGTCAGCCTGGCAACAGCAGTGTCTGCACGCCTAGGTCAGAGGGTGGCCAAGGAGCAGCTGTTTGTGGAGGGAGTAGACTGAGCTTGGCTGTTCATGCTGCAGTGCTCAGGCCCCTCACAGCACAGAACAGAGCCAGGGTAGAGGAGAAGGCCTGCAGGCACCAGGCTGGGGGCCTTTGTTTGCACTCTTTGCTGAGGCTCCACAAATCGTAGAGGTGGGCCCAGAAGTAGACCAGGAGGTGTGTCCCATGTCCTAGAACCAGGCAGGTCACCTGTGCATGCATTTCCCAGATGTCTACTGCTACATGAGGGAGCCAAAGGTAACACGCTGAGAAGTAAATGAAATAGCTTGTAAGCCCAGCAAATGGCTGGTGCAGAGTGAAAAAGCACTTGTGAAATACAAACGAAAAAAGTTAAAGGAAGCATCTTTGCCTGTGGATACAGATGTTATTATCCCCTTTCCAAGCACACGGACTCTGGGGATAAAGGCAAAAATGTGGTCAGCCACCCCACCTGGTAGCCAGCATGTCTCACAGGACTTTAGTGGGTAAAGCAACCCAGTCTCAGAGGGAATACACAAGGCTAATATCAAATGGGCCAAGAGATGACTGGCTTTTTCCATTATTGGTTCACGGTGCACCGTGGAAGCTCTCAGAGCTTTGAGTAAGAGAAGTGCTGCTTGCTTGGCCCAGCTGTTTTTGCTTCTTGGATAAAATTGAAGAGATGGCAGCTCAAGACATTTAAGTAGAGACAAAGACCTGAAGTGTCTGGAAGAAAGTATCATGCTAGGAACTTAGGAGAACTTACTCAAGGAAGAAGATACAAGAGGTTAGTTTGGAAAAAATGGGAAGCGAAAGAGCGGGCAAATGGAAACCTGCTTTAAAACTAATTGTCAACTCATCCCCAGATAGCACCATCCACATCCCAAATGTCTGGGAGATCTGGTTTCTAAAATGGTTTTCTTTTTTCCTCTTATAAATTATCATTGCCCTACAAAGCATCTATCAATTAATTTTCCACTAGGAATTAACCTAAAAATTCATATATGTATACAAAGCTGTACGTGTAATGAATAAAAATGTTCATATACTATGTACTATACAAATGTACTAATACAATCCCAAATGTGAAAACATTATCAGTGGAATGGGGTAATGACAGTTTATTTCTTTTACATTTCTCTATATTCTATATTATCATTTTATATTATATATTTTGTATATTACCTATCAAATTATGTATCTTATATACTTTATATGTATTATTCTTTTTTTTTTTTTTTTTTTGAGGTGGAGTCTCGCTCTGTCGCCCAGGCTGGAGTGCAGTGGTGCGATCTCCGCTCACTGCAAGCTCCGTCCCCCAGGTTCACACCATTCTCCTGCCTCAGCCTCCCAAGTAGCTGGGACTACAGGCGCCCGCCACCACGCCTGGCTTATTTCTTGTATTTTTAGTAGAGACGGGGTTTCACCGTGTTAGCCAGGATGGTCTCCATCTCCTGACCTCGTGATCTGCCCGCCTCGGCCTCCCAAAGTGCTGGGATTACAGGCGTGAGCCACCGCGCCCTGCCCTTTATATGTATTATTCTTAAAAATAAGCAAAAAAGAAAGACCTTGTGATTATCAGTGTTCCAACAGAAACCACCCACAGTGGTTTAAAAAGTCTGAAGTCTCATTTAAATTGCCAACCTTTCAGGGCACATTCCCATTTACCTACTCAAAAGTTTTTCATCTAAGGCATTTCACCTTCTTAGGAGTCAAACAGCTGTCAACAGAAAGGAACGGGAAAATGCTGCTTGGATTGGGGAGAAAATGACTCTTCCCCACTTGGCAAGAAAAGTGAGGTGAGTCCTTTTGTTTGTTTTGTCCGCTCACTGTGAGTCTTGCTTAATGCCAACCCAGTGTTGAAACTGTGCTTGCTTGTTCTAATGGTCATTCTCTGCTTACAACTGTCCGAAGCACATGTGCAAATAAAGCTCTTTTTCTCTGGGAGTTGCGGAAAGTGGTGATCAAAGCCCACACTCCGATTTTCCCCTTCGTAGTCAGAAAGCCTGGGACAACAGGAAGACAAAAACACTCAGATCAGAAACAAAGCATTTCCCCCGACTCTGGATGGGCCACATTCTCAGGTGGAAGTGAATTCGGTACTTGCCCCTGCAGAGCTGTCTTCTGTCATGTCTCCTCCTTTGTAGACAGAGGGCGCTGCAGCCCCAGAAGGCTGAGGAGCCGTCCACAGTCACACACAAGTCAGTGGCCCCCCAGCCAGGAAGTCCAGCCTTAAAGATTCCAGTCTCTGGCTTTGCTGTCTGGGAGATGCTCGTTTCCAGGAAAAAACGGCACTGCCAAATTCTTAAAGATATTACTTAGAGAACTTGAAATACAGGATAAAATACAGAATCAGCTCCCAGTAAGCGAGGAAATCTGAGAGCATAGAGCTGACCATAGACAAACACGTGTGTTTCTATCCTTCACACGTATCTTTTTCCCATTCTTGGCTCCCACCGTCACCTTAATTGGGTCTGAAGAAAGTGTGCTGTGACACAGCGGAGTGCTGCCCAAGGGAGGGGGCTTCACCCCTCAGAGCCGCTTCACAGAGGATCAGTGCCTTGCTGGGGTCAATACATCCTAAAGTCAATTCTCAGTTTTGTGGTCTCGGGAATTTTATTTGGGCAATGACTGGGCTCTAGGGACTACCTGACTCACTTTAACCAAACTCAAAAGACCATGACATTTAAACTGGAATGAGCCCCATATTCATTTATGAAGAGAAACACAATTAGAAAGTGGATCTTGCCATCACGGAGTCACAGATCCTTTCCCTGTAGGAAAACACACCAGGAAGCCAAATTACAATGAGAAGGCTGCTTGGTGAGCATGGACACAAAGCAATTGCATAGCCTTAATGGGCAGCGTCAGAGAAGACCCTTCTCTTCCACCAGACTGGACCTGCGTGAGGCCAGGTGTCTGCCCAAGCGACTCCCCCTTCTCTTTAAGCGATGTTAAGATCTTCCACTTGGGTAGCCGTTAAGTCTTGGCCTGGGATCTGTTTAAGAAAACTTTTCATTTCTCAACGTTCATTTATTAATTTTTTATATTTTAATTTCCCAGCACAAACTTATTTCTAGGTGTTAGATATATACCACATTATTGCCCTCAGGCACTCTCTATACTTCTAATGCCAACTAACGCAAAAACAGATCATTCAGATGTGGCCCTGAAATGCCTAACCTCTGGCCCTACTAAGAACTTTATCAAGGAATAATTACAAGTGTTTTTATTTTTTTCTGGAGCCTGGGAAAACCTCAGAGAGATAGAAAAAGAGGGGAAGTGTTGGACAAATGTCAGGTCATTTTACCTATTATCACAATTACCCTTCAAAATATGGGTTATTTTCATTTAATCCTTAGAGAGGTTAAGGATTTTTCCATTGGAAAGGTTAGAGTGCTGACCTCCGAGTGAGTGAACCCTGATCTGTCTACCTTTCATGCCTGCATATTCTCTTCTCCAGCACACCCACATCCACCTCTGTGCTCCGCAGTTCTCTCTGTTTTCCTTACCTCTTCAGGAATGTTCTTCTGGCAAGAATGTTTTCCAAAGCTAAAACAGATCTGATCCAGACAGGATTACAGTTTGGGTAACTTTTCACTGTGCTTTGGTTTCCTACAGGGTAAAATGGAGATAATTTACTTTCTTTATACAATTATTGTGAAGATTAAATAAATTACATGTAAAAGCATTTGGAATGCAAGCACTTAATAAATGTTAACTATTGTTATTAAAGTCAAACTCTGTGTGTGTGTGTGTGTGTGTGTGTGCGCGCGCGCTTATGCATGGGCATGTGGGGCACAATGGAGAGGATTTCCCTAATTTATTTAACCTCTCATAGTTTTTCACAGACTGTCTTGGTGTTTTCCAGAATACTCTTTGTAGTATTTCATAGAATACTCTTTTCTTTAGTGTTGCATTAGTGGCAAATCAGTATTTCTCTTAAAATAAGATTCCTATTTTAAATTATTTGATTTGAACTATTTCCCTGTCCAGGGAGACTAGGAGAGTTATCACTACGTTCATGTTGCCTAATTCCTATAAAGAATTACAAGGCTGTTTCCAATGGAGCTGGGCTGACAGAGCCATCTGTTTCTTCCTTTTATAAAGATTTGCACGAAGTTATTTGCGAAAGAGGAGTTTCAATCCTTGGACCCAACCCAGGAGCTCATATTTCCCCCAGAACTCTTGGTAAGACAAGCTGGATATTTTATGTACTTGTTTAAATATCATTGGTTATAAACTCAGTTTTATAAAGCCTCCATTTTCCTTCCCATGAAATTGTCAAATTGTGAAAATGTTCGATAAGATGAAGATGCCTGCTTCCCTCCCCACCACTCCCTGCCTGACCCCTGGCACATTCCCTGAAGCCTCCGCTGCGGCTGTTTTGTAAATGATTTCTTCATTTCTCTCATCATGGAATGTGTCACTAGTGGCTGTCCAGGAGACACAGCACTGCTAAGCTTCTCCTTGGTCTTCTGGCCCATTCCAGCATACTGACCCCAAGGAACACTTCCAAGAGAGGCCCCTACCTTTCAGCCTTCCTCCCATCAGCATGTTTCTTTGCAGAAATGCAGCAGTCCTATTCTATCAAACACCGATTTCTGAAGGGGTTCTAATGTGTTTGTTTATTCATTCAACCAGTACTTATCCATCCAGCAACATGCCAGACACTGTTCTAGGTACTGAATATAGAACAGGGAACAAAACTAACAAAACACCTGCCCTCAAGGAGCTTGTAATCTGGTGAGAGAGGCAGACAATAAGCAAAATAGTAGATAAAAGATACAGTGTGGCCGGGTGCAGTGGCTCATACCTGTAATCCCAGCATTTTGGGAGACCAAGGCAGGCAGATGGTTTGAGCCCAAGAGTTAGAGACCAGCCAGACATGGCGAAACCCAGTCTCTACAAAAAATTAGCTAGCTGTGGTGGCACTCACCTGTCGTCCCAGCTACTTGGGAGGCTGAGGTGGAAAGATTGCTTGCGCCTGGGAGGTCAAGGCTGCTGCAGTGAGCCGAGATCGTGCCGCTGATCTCCATCCTGGGCAACAGAGTGAGGCCCTGTCCTCCCAAAAAATAATAAATAATTTTTGAAAGGATATAGTCTGTTAGAGATTGAGAAGTATTAAGGAGAAAAAAAATAAAGCAGAGAAAGATAGGATGCATGGAGTTGCAATTTTAGATATCCTGCCCAAAGAAAACTCTGAGAGGATAACATCTGAAGAAAGTCTGGAAGGAAGTGAGGGGGCCAGCCCTCCCAGCTGAAGAGGGAGACAAGCAATCCAGGCGGCTGGAACAGCCAATGCAAAGGCCCCAAGGGCAGGAGAACACCAGGCCTGATCAGAGGCAGAGCGTGGTCCAGCCTGGCTGGGGCAGAGTGAGCGAGGGGAAGGCCAGGGAGCTGTCAGGGGCAGACCGTGCTGGACTTCATGCTGCTCGGCTTTTACTCTGTGTGGGGTGAGAAACTAACAGGCTGGATAGAGGAGGGGCGTGCTCCAGTTGAAGTGGTAACAGGATCATTCTGGCTGCTGTTTTTGAGAATGGCCTGCAGAGGGGAAGGGAAGGAGCATGAACCTTGTCAGGGGACTAACGGCATCCTGAGAGATGGTGGTGGCTGCGCCAGTCTGCTCGGGTGGAAGGAGTGAGAAGCGAGTAGATTCAGGATGTGTTTTGGAAGAAAAGCCAGTAAGATTTGCTGGTGGATAAGCTGCGAGGGTGGAAGGGAGAGACGCTTGTCAAGGCTGACGCCAGGGTTTTGGACAGCTGGGAGCGTGGAATGGCCATTTACGGAGATGGGGAAGACCGCTGGAGGAACAGGGGGCTTTTCCTTCTGGGGGTTTCTCTTTGGGGGCTTGGAAGGGGATTGGATATGAGGAGCTCAGTTTTTGACATATTAATTTTTTATCTTTATAACTCTAAGCCAGTCCAAGAGACATATTAAATTTGAGATGTCTATTACACATCTAAGAGGTAACGTCAAGTACTCATTCAGACACGAACTTGGATTTCAGAGGAAAAAGCCAGGCTGAAGATATTAACTTAGGAGCACTAGTGTAATTACGATTTTTAAAGCCATAAGATTACATTATGCTAAATTAATCCACACTGAATGCTCAATAACAAGTGCCAGCTTATATTGTTACTTGTCCCCAAAAAGCCATCCAATTATAAAAATTCAGGCATTAGCCAATGGGTATAGTGAGTATATTTTTGGGCAAATGCACCCCAGAACCCCTGACATCTCTGTAGAGGAACACATCTCCACCTGAGACCTTGGATAAGCCAGGAGGACAGGCATGCACATGGGCACACATACTTGTCATCTGCCCTTAGAGGATGGCAGAGAATCCAGAAAAACGAACACTGACCTTCTATGGAGAGAGAGTTACCTGGATCTCTCCTGGGACCCTCAAGGATCTCCTGGAGCTGAAAGTGAAACACCCCGAGGCCCCTCTCGTTCTGGGCAACACCTCACTGGGTAAGTGATTACCCAGTATTCGTTCCACCCTTAATGCTGGGCTGAACTTTCTGTCCCTTACTCTGTTCTCAGTCTACAGAAACTACTTTTTAGGGATGAAAACTTCATCCTTTATAATAAAGCCAGTGCTCTCCAAAGTTGGATGTGCATATACCCTGGACCCCAGAGGTGTGGGAGGAAAGTTTTAGAGGGTTTTTTGTGGGGGTTTTTTGTTTGTTTGTTTTTTGTTTTTTTTTTCTTTTGAGATGGAGTTTCGCTCTTGTCACCTAGGCTGGAGTGCAATAGCGCAACCTTGGCTCACTGCAACCTCCGCCTCCCGAGTTCAAGCAAATCTCCTGCCTCAGCCTCCCAAGTAGCTGGGACTACAGGTGCCTGCCACCACACCCAGCTAATTTTTGTGTTTTTAGTAGACACGGGGTTTCACCATGTTGGCCAGGATGGTCTCGATCTCTTGACCTCATGATCTGCCCACTTTGGCCTCCCAAAGTGCTGGGATTACAAGTGTGAGCCACCGTGCCAGCCTTTTTTGCATTTTTAGTAGAGACAGGGTTTCATCATGTTGGCCAGGCTGGTCGCAAACTTCTGACCTCAGGTGATCCACCAGCCTCGCCTCCCAAAGTGCTGGGATTGCAAGCATGAGCCACCACGCCTGGCCTAGAGGGTTTTTTATCATTTACTTTGTCTTATTCTTTTTTGTTTTTGTTAAATATTGAATGAATATAGTAGAATTTTATAAAATATTTATAGGGATATTAACAATACAGTGCACACTCAGTTACCACCCACATCTACTTTAAGAACACAAACTTTACCAAGAACTTTGAAGACCCCTGTGGGCCTCTCAAGCCACATCCCCTTTCCTTCCCTTCCTCCTTGAAGGTATTCATTAGCCTGAATATTTTGTTGGTCATTCTCTTCCTTATTTTTATAGTTTTACCACATATATTTGAATCCTTAAACAATATGTTGTTTAGCTTTGCATATTTTTGAACTTCACATAAATGGACTGGAGGGAGAGTCCTGACCTCTGGTTGGAAGTCAGGTTACAAGGTCTCCCACTCCCAATAATAAGAAGAATCCCAGGGTATTATTCTTCTGAAATTCACTTTTTGTTCAACATACTTGACCTGAGATGCATCCATATTGTTGCACGTAGCTGTGCTGTATTCCATCATATGAACATGGAACAATTTGACATCCATTATACTGCTGGAGAACAGCTTGTTTTGGCATTACAAATATTCTTCTATATGTCTCCTGGTAACTATGTGCAGGAGTGTTTTTAAAAGCATCTTGGCCGGATGCGGTGGTTCACGCCTATAATCCCAGCACTTTGGGAGACCAAGACGGGTAGATCACCTGAGGTCAGGAATTTGAGACCAGCCTGACCAACATGGAGAAACCTCGTCTCTACTAAAAATACAAAATTATCCGGGTGCGGTGGCTCATGCCTGTAATCCCAGATACTTGGGAGGCTGAGGCAGGAGAATCGCTTGAGCCTGCAAGGCAGAGGTTGCAGTGAGCTGAGATCACACCATTACACTCCAGCCTGGGCAACAGAGCAAGACTCTGTCTCAGGAAAAAAAAAAAAAAGGCATCTTATCCTATTTCCTATTTTTATATGGACATAGTAAGTGCATAAATAAATACAAACATACATAAATTTACTTGGCAGGAGTATATAACCACTGCTTTCACATCTGTACACATTTCCTGTCAATCTCTAATGTATCTGAATCTCTTATAAGAAAATTTCAAGGCCTGGAGCAGTGGCTTATGCCTGTAATCCCAACACTTTGGGAGGCCGAGGTGGGCAGATCACCTGAGGTCAGGAGTTTGAGACCAGCCTGGCCAACACGGCAAAACCCCGCCTCCACTTTAAAAAAAGAAAATGTTAATGCACAAAAAAAAAAAGCATTTTCTCTTTCCTAATTGTCTCTAAAATAACTGTCCCTTTCCTAACTGTCTCTACGCCTCAGGACCTGCAATGAAATTTCAAGGACATTTTCATCCAGTTTTCCTCTCTCCTGCAAGGATCTCTGAGCTGAGTATGGTGACAAAAACAAGTGATGGTGAGTTCCTGGTGTTTTTAATAGGATGTCAATGAGGCGATCCCTGCACTAAACTAACACTTGCCAAATAACTCAGAACCTCCTCATCTGTTTGTCTTCTCCTGCATATTTAAAAAATGAAGAATAACTGGAATGAATTTAAATGCATCCCCACCATGAAACTTTACTGTCAAAATCTTTCCGGGGAATAGGAGTATCCAAATAATATCATGTAGGACCTTGCAGTTACCTGCCTATAAAATGCCATGATGCCCCAGACAATAAATTTGCACTGAGACTTTGATGGGACAATAGCAAGAGAGGGCAGATGCTGTCCATCAGTTGGATGATGGACACTCCCAATTCAGCACTCTTTTGTTTTGTTTTGTTTCTTGTTTTTTGTTTTTGAGACAGAGTCTCTCTCTGTTGCCCAGGCTGGGGTGCAGTGGCGCTATCTCGACTCACTGCAACCTCCACCTCCCGGGTTCACGCGACTCTCCTATCTCAGCCTTCTGAGCAGCTGGGATTACAGGCGCCTGCCACCACGCCCGGCTAATTTTTGTGTTTTTAGTAGACATGGGGTTTCACCATGTTGGCCAGGCCGGTCTCGGACTCCTGATCTCAGGAGATCCTCCTACCTCAACCTCCCAAAGTGCTGGGATTACAGGCGTGAGCCACCATGCCTGGCCAACACTCTTTTTGTTACTGCCATTACACCCCTCAGGTCCACCACACAGCCTGTCCAATTAGCTGTGTGAGTTGACTGCTCAGTTTGGTCTCTGCAGCCAAAGCAGAGCTAAAACAAACAATGCACCTTCCTTTAGGGCTCTTAAAATTAAAACATGAGTACCCTCTAGTGGCTTGCAGGAAAGTTTCTATGATTCTCGAACTTTTCCTAAGTCCCAGATGAGTGAAGGACACTGGCCGGGGTGGGGTGCACTGGAGCCAGATGTGTTCCCCACCAGCACACCCAGGAAATACATTGTTGCACAGCTGTAATTTTAACTTAAACATTTGTTTAAAGTTTGCATTCTCAACCATATCACCTACATGTTTGGCTCAGTATACATTTGATTTCTCAAAATCGTTAGTATCCAGAAAGTCATTGCATGTTCATCCCATAGACCCATGAACTCTGAAAAGCACGGAGTTCCACTGAAATGCCCTTTCTGAGAATCAAAGTTAAAACTCTTTCACTTGCATTGGAAGAAAGATAGATTTTGTGACCAGAGATGGAATAAAATACGAATAGAACCACAGTAAGTAGAATGTTCTCAGTATAGCCTGGCAGAAGGTGTGTTGTGCCTAGCACGAGTGAGGTGGTGATGTGTGCAATGGAAGTGGAATTATTTGGCTTCAAACTGTGTTTGAACTCTTATAAGAATTCAGGCAACAGAGCAGACAGGGACACTTCAGTCCCCACTGGGGTTGAGCTGCCCTTTTCCATCTATGTCAAATAACAGGTGGTGATGCTGGTCGATGTGATGCTTCTGACCTTAATAATAATTATGTCTTTTTGTTTCTGGTTTCTCCCCTACTAATGAGGCTCTGGGTCTTCTCCTGAGGGAGAAGGAATTATATGACCAAGAAAAAAAAAGCTTGGTTTTCCTAGCACTCCTGCAAAGAGAAGGCAGGCCAGGATGTTCCAGAAGTTAAAGAACAGGCTCCAGTGAAACCTGTGATAAGGAAGCAACAGACCATCACTGATGGGTATGGGATGAAATTCGATCCCCTGTTACAGAGTGCACTTTAGGAGACGCTAAAACAGGAACAGGGTGAGAACTCCAGGCTGAGACATTCCAGCGGGGAGGGATAGTTTAGATTTGTTTAGCATAAGGATAACAAGGAGCAGCTCATGGTTCCCTCATCAACTAAATTAGCTGAGATTACTGAGGCAGCGGGGTGTTGCATGAGTATGCTGGCAAGGTGGGGGAGGTGTCATGCCAAGTACATTCTTAATATTGATAAAATACAGCTATGTAGGAGGGTGAAATATTCTCAAAGATTAGTCAACAAGAGATAAATCACAGCCCAACCTGATAAAAACAGACTAACTGCAATTAGAACCAGCCCAGCTAGTAATGTCAAATCACTCTACATTAGCATTTCATTCTGCAAACCCCAGGGTGTGAAGGATTAATTTTTAAAGGCTGCCTAACTCATCTCCTGGGGGTTTGGGTGACTACTTCTCTTTTGAAGACTGATTTGAACCCTTTCATCCTTACTGAAGAAAAACCCTGAAGCTCATGCTAATATCCTGCCAATCCTCCAACTTATGGCTCCAAAGGTTTTTGAAATTTTGAATTATTTCCTTGCCAGTTAGCAAATAACATTACTTCAATCCTGCTAGATGCTCTCCCATTACTTCCCTGGACCCTTCCAGGGAAGTAATAGAGATGAGGGAGCCCCCAGCTTCCTCATGCCCAGTAATGCTCAACATAAATGGCTGGGGCAGCTCCTTACATGGGCCAATTGACCAGTGCCCCTCACAAAACTGGTTGTTGAAGATTTTGAGTATCGGGTGCAAAACCTGAAATCAAAGCATTATAGATTTTAGACAATGACCTGAGGAATTGAATGACCTTTGCCTTATTTTAATGCCATCCAATTTATCTCCCTTAATCACAAAGCAACTTTACAGAGCTTCACCACAATCAGTCAGGAGGAGATCATGGAAAATTCTAGTAAGGTTTGCCACCTGCGAGTTTTTGCTGTCATTCCTTCTCTCTAGCCTCTATTTCCTTGTGTCTATCAAAAGAAAAGTGTAGACCAGCCCAGGGGATCTCACTCTGGCTGTGTAAAAACACCTTGAAGCCTTTTAAAAAGCTGCAGGGATCCGGGCTGGGTGCAGTGGCTCACGCCTGTAATCTCAGCACTTTGGTAGGCCAAGGCAGGAAGATCACTTGAGGTCAGGAGTTCGACACCAGCCTGGCCAACATGGTGAAACACCGTCTCTGTTAAAAATACAAAAACAGACCAGGCGAGGTGGCTCACACCTGCAATCCCAGCACTTTGGGAGGCCAAGGTCGGGGGGCTCACCTGAGGTCGGAAGTTGGAGACCAGCCTGACCAATATGGAGAAACCCTGTCTCTACTAAAAATACAAAATTAGCCGGACATGGTGGTACATGCCTGTAATCCCAGCTACTCAGGAGGCTGAGGCAGGAAAATCGCTTGAACCTGGGAGGTGGAGGTTGCGGTCAGCCAAGATCACGCCATTGCACTCCAGCCTGGGCAACAAGGGCAAAACTCTGTCTCAAAAAAAAAAAAAAAAAAAAAATACAAACATTAGCCAGGAGTGGTGGCGCGCACCTGTAATCCCAGCTACTTGGGAGGCTGAGGTATGAGAATCACTTGAACCTGGGAGGTGAAGGTTGCAGTGAGCCAAGACTGCACCACTGCACTCCAGCCTGGGCAATAGAGTGAGACTCTGTCTCAAACAAAAAAAAAACAAAAGCAGAGATTCTAATTGAATTAATCTGGGAGTGGGGCATCTGTGCTGTTTTTGAGTTCCCAGCGATTCTCTGTGAGCCAATGTGGACACTCACTGCACTGGCCAAACACTGAGGTCCTGGTGCCATGATTATAATTCGGCTGCTCCTCTTATGTCACCAGTAAAAACAAGTTGCTTTCCAGGACTGACAATAGGTGCTGGCTGCAGCCTGGCCCAGATGCAGGACATCTTGGCTGAGAGGATAGCTGAGCTCCCAGAAGAGAAAACACAGACGTACCGAGCCCTCCTGAAGCACCTGAGGAGTCTGGCAGGCCAGCAGATCCGGAATATGGCAGTATGTTCCCTGATTTCAATCACTGGGCACACCGCACGTATTTCTGAACCTCACTGAAATGTTGGGATATGCATTGGCAGAATCAGTATGCAAAAAGGTCTCAGCAGATTGAAGCAACAGGCGCAGTATATGTTTAAAATTAATAAACATATTTAATAAATATATTTAAGAAAAAACTATAGGCTGGGAGCAGTGGCTCACGCCTCTAATCCCAGCACTTTGGGAGACCAAGGCGGGTGGATCTCTTGAGGTCGGGAGTTTGAGACCAGCCTGGCCAACATGGTGAAACCTGTGTCTACTAAAAATACAAAAAATAGCTGGGCATGGTGGTGCACGAATGTAATTCCAGCTACTCAAGATGCTGAGGTGGGAGGATTGCTTGAACCCAGGAGGTAGAGGTTGCAGTGAGGGAGATCATGGCACTGCACTCCAGTCTGGGCAATAGAGCAAGACTTTATCTAAAAAAAAAAAAAAAAGAAGAAGAAGAACTATAAGTCAAGCTCAAAAGAGTGGCTAAGCATCCACTAATCACAGGTGAGAAAAGGATGTTATGGTTTTGCTAGTTTCATGATAAGCTTGTCCATGAATTTAGTTTCGTCTTAGCCTGCATTAACAAAAGTAAGGTATCTAAAACAAGGAGGGTAGCCTTCTCTACTCTGGACTGTTCAAACCACAGCTGGAGAAAGATGGTCAGATCTGGGAGGCATATTGAAGATCTGGTTGATTTTGACCTCAAAAGAAAGGAAAAGAGACATAGTTAGGTTTTCAAAACACATATGCTCCTTCCCCTGCATACCCTCAATTGTATAGCAGAAATCTTTGGGATATGGAAAATCAGGGAGGGCATGATTCCTTTAAAACAGCTCTCAAGTGATTCTAAAATGTTCCCTCCCAAGTCAGGAACTCTGACGACGTACACTGGTGAGAAGGTGGCGGGAGAACGAGGGGTTGGAAACCACCCTAAAAAGAGGACTAGGGGTGGGAGAACAGGCAAAGGGAGCATGAGAGCTGCCTTGGACTATGTCTAGACTCCTGAGGTCCGATGTGTTATTAATATGAGCAGAGAGTAGAATAATAACCGACAGATGAGGGTCCAGGGAGCCAGATTTCAGCTCAAGAGGAACAAAAAAAAAAAAATGTAAAATGGAGCTGCTCATAAAGGAATGGGGATTTCCTGTCCTCACCTGTGTTCCAGCCCAGACCACTGCAACCGGGAGGTCACCATAGATTCCTTCTCTAGACTGGGAGGAGAATCTTGAGTTCAATGGCCAGTCATTTCCCTCCCAAGTTCTGAAATGCTACAGGCTCCATTAGATCTAAGTGAGGGCTCCCAAAAAAGAGTGAAAGGGCAATTCTCTGTCCAACTGTGTGGATGCCTCAGAACACTGACACAGCCCATGTGAAGTCTGGCCATTTCAGAAGCCCACGAGAGATGAGGCTGTGCACCAAGGCAAGATGGCACCTCTGTGGCCAACACCGTGGCCATCTTCACTGTGGCCAGGGCTGAGTGGGGTGGCTCAGAATAGGCCACTGAGCCTCCCTGCTTGAATCTGAATCCCAGGCCTGCTCCTTCCTAACTGGGCACATTGGTCAAGTTTCATAATTTATCTGTGCTTCAGTGTCTTCATCTGTAAAATAGAGATAACGACACCCACCTCACTGGGCTGTGTGTCAGGGGTTAGACAGCGCGTGGAACACACCGGTGTTAGGTAAGTGCTAGGCACCCTTGAGTCCTCTTCTCATCCAAAGAAGCCAGTGGGAGGGGCCCTCTGTGACAAGCTGAACCCACGCCCTCTGCAAAAGAGAGAAAGGCTGAACTGACTGAGATTCCTCTTGAACCTTTCATGGCCACTAAGAAGACCATTGGCAGGTGCCTTCCGGGTAGAGAAGCTGAGAGATAGAATGGCTGAGCTGTAACTCTCTCCTTAGTCCTTAGGGGGTCATGTGATAAGCCGGCATTGCTGTTCGGACCTGAATCCAGTTCTTGCTGTGAGCAACGCTACCCTCAATCTGATTTCAGCAGGTAAGCTGCCTCCGAATGCTCTGAACAGCACCCGGAGATCTTTTGTCTTTTTTATTTATTCTTTTACGGAATTGCTTTAAGTCAGAGCCCAAGTCTCTGGTTCTCAATTCACCATGGGGTGCCCAGCTCATGAGGGAAGGTGCACTGATCCAAAAGGCAGCTGGTGTTTCCTTCTGACACCACACACACACAACCTGGGACCACACTCAGGTAGCTCACATGTTCACCCATGTGTCTTGCTTGATCAGTAAACACCAGAGGTGACGTGCAGAGGCTAAGCTGAGAGCGAGGTTGCAGTGCGCACCCTCCCTATGGGCCAAGGGACTGCTCCCTGCTACCCCGTCCTCATCATGGGCTCCCTCCACCCACACACAGTCCGAGGCCCCCACACAGTGCCCTCAAAGTTGTCTCCCCGCCCCGCAGTTGCTGTGTAAGAAGCTACAAGGCTGGTGAGGACACACAGTGGACATCCACACAGGTCATGGTGGGCCCCTGGGAAGGGGTAGGCAGTGATGGATTTTAATTGCTAGCTGAGAGGAATGTTCCCTTGGGGTGGCTGCCCACTAAACCTCCCTTTCATCTCCCCAAGTGCCCAGCACACTCACACTGCCCCCAGCTGCCCCCCCTCTCCCCCGCCAGATACTAATACCCAGTTGACTGGATGCAACTACATGCCAGGCTGTGCTGGGGTGTTGGTCGTTACCATTGGCTGAAGGTCTGCCTTCCCAGCTCAGCTAGAGTCATCTCCACCCGGAGCACAGCCCCAGCTCCAGAGAAGGCGGTAGATCAGCTCGCTGGCCCAGCAGCAGGGAGGGGCCAGGCAGAGATCAACCGTGGGAGCCTCCTTCGGGGCACCCTGCCTCCTAACGAGCATACCTCCATTCCAGCCAGCACAGTGCTCACTGTGCCAGGGATCAAACGCATGTCACAGTCCCCAGGCCATGGTTTGACCTCCTCACTGCACTCCTGTGGGCCAGAGGGCACAGCTGTGGTCACCAAGAGGGGGTAACTGGGCTAGAAGGAGGTTTCAGAACTTTTCACTTCGTTTTTAAAGGTGTACGTGTCTGTCTCAAGAGCTGACAACAGCAGGAAGAACAAAAGGCGAAGTCAGTGGCTTGAACTGAATTGAATAGTTAAAAGGGAAAACAAACTGTGTGTTGGCTTCAAGTTGTTGCCTTAACAAGGGTTCGTAAGTGACCACAAGCTCTGAACAGGTTCTGTGTAGTTAACCACAGGCCCAGTGAGCCTTCCAGGCAGAAGAGACCCCAGTTCACATAGCACATATGCTGATGAGAGAATAGTAATGTCACGACGGTGCCACCGCCTGGGACCCCATGATGGGACCCTGTGACTTTGCCGTGGACTCAGACCTCAGCCTTGCTCTCTGTAGAGGAAGCTGGCCTTTCCTTCTCCACTGCTGACATTTAAAAGAATAGAATAATCTTGCTCTCCTTGTTGTGACTGTGCAGAAACATCATTCTCTTCCACAGAAGGTACGCGGCAGATTCCTCTAAATGAACATTTTCTTGCTGGGTTGGCAAGTGCAGACCTTAAGCCGGAGGAAATTTTGGAATCTGTGCATATCCCGCACTCTCAAAAGGTCAGAATTCCGCTGGTTGCTTTTGAGGGTGGTTTTTCCTTTTTCATAACTGAGTCCAGTCATCTTTAGAAATCTAAAAACAGATGGAAAGAAAATAACTCTGCCCTGCAAACCTGTTTCCTGTCCAACTGCGGATTGGGCCAGCACCAAGGCCCTCCGACAGCCAAGAGCAGGCAGCTCCGGGTGTGGATGTGGGGCTGTTGCTCTAGCTGCAGGGCGGAGCCTGCTGGGGGCCTGTGGTCACACCACCACGCCCCTCATGGCCACCAGTTCAAGCTCTCGGGCTGTGGAATGGAGCATCTCTAACTGACCCACAGCGAGATGGGGGTTAGGGCTCGCTGTCCCACACCCCACTCTAGCCAATAGTTCATGGGCGCAGGAGGGCCTCTAGATGTTTGCTAACTCAGAATCCCTGCGGCTGATGTGGCCACCCAGCCAGCTATGGAGTTGACCTTCTGTCCTCACTGCCTGCTCCCTGTGCCTCTGCCAAAGCTGTACCTGAAACCAAGAGGATAGTCTTCCCAGAGAGAGGCAATGCAACACACACCCACACACACCCTAGCTCAGCCCCTGAAGTCCTGGAGAGGAGCAGCCAAGACTCTGGGGCACCAGGATGATGAGGATGGCCCACTCCCCATCTGGGGCCTTCTGCTACAGTAGCAGTAGTGTTCTTCTACAGGAGCATTGGTCGTTACCATTGGCTGAAGGTCTCTGCTTTCCCAGCTCAGCCAGGGCCATCTCCACCTGGAGCACAGCCCGGCTCCAGCCAGGGCAATAGACCAGCTCGCCAGCCCAGCAGCAGGGAGGGACCAGGCAGAGATCAATAGTGGGGGGCTCCTTTGGGGCACCCCTGCCTCCAACAACCATGCCTACATTCCAACCAGCACAGCTCTGACTGTGCCAGGTGTCTTGTTAGATTGTGTCTGTGTGATTAATTAGTAGCTCCAAAAGCCGGGGGGCAGCCTGGTTATGGAGGGAGTCATAAGTTATGCTTTCAGCCATGTGTGATCTGCATTAGTTTTTCCTTTGGAATGGAAACTTCAAAATGTGTTCCCATTTAAATTCATGAAAAGGCAGCAGACGGAAAAATAAGCCCACTCAAACATGTGCACCCTTGGTGGCAGCACAGACGGAAATGCACAAAGGGGCACAGGCCATCTTCGTGGACCCCACCTCGGCTCACCAAAGGTCATGGCGCCAAGGGGTCAGCTGGGGCAGCCATCACCTCTTGACTCTTCCTCCTGACACAAGATTCCCTAGCCACTGTTGGAAAGCTTTGCTCGGCTCCCTTTTGTGCTTTCCAAGTGGAAAAGTGAACATTTCTACAAGCCAAGCAATGTGGTGGGTCTCCTTTGTACTTTTAGCAAATCACCTTTAAAAGCCCCTGCATTCGGAGGGCTCCTCCACCCTCTTGGGGAAAAGGCATCTGAAAACTGGAGGGAATGGCCCCTCGCAATGCCAGCACATGGATGGGTGTCCAGGAGTAAGTTCCCTCAGCATCCCGTGCAAAGGCATCCTGGCCTCTGAGGGAGAGTGTGCGGTGATCCCTGTTCCTTGAGGGTGTCCAAGGCCTTGAGAATGGGACTTGGGGAGGACGCTATTCTCGCTTTGAACGAGAAGGCAGCCAAGGTGTCCTCGAATTGTGCCAACTGTCTTTGGTGTCTTGTTAGATTGTGTCTAAGTGATTAATTAGTGGCAACAAGACGCGTAAACCACGTTCTTAGTTTTGACATATCAGATAACCCCAAATGGTTTTTGTCTCCACAGTGGGAATTTGTGTCCGCCTTCCGACAGGCTCAGTGCCAGCAGAACGCCTTGCCCCACGTGAATGCCGGCATGCGAGTCCTTCTCAAAGAAGGCACAGACAGCATTGAGGACCTGAGCATCGCCTATGGAGGGGTGGGGGCTGCCACCATCAGTGCACACAGATCCTGCCAGCAGCTCCTCGGGAGGTAAGCCAAGAGCCCGCACCCTGAGGGGGAAGCTTGCTGTTAAATAAAACAAGTGGAGATCTGTCTCTGGCAAGCATCAGTAAAGCCCTGGGAAGATGGAAACTCTTACATGAAAATCACTGCTTGTTCTTTCTGTCATTTTACTGAATGAATTAAACCTTATTTGACTTTGATTAATTGGATGCCACTCTTTGGATGAGGTATACAACAAAAATGACCTGGGCTGAATTCAGCCAGCAGGTGATTTTTTCCCATCTGCGCCCATTCTCTTATACAGATCAACAGCCTAGCCGTCCTGGTGCCATAGATCATGCCTATAATCCCAGCAATGTGGGAGGGCAAGGCAGGAGGATTGCTTGAGCTTAGGAGTTCAAAACTAGCCAGGGCAACAAAACGAGACCCCATCTCTACTATATATATGTATTTTTTTTTTAATTAGCTGGGCATGGTGGCATGCACCTGTAGTCCCAACTCCTCAGAAGGCTGAGACAAGAGGATCACTTGAGCCCTGGAGGTTGAGGCTGCAGTGAGTAGCAATCATGCCACTACACTCCAACCTAGGTGACAGAGCAAGACCGTGTTTCAAAAAAAAAAAAAAAAGTCTAGCAAACCCACACTGGGCAGCGTCCAAGCAGCACCTAAGGCTCCCACCATTACACGCACTTTCTTCCTCAGCGAAGTCAGTCTCCAAGTCTGAGTCCTGTTCAGTTCACAATGGAATTGGCCCTAGTGGTCTGTTTTGTTGTTGTTTTTGAGATGAAGTCTCACTCTGGCACCCAGGCTAGAGTGCAGTCGTGCAATCTCAGCTTCACTGCAACCTCCGCCTCCTGGATTCAAGTGATTTTCATGCTCAGCCTCCCGAGTAGCTGGAATTACAGGTGTGCACCACCACACCCAGCTAATCTTTGTGTTTTTAGTAGAGATGGGGTTTCACCATGTTGCCCAGTCTGGTCCCAAACTACTGGGCTCAAACAATCCAGCCACCTCGGCCTCCCAAAGTGCTGGGATTCCAGGCATGAGCCTTCATGCCCAGCCTGCTCTGCTTATTTAATACTTGGTTCTAGCATGTCTGGCTCTGGAACGTGCTCATGTTCAAGTTGCAATGGAAGAGGTCCCATTCTCACCCTGCCATGACCCTTGGGCCACTCGATGCAGCCTCCTCAGGCCTTGGTTTCCCTAAGCAGCTTGATTAGGTGATTTCCGAGTTTCCAGAGGTAACTCTGGGGTCTCTAAAAGGTCACTATCCCACATCACGCCATGCTAGAAACTGCCCTCTAACCAATTCCTTCCTGCCTCCGACCCTCCTAGGCGCTGGAATGAGTTGATGCTGGATGAGGCTTGCAGGCTGCTTCTGGATGAAGTCTCGCTCCCAGGCTCAGCCCCAGGTGGCCGGGTGGAATTCAAGAGGACCCTAGTCGTCAGCTTCCTCTTCAAATTCTACCTAGAGGTTCTGCAGGAACTGAAGAAGCTGGTGAAGCTATTCTGTGTGCCTGTGGGTGCTCTGGTGTATTCGCTGGCTGGGGCTGCTGAAACAAAGTAGCACAGCCTGCCTGGCCTGAGCAATAGAAACATGTTCCCTCACAGTTCTGGAGGCTGGAAGTCCTCAACCAAGGCGTCAGCAGGCCTGGCTCCCTCTGAGGGCTGTGCAGGGGACTCTGCCCCTGCCTCTCCTCTAGCTCCTCCTGGTTTGCTGGCAATGTTGGGCACTCCTTGGCTTCTAGAAGCATTACCCTGATCTCTGTCTTCACATGAAGTTCTCCTGTGGGTACCTCTGTGTCCAAATTTCCCCTTCCACAAGGACATCAGTCATATGGGATTAGGGCCCATCTTAAGTACCTCATTTTAACTTGATTACCTTTGCAGTAAAGGCCTTGCCTTATTTGGATAAGGCCACATTCTGAAGAACTGGGACTGGAGTGCTGGGAATTCAACACAGATATTTAGAACAGACACAGTTTGACCCATAGCATCTGGCTCTTATGTGTTCCTTGCACCCATAAGCTCACAGCTTTCCCATCACTTTGGCAAACTGTCTTGTGCACAGCCTGTGCCGTTACCTGTCACCTGCACTGAGTCAGGCCTTGTCAGCTCCCAGCCGGCCCTCCTCCTGGGATCCAGCCCTGAGGGGCTACATGAGGCTCATGATGCCAGACTCTCTGCAGTCCGCAAATGTTGACTGTGTGCCCTGAACACTGAAACACTGTGATGTCCCTGCTGCCAGTGTGCAGCTTTTTTCTTTTAAAATCAACTTCATTGACGTGTAATTTACACATCATAAAATGCACCTATTTAAATTCAGCGCATGTTGACAAATGTTTATATCTCCGTAGCTACCACTTCAAATTTTCCAATATCCCAAAAAGTATCCTATGTCCCCTTGTGTCACCATCTTGCCCCTGACCCAGGCAACCACTAATCACTTTGCTGGCACTAGAGATTCATTTTGCCTCTTCTATAATTTTATTATCAACCTAAAACATAAAATAAAATTTTATTTTTCAAAACAACCAAAACTGCCCAGGCATGGTGGCTCACACCTGTAATCCCAGCACTTTGGGAGGCCAAGGCAGGCTTGGGCACAGTAGTTAGAGACCCGTCTGGGCAACCTGGGGAAACCCCATCTTTACAAGAAATGGAAAAATTAGCTGGCCATGGTGGCACATATCTGTAGACTCAGCTACTTGGAGGCTGAGTTGGAAGGAACTCTTGAGCCTGGGAGGTCAAGCCTACAGTGAGCCGTGTTTGTACCACTGCACTCTAGCCTGGGCAACAGAGCAAGAGCCTGTACAAAAAAAAAAAAAAAAAAAAAAAAAAAAAAAAAAAAAAA
>NW_012101432.1:2498167-2563631 GCF_000951045.1 Mandrillus leucophaeus | reverse complement strand
AAAAAAAAAAAAAAAAAACAGACCAAAACCTGATGCGTATGCTAATGTTTAAATAGCTTTCCAGATTTTTCTGATTGTAAACTTTTGGAATAGGCTAGGCAAAGCAAAACATATTATCTCTCTCTCTCTTTCTTTCTCTCTCTCCTTCTCTCTCTCTCCACCCCTCCCGTGACCATGATTACAACTCTCACCCTCCCTTGTACTCCCTGTTCCCCAACCACAGCTCACCCCAATAGCCTAGTGTTCTAAGGTATCTGATTTTCACAGACTCAGATGAAGACCCTCATCAACCACACTCACCAGGATAATCCTTGCTGCCATCTAATTTCTGAACCAAGACACCTGACAAATTTCAGTGACACCCAGAGCAGCGTCCCCACCGCTACCGCTCTCCCGGGAGAGTTGAGTTCCTGAGAAAAGCAATCCGGCTTTGAGTCCTTTTGTGTGCAATGGATGCCTGCTTATTCTGGGATGGCTTATCTAGCCATTTTCCTTGCTTCTCCTCCTGCCTCTGCCCCCGCTCTCTGGCAGGCCTCTCCCTCCTCAGGGTGGCTTGAGGATCAGATTCCAAGCAGTCATTCAGGGTCCTCATTATCTGGAGGGAGGAGGGGAACAAGAAACATTCATAAAACATGAAGCCGGGGCAGGTAGTATGGATCGTGGTTATGCATGCTATGCTGGATACATTAGCCAAGTCAGTTTCACGTAAACCAAAGCCCAGTTTAACCGTAGCTAACCAGCTTATCTTTATTGTTTTGAACCATCTTTCAGGACAGCCGTCATCATTCTGAAGTTTCAGACCAATTCCTAAGTGCTCTCGAAGATTTCCCAGTCACAATACCCCAGGGAGTCCAAACGTACCAGGTCAGTGAGTTTGATTTAACTGAAACCTGCAAACTAGAGCTGTGCTGAGCGAGCAAGCTTTTCAGAGCTCTGGTTTCAGGTCTGACGTTCTAGTCGTTGCCAGCGCAATGGCTCTTTGCTTAGTCTGCGTCAGGGAGACGCTGGAATCCTGAGGTCAGGCCCAAGCTGCTGCTAGACGAACTCAAGGCTGAACCATCCAGCTAATCTACAGTCTAATCATTATAGTCTCTTCAAAGTGATATTCTTTGGGCATTTGTTTGATATTTTCTCAGAAGAGCAGCCGAGCCGGAAGGTTCAGCCCCTAGCTCTGATTGCAAATGTTTAATCTCCAGTCAATAAACAAGAGCCCTGCAAGTGACTGAACTCACCCTTCCGGCAGGACAGTTTAGACATTATGGATTCTTGCTATAGCACAACCCCTCTCCCACCTCACCTCCACACACATGCGCGCGCGCGCGCACACACACACACACACACACACACACACACACACAGAGCTTCCCTGAGAGGAGCTCCAGAATAAACACTATCTACACCTCCCTACAGCCTAGTGATGTTTTTATGCCACTCCAAAGGGCAGCCAGGACACCTTATTCGGGATCTGGGGGGACTCCGTTACCATCCCCCAAACCCTGTGCCAGAGGCCCCAGTTAAGTCCATACTTGGGCTTCTGACTTGGATTGTAGCGTCCCACCTTGGCAACTGTATCACTTTAGGCCCCATCATCGTGAAGACAGTACTGCTGGACAGATTGATCACTGGAAAGGTGAGGAGGCAGGACAGCGAGATCCCCGAGAGCACCACCAGGGAAAAGAAGATGCCAGAAGGAGAAGCTGGGGTGCCCCTTCACCTACTTTGCCATTTATTGCCACATAACTGAAATGACAATTCACTGTTCTAGTGGCATCATTGATGTGTCACACTCATCATCTGGCCCACTCCAGTGTTTGTCACCCCAGGGTCACCATCCAATTTCTCAATCCTAACTCAGGAGGGTTGGTGATAGGCCAGGCCACTTCTGACAAGTAAAGGCTTCTGAGGCAACTCTTGTCTTCCTCTGTAGAATGTGGATCCTCACCAGCCTCTCCAAGACCCAGTTGGACGCCCCATCATGCACCTGTCAGCTCTTAAACATGCCACTGGGGAAGCCATGTTTTGTGATGACATTCCCATGGTAGATAAAGAACTTTTCATGGCTTTGGTGACCAGTAGCAGGGCTCATGCAAAAATCATGTAAGTAAACGAAGAGCTTTCAAGAGTCTTTTAAAAGCACACCTGGGATCCCCTCAGAGGAATGTGCCCATGCTCCTGCCATGTCCTGAACCTAAAGAACCTAAAATGGAAAGAATAAAGAAAAGGTTGCCAGCTCCAGGAGGAAGGGAGAACATCTAGAAATGAGCACCCTAGAGAGAGAATAAAAATCACTGGCCGGGCTCAGTGGCTCACGCCTGTAATCCCAACACTTTGAGAGGCCAAGGCAGGTAGATCACCCGAGGTCAGGAGTTCAAGACTAGCCTGGCCAACATGGTAAAACCCTGTCTCTACTAAAAACCCCAAAATTAGTTGGGCATGGTGGCACGTACCTGCAATCCCAGCTACTTAAGAGGCTGAGACAGAAGAATCACTTGAGCTCGGGAGGCAGAGGTTGCAGTGAGCCAAGATCAAACTACTGTGCTCCAGCCTGGATGACAAAGTGAGACTCTGTCTCAAAAAAAAAAAAAATCACAGTGACAAGCCCTTTGTTTCCCTCCTAATCTCACAAAACCTCAGCTTCCTGCTACAGCCTCAGACATGATTCAAAGGCATAAACCTGATAGAGAGCTGGTATTGAGGTGGTAGTGAAACCCCCACTTCATGCCCAAGAATGAATGGCCCCTGTCCCAACCTTCAAGAACACCCCTTGCCATAGCCACACTGTCCCTTCTCCACCTCCAGTCTCCCAATAGCTAAAGTGTTATCTCCTGGCCCAGTGGGAGTCTCTTGGACCCTACTCCTTGGCAGGTCTGTTCTGATTGGTCAGGAACTAAGATGGATTTGTTGTCATATATTCCGATTTTCAACCATGCTCTATCCCTCCCTCACATTTGGGGCCCTCAAAGCTTGCTGATTTCTACTTCCTCTTTTTTTAATTTAGAGAGAGTCTGGCTCTGTCATCCAGATTGGAGGGCAGAGGCACCATCATAGCTCACTGCAGCCTTGAACTCCTGGGCTCAAGCCACCCTCCCACCTCAGCCTCCTGAGTAGCTGGGACTACTGGCATGTGCCACCGCCACACCTGGCTAATTTTTAAACAATTTTTTGTTGAGACAGAGTCTTGCTGTGTTGCCCAGGCTGGTCTCAAATTCCTGGCATCAAGCAATCTCTCCCTTCTTGGTCACCCAAAGTGCTAGGATTACAGGCATCTGCCACCCTGCCCAGAGTGATGTCTACTTCTTAAATATCCCTTTGTTTAGATCAATTGATGTGTCCAAGGCCCTTGAACTACCGGAAGTGGTTGATGTGATAACAGCTGAAGATATTCCAGGCACCAATGGCGCTGAAGGTGACAAACTGCTGGCTGTAGAGGAGGTACGTCCAGGACATGCTCTCCTAGATGATTCTGTGTAGATAGTCACCAAGGTACCCCTCCTGCCAGCTGTCCAGCTCCCAGCTCTTCCTGCCTTCAGGAGGTGGAAGCGCCGAGCCTTCTGGCACCTCTCTACCCTGCCTTTATTCAGCCCTACTAGTCTGGAAATAACATAGTAAAAGGAAACGTATTACAGAAAAGCAACAAGTCCTAGCTCTGCCACTGCGTGCTCTTGAGTCCATATGAATTTTTAGGGACACAAGTCAGTCCACAACAGGAGCCACATTATACAAAAACTTTGTTTACCTTTAAACTCTAAAATATCATGAAGGCAACACGTGCCAACCAAGCTGGACAGAAGACATGGTAGATTCAGGTTACGGCCAACCTCACATCCACTCTGAGCCTCACATTCACTGAGTTACATGGCCAATGGAACTGTCTGTATTATTTAAATTATTTTTTCTTTAAAAATATTTTTTAGCCAAGTGTGGTGGCTCACACCTGTAATCCCAGCACTTTGGGAGGCTGAGGAGGATGGATCACTTGAGTCCAGGATTTCGAGACCAGCCTGGCCAACATGATGAAACCCCATCTCTACTAAAAACACAAAAATTAGCCGGGAGTGGTGGCACACACCTGTAATCCCAGCTACTCAGGAGGATGAGGCAAGAGAATAGAGAGGCAGAGGCTGCCGTGAGCCTGAGCCAAGATGGCACCACTGCACTCCAGCCTGGGCAACAGAACGAGACTCTGTCTCAAAAAATATATATATATTTAATTTTTAGCCAAGCAGATGTAGTCAAATGTGACTCCAATGTGGCTACTATTGCTAAGTGGGGACATCTAAGACACTAGTCACTGCTAAGGTTGAGCTAAGCCTATTCCCACCCAGAATTCTGTATCTGCTTCAGGTGTGTACTTTCCACAGGTAATCTGTGTGGGCCAGATCATCTGTGCTGTGGTTGCTGAGACAGATGTACAGGCAAAACGAGCAACTGAAAAGATAGAGATCACCTATGAAGATCTGGAACCTGTAATCTTCACCATCAAGGTAAACAGGGCTGGCCAGTCTCTCCCTAAGGTTGTAGAGTTAAAAGTACCTTTGTAAAAATCTTAATGAAGGATCTAATTTTTTTTTTCTTGCCACTGGTTTGCTCTGGAAAAATCAACTTTCTTTGGAAAACTTTACTTGTACAAGCTGAAATTATCTTTGGTTCCAAGGAATGGAAAAAACAGAAGTTTCTCACTTTCAAAAAGTCTAGAAGTGGGCAGCCCAGGTCTTATAAGGCGTTCTGTGTGTTTAGGATCCAGCCTTCTCATATCTAGTCACTCCATCACGCATTGCTTCCTGGAAGGCACATTTGGTCCACAATAGCCACGGGAACTCTAGCCATTACATCCACATTTCAGACAGCTGAGAGAATCAGGTGATGAAGAAGGGTGTGCCCCCTCCCTTTAAGGACACTTCCAGTCCTTAAAAGGAGGCATGTATGTGGCACATGCCTTCCTCCATCTCTTTGTTTGGAACCTGGTCGCGTGCCACACTTAACTGTAAGGGGAGCTGGGAAATGTGGATTTTGTTCCAGGTTGCCAGAGAACCACTACAGATCGGAGACTCTATGACTTGAGGAGGAAGGTGAGGATGCATACTGGGAACAGTAATGTTTTGAAGGTGGAGCCCAAATGCAGTGGAACTTTCATGGTGGAATTCCACAGAAACTTCACTCTCATTTCTGAGTCTAGATAATGATATTCAAATGGTATTTCAGGGAAGATAATGGAGTGAGGACAGACAGTTCAGGTGTGGACTGGGGTTTGCAGGTTCTAACTCAGTGAGGGACAGGTTCAGAGTCATTGACTTGAGAAAAGCTTACTTGTTTGTGTGCTTGTGACAGAACAGCAAATGTGTCCAGAGGCTTTTGTGAACCATTGGGACATTTTAAAACGTAACTAAACAGTACAAATTGCTCAATATTTAAAGTGTTTTAAAAAAAAAATGTTTCTTGATCTTCCTAAACCAAATCAACTTTGTTCCAAATTCCCATTTGCCAAGTTTGCAAGAAATCCAGGCCATTTTTCTTGGCTCATTCCTCTTCCTTGGGTTGAATGAGGATCCTAATAAGGGTTTTTAAAATTTCACTTCTAACCCCACTTTCCTCAAGGGGGAAATGGCACCCAGAGGACACACCCATGAACCATTCTAGAATTCAGAATGGGTAGGGATTTAGAGTTCCCTCGGATTAGGACTGTCCAGAGTCAGCAAAAAGAATCCTCCACAAGTCATAAAATTGTCATATGTAATACCAATAGTGCTTCATCCATCTATTCATTTATTTATATGACTTTATAGATCAGAGGCAACATAGGGTCATGGTTACAAACACAGTTCCTAGAACCAAACTGCCAGATTTGAATAGTGGCTGTACCACTTACTAGCTATGTGACCTTAAGCAAGTTATTTAACCTCTCTGTGCCATGGTTTCCTCATCTATAAAATGGAGGTAGTAATAATACATATCTCATTAGTTTGTCATAAAATTAAATGAGTTAATGGGTATAAAGCACTTAGAACAGTACCTGGCACATGGTTAGCACTCACCCAATATAGCCTATGTTATAACAAGATTATACTGTCTTGGCTGGGCACAGTGGCTCATGCCTGTAATCTCAGCACCTTGGGAGGCTGAGGCAGGCAGATCACTTGAGGTCAGGAGTTCGAGATCAGCCTGGCCAACATGGTGAAACCCTGTCTCTACTAAAAATACAAAAATTAGCCAGGTGTGGTGATGCATGCCTGTAATCCCAGCTACTTGGGAGGCCGAGGCAGGAGAATCGCTTGAGCCCAGGAGGCAGAGTTGCTGTGAGCCAAGATCACGCCACTGCACTCCAGCCTGGGTGAAAGAGCAAAACTCCATCTCAAAAAAAAAAAAAAAAAAATTATACTGTCTTATGACACATTTACAGTATGGCAATAAACATACTTTCACATGTACCAGGATAGCTTCTGAGATCTTAGTATAACAGAAAATGAAAAAAATCAGCTGTATTGTTCATTGTCTGCTGCTTTGAAAAAATCAAGTGTTCATCATTAGATAAAATGTTTCTAAAAACTTAGCCTGGGCTTGAACACTTCCTTTATCACTTATTTACAATATGACTTTGAGAAAGTTCTTTTAACCTCTCTAAGCCCAGTTTCCTCATCTAGGAAACTGAGATAATAACAGAATGAATGTAAGGATACATGTACATACACTGTTATTGCACAGTGCTTAGCACAAAGCAAGCTCTCCATCAATATTAGCTGCTCCCAGGAGGATCATCAGCAAGAAAGGCTATGGCATCCGAGGCCATCAGTCTAGGAAGGCAGGAGACAGGTGTCATTCAGAAGTATGGAAAAATACCTAGGTTCTAAAGGCTAAACAAGGATCCGCTGTCAGTAGGTCATTAAAGAATCAGTCTTTATTTGTAAGTCAGTTCATGTAATTGTCAGGGGAAAAAAAAAAAACACATAGAACAAAGAGCTAGAAAAGCCCTTATGAGATGATGCCAAATACTCAAAGAAAGGAACCAACTTCCTATTAGATTGGTGCAAAAGCAATTGCAAACTTTCATAGCAAAAACTGCAATTACTTTTGCACCAACCTAATACAATGTATACTGGGCTTTCCTGCCCCAGAGATGTGTACTAACTTGTGTCTTCCCCCTCAAGACAGCCTCAGTATTTTTCAGATTCCTGAGTGAGAGGTTCTTGTATCTGAGCTACCTAAGTAATCTAACACAAGTGTTTTTCTTCAAGAAAGAGGTAAAAGAAAAAAAAAAAACAGGCAGATTCCTGAACCTCACCTATCATGCATTTGACTTATCTCATGTTCCCTGAAGAGTCACATTTACATAAGAAATTAGTATTTATCGTCCGGGATCATCATAGTGTCCCCAGCCCTCGGTTCTGAACGTAGCTTGCTTCTGAAGGTCTCGCTAATCCTTCTTGCTGGTTTTCTCTGCAAATCCAGAAGACCTTTCCCCGGACTTCTCATCTCTGCAGTGAGCCTACTGCTCTAATACTCCCTTGCTTGTTTGACACCTTCCATCTGCCCCGGGAGACAGTGATTTTCCAGAGCATGCTAGTTTTTAAGAAAAAACTACCAGTGGAAGGAAAAGTCGGAAGAACTGGCTTTTGTGCTTTTTTTTTCTGCCATGTAGGATGCCATAAAACACAATTCATTCCTGTGCCCTGAAAAAAAACTTGAACAAGGAAATATTGAGGAGGCCTTTGAAAAAGTCGACCAAATTATTGAAGGTAAGCTCCCGGGGATAGTTAATAGACTCTGCCTGATTCTATTCTGAAGCAGGCATCAGAAGCGTATGATTTCCCCTCAGAAAGTCCAGCCTCTAAAGTCTTGGTGCTTTGCCAAATTTCTCTTACGCCTCTTCCTTTCAAATTGTGTGTGTGTGTGTGTGTGTGTGTGTGTGCACATGCACGCGCGGTTTTGGGGTTGAGGGGTAGGAAGCAATAGAATAAATAAAAGAAAATCTCTAAGATTTTGGTTTGGGCAGAGTAAGGAACAAACTTGGCACTTTTAATTTGTTATCCAGAACTGTAGTCTCTGAAACACATTGCTAGAGGACAAATGCCTGGGTCCTTGTCAGGATAAATCCAGGCCACCCAGGCAGGTGACGGTGGCTCACACCTGCAATCCCAGCACTATGGGAGGCCGAGGCAGGTGGATCACCTGAGGTCAGGAGTGCGAGACCAACCTGGCCAACATGGTGAAACCCCATCTTTACTAAAAATACAAAAATTAACCAGGCGTGGTGGCAGGCGCTGTAATCCCAGCTACTTGGGAGGCTGAGGCAGGAGAATCGCTTGAGCCTGGGAGGCAGAAGTTGCAGTGGGCCGAGATCACACCACTGCACTCCAGCTTGGGCAACAGAGCGAGACTCCATCTCAAAAAAAAAAAAAAAAAAATCCAGGTCAGCCAGTCCACATCTTACTGGCTTTTGAATTCTCCAAGACGGTGGCTTCCCACCAGCACACACCTTAGGAGTTGTTCTGTGCTTATGCTTAACAGGAGAGGTCCATGTTGGAGGACAGGAACATTTTTACATGGAAACGCAAAGAGTGCTTGTTATTCCAAAGACAGAGGACAAAGAACTGGACATTTATGTGTCCACACAGGACCCAGCCCACGTGCAGGTGAGGTCCAGGATAACGCTCACATCTCCACCTTCCTAATTCCATGATGGCAGTCGATCCTAGAGCCTCACAGTTGCTGGCCATTTTACCTGCAAAAACCTGGAATCCAAGCATTAGACATCAGACATCAATAATGCAGCCAAGACCTCAGAACCTTTTGTTTTTGTTTTTGGTCTTTTCAAGTAAATAAAAAAATAGTCACAGTAACATTAGGTTTCAAGAGTACGTTCATTTGCATCATGCTTAGATGAACTCTTGTGATGAGATGACACCACTAAATTATTTCTGTACTTGATTTTTCTCTAAAATAATCATCACAGATAACCTTTGGAGTCAACACATCACTTTATAGTACATTTTCATTTCCCCAGTCACAAAGTGCTCTAGGTTTAGCTGCAAACACATCATCTCCTTGGTAGGTTGTCAGGAGTTCACCGGCTTTCACCTCCTTGGGACTTTAGGTCTAAGCATTTGACTAGGAACCCAGCTTCTCACAGGAATCCAGGGCTCTGACCTGGGTTTTGCTTCTGGAAAATACCATTTCTCTGCTAGAAGGGCTGCTCTGTGCAGACCAACAGTGTTTACAAACTAAACGGAGCCCCACCAGATAGGTTCAGATTATCTCCATTTTTTTTTAAGCAGTGGTAGACATGAATGAATTCTGCTGTGATGTTGTTTCAAGACACAAAATCTTCTTTGGCATTTCACTCATAAACCTTCTTGTTATCTCACTTTTACAGAAAACAGTGTCTTCTACTTTAAACATCCCCATCAACAGGATCACCTGTCATGTAAAACGAGTGGGTGGAGGTTTTGGAGGGAAGGTAGGAAAACCAGCTGTATTCGGGGCGATTGCAGCTGTGGGTGCCATCAAGTAAGTATGGTTGGGGATGCCATTTGATACAGAATGGCATCAAATGCACAAAGCTGAGGGCAAATCAGTGGCTGACAGTCATCTGGGCCGCTGTCATAACCATGTGTGTGTCCTTGGGAAATTCAGCCTCCTGCCTGTTTCTTTAAAAAAATGTAAATAATCCTACGTACCCTCCAACGCTTTTAGAGTTATTGCAAAAGTCAAATGTACACAGGACTTTGAATAACTAACATGCTATTGAAAGGAGCAGTGGGACTATTAGCTGAACACCTCCTGAGCTTCAGGGAAAGTGAGCCGTTGAGGGATGGGGCAAGCCACCCTGCCCAAGTGGAGTGTGCTAGGGGAGGCTGCTCCCTGACTCTTCTTTCCTGCTCTCAGACCGAGAACAGGGGGAGGTAAGGAAAGAAAGACTCTTCATCCTCTGCCTCCCTGCACCTGGGAAGGGCTGCGTCCTCAGAGTCTGCTCAATGGACAGACGACTCATCCTCAAAGACAGCTCCCAGGCTGACCTCAGCGGAAGGCTCACTCCTTTGCTGTTCATGCCTCAGATTTGTGTTTAGTTGGTGCTGCTTTTTCTGTTAATGGTTCATTTTCTGTGGCTAACTATTGTGTCAGAGCCCCAAAGGGCATGCAAAGTTCACAGGCCCTGCTTCATTTGACAACTCCTGTAGTTCAGAGCTAGGTCCTGAAACATTCAGACGTAGGTCTCAGTCCTCAATGAGAAGCGGGATAAAGCAGGATCTGAATCCCATCTCCAGTTCTTTCCATAATTAACTCCTCTGCATTCACACCCACTGAGGACTCAGCACAAGCTAATCAGTTCACTGAATTCCCCCCAGGCGTTGTGCCTTTAAGACTTCTCAAACACCACTGCAAGTTAGAATCATCTGGGCAGCATTTAAATCCCAGTGCCTAGGCTGCCCCATACCGACCCAGGTATCAGTATATTTTAAAACTTCCCCAGTGGTTCCACTGTGCAGCCAAGTGTGGCAACCAGTGCCTTAACATTCAACTCTACCTTGGTACACAAGGGCCGTGCATTAAATGATCCTCAGAGTAATGTTCCCAAACCTAATAGTAAGTAAGAGTTGCCTGATGTCATAGACATTCCTGCCTTAGCTGGGCATGGTGGCTCATGCCTATAATCCCAGCACTTTGGGAGGCTGAGACAGGAAAATCACTTGAGCCCAGAAGTTCAAGACAAGCCCGGGAAACATAGTGAAATTCCTGTCTCTACAAAGATTTAAAATAAAATAAAATAAAATAAAATAAAAATAGCTGAGCACAGTAGCACGTGCCTGTGGTCCCAGCTACTCTGGAGGCTAAGGCAGGAGGATTGCTTGAGCCCAGGAGGTCAGGCTGCAGTGAGCTGTGTTCATACCCCTGCACTCCAGCCTGAGTGGCAGAGCAAGACCCTGTCTCTAAACAGAAAGTTCTGCCTACCCATCCCAGCACCACTGAATCAGAATTAGCAGGGGATGGACCTGGAAACTGCATTTCTCTGATGTTCCAGATTGTCCTCACAACTGGGGAAGACCAGGAAACCCTGCACTAGGATAGTGATTTTCAACATTTGCCTGAAGACACCTGAATCAACATCACTGAGAAAAATGCATTCTAAAGCCCCTCCCTGACCCACTGAATCCAAATCCTAGTACAAAGACCCAGGAATATGCATTTTCACCAGCGTGCCAGAGGATTCTTCAGCACTCCAAAGTCTAGAAGCCTCTGCTCTGGAGATGGAGAAAAGATGAGGCTCCTCCCTGCATGAGAGCCCAACTTGGCCAGCATAGCCTTCATGGATGAGAATGGAGACGCTAACCCAGACATCCTAGGATGAGTGTTTGGCCTTGTTTTCCCGGACGTTTGCATTTATCTGTTCACATTCTTTCTCTTTGGTAATAGTACACTATCTCTAGTACACTATCTACTAGAGATAGTACGTTATCTCTAGTGGTGGAGATAATGCAAATGTCTGGATGTGGGTGAAGGTCAAACTTGAAGCTATAGAATTCAACTTAACTGCATGTGACATTAATACTTTTAATGAGATCTCCAACCACTGAGTTATAGAGACAATGATGATTTAGTCATATATTAATTCACATTAGTGTCTAGCATGTTGTATGATATTAATACATTTATATGGGATAAATGAAGGGATAGATGGTTGAATAAGGAGTGGGAGAATGGATGGTGGATGGATGGATAATAGGCAGATACATTGATGGGTGGGTAGATAGTTAAATAAGGGGATGGATAAATATGGGTAGATAGGTGAATGAGAGGATGAATGGACGGACGGACGGATGGATGGATGGATGGATGGATGGATGGATGGATGGATGGGAGGGATGGAGAACCTAAGATTTATTTTCTTTAGAACAGGTCATCCCATTCGTCTTGTCCTTGATCGTGAAGACGATATGTTAATAACTGGAGGAAGGCACCCATTATTTGGAAAATATAAAGTGAGTATTAAAGATGAGTTATTAAAATATCTCATTTTGCCCAGGCACTGTGGTTCACACCTGTAATCCTACCACTTTGGGAGGCCAAGGCAGGCAAATCACTTGAGCCCAGGAGTTCCAAAACCAGCCTGGGCAACATGGG
Source organism: Mandrillus leucophaeus (assembly GCF_000951045.1). Lineage (NCBI taxonomy): Eukaryota > Metazoa > Chordata > Mammalia > Primates > Cercopithecidae > Mandrillus > Mandrillus leucophaeus. Next base: position 2,551,517 of record NW_012101432.1, on the reverse strand, counting down.
GAGACCCTATCTCTTAAAAATTACAAAAATGAGCTGGATATGGTGCCACATGCCTGTACTCCCAGCTACTTGGGAGGCTGAGGTTGGGTGGATCCCTTGAGCCCAGGAGGTAGAGGCTACAGTGAGCTAAGATTGCACCACTGCACTCCAGCCTGGGCGACAGAGTGAGACCCTGTCTCGGACATAAATAAACAAATAGATAAATAAATATCTGATTTTATCTGAATGGCTTTGCTCTTTTCTAGCATTTTGATTCTGCTAAATTCTAAAAACAAACTTAGCATCTAAAATATTAAATAAGGATGCTGTGTATTTGAATATTCATAACATTTTATGAGGAACTTTTAATAATTCTAGCAAATAATTGTGAAGAAGTTTAATGATAAAAATACAATTTCAAATGATGACCAAAACACTACTTGAAGGAATAAGGATTCACATTAGTAGCTCCTCAAAACAAACAAACACTGATAGAAGGTACAAACATTGCTATGCCAAACCTTCTTGACTATACAAATATTTTTCGGTGGAAATGTTTGGAAACAATTTGACCATTTTAACTGCAAAATCATTTTTTACAAGTGTTTTTACAAAGTGGCTATGATACTGTCACAAAAGCTTTTTGCATGTAAGAAAAAATAATACAGTAAGTAGTGAATTTAAAATTGTTTCAAACTGCATTTACTGCATTTTTATGTAATTATAATATAAACATCTTAAAAATACTTGCTGGCCATGAGCTTACAATACTACCTTTTCAAATCTGTGATTGAGCTGTTACAATCATTCTAATGTAATCTAAGTTGTATTGAACATACTTTACCTGGGAATTGCTTGCAGCATATTCATAGTTAGATTTTCTATCTGATTTTGTCATTGCCTTCGATTATCTTCCCTGTATTACAAAAACCACAGTTTTCTATAGCACAGAACAATTGTATTTCTTCCATTAGCATTAATAATTTTTATAATTGGAGAGGAAGACCCTCTCTAATAGTTGGCCAATTAAACTTTTCATTTGCCTTCAAATGCACAGATATTAAGTCACAGCTATTATTGTCCTATAAAACTGAGAGAAATGTAGAGACACACTGCTAAGATTGGAGCAGTTGCGGTTGTGGTGATGGTTGTGCTCTTATCAAAGTTATGAGATTGTTTTAGTACTAACACTTGTTAAGAAGATTCTGGACTGTTAATATTTTGGTAATTATAGTAACATAAAGTATAAAAGAAGGAAATAGATTTTTTGAAAAATCCAAGTTTTATTTTATATTTTGGCTGGGTGTGGTGGCTCACACCTGTAATCCCAGCACTTTGGGAAACTGAGGCGGGTGGATTACCTAAAGTCAGGAGTTCGAGACCAGCCTGGCCAACATAGTGAAACCCTGTCTCTATTAAAAATGCAAAAGATTGACTGGGCGTGGTGGCACGCACTTGTAGTCTCAGCTACTTGGGAGGCTGAGGCAGGAGAATGGCTTGAACCCAGGAGGCGGAGGTTGCAGTAAGCCAAGATTGCACCACTGCACTATATACCCTGGGCAAGAGAGAGCAAGACTCCATCTCAAAAAAAAAAAAAAAAAGAAAAGTCCAACTTTTATTTTATTTTTTAAGAAACAATTTCAATTCCAATATAATATATATAAACAATTTCATGTCTCATATATATATACACATATATATAGATATATAAAATCCTTCAGCCACAGCTAATAAAGTTTTGCTAGGTTATTCAGAACTACTTGTAAATTAGGATAACATGTGTTTATGTGTAAATAGGTTCTTCCAAATTTTTGAAAAGTTTATATGAAATAGTTTAAGGGTTCTGCTACCTTATTTATAGTACTATTTTGCTTAGCAGTCCTTTCTTCATGAAAGTCAAAGGTAAACTTCGAAGTCTAATGTTGACCCTGTAGTTATATGGTCGTGTGGATCCTTCTGTTGTATTTATCCTGCTTTCAGAAAGGCAAAGGGACCTGGGTCAATCCTCATTTGGTAGAACTACAGTAGGGAGTGGGGATTTTTCTTTTCTTTTTAATGTGGACTGTAGAGACAAAATGGTCTGGGTGGGTGGAGGGGAGTCACAACATTAAAAGAATGCAAGCTGCCTTAAGCTCTTCCCAAACAGTAACAACAGCACGAGCTCAGGTTTGTTAGGTCGGGGAAGCATGTACAAAGCACCTTCACCACCTAGCGAAAAGAGAGCAGTCCCCATGCATCCATTCAAGGCCCTCAGCTTCAGAGGCTTTCCCATAACAAGATACACTGTGATTCATTCCAACACATTCTGGAATTCCAGAGACTTTTTCACCAGGGAGGAAACCACAGACTAAATTAGAAAGAAAAATGAAGGAGAATCTTCCAAGAATAAGGACAAAGAGGGTGGCAATTATAGTCCAGGAGACAAGCAAAGTCTTTAGAATTCCATGCTGACTGTGAAGCCAGAAAATCACATGTTGGAAGGAAAGAGCTCAGCAAAATTCAGCTCAGAAGAAGTCTCCATCAGTCAAGCAAGGCATGGTACACCATAGAGCAAACAGGGAGCTGAGTCTGGCCTCTGTCCTGCCCTATGGGGGAACTAGGCTACGTCTCACAATTGGCATGCGAATTTTGAACATTTCAGTAAATAACCATCATTTGGTGACAGGTAGGATTCATGAACAACGGGCGGATCAAAGCTCTGGACATTGAGTGCTACATTAACGGAGGATGCACGCTGGATGACTCTGAGCTGGTATGTACACCAGAAAGCAGCAACATGTTTGACCATGAGTAGAATGCCAAATTTCTAGATGACTCTTTACGAAGTTTATTTCCTAACGTAGTTAAATTCCACAAGCAGTTTGACTCTGTACTTGACTTTCAGAGAAAGAGAAAAGAAAAAAAAAAGTGATGATATGTGAATATCCCTTTTTAGGTAACAGAATTTCTAATACTAAAGCTGGAAAATGCATATAAAATTCGCAACCTCAGGTTCCGGGGCCGTGCATGCATGACAAATTTACCGTCCAATACAGCCTTTCGTGGATTTGGCTTCCCACAAGGAGCCCTAGTAACAGAATCGTGCATCACAGCTGTGGCAGCCAAATGTGGCCTTCCGCCAGAAAAGGTAAGGTTGTAACCAAGGCCATAACCAAAGTTGCTGATGAATGAGACCAGTGGCAAACCCAGCTTCTTTGACCCAAGGAAACACACTAGAAGAACCACATGAATTAGCCCCGGCTCAGAATTCACCTCACCCTATCTTACTCCTTCCTTACTTATGCAAACATCTCTTTTTTTTTAATTCGTACCAAAATAATTACTCTATTTAAAATTCAGACCACACCAACGTAATCAAAAAAAGGGAATGCCCCTTTTTCCACCCCCATCCCTCTTGGTCAAGGGTAATCATTGTTAATAATTCCGTGTTTATTGTTCTACCCCTTTTTCTATCTTTGGCCACCCATTTGTATTCATACACACACACCTAAACATTGACATATAACATATATGTGCACATGTATGGTTATTTACCAGAATGGGACCATAGCATACATATTACTCTGCCTCTGCCCCTTCCTTCTCCTACAGGACAGTATGCCATGGCCATCTTTCCACGTCAGTAGAATGGTCTGCTTCGTTCTTTTTCATGACTGGATAGTACTATGTAATATGCACGTACCATAACTTATTTAGCCACTCCACTATTAATGCTATTAATATACATTCTGGTTGTTACCATTTTTCACCATTAAAATGTTGCTGCAATAAACGTCTTGGTACATATGTACCCAGGTATATGTTTGCTTTATTGTATATCTCTAGGATAAATTTACAGAAGTGGAATTACTGGTGCACTTGAAAACTTTTCAGAAATACTGCCAGAAGAACGCCCTCTGAAAAATACTGTTTTTCACAATAGACCAGAAGCGTGCTCGCTTCGGCAGCACATATACACAATAGACCAGAAGGTGCACAGGATGTACAGTATGCTGGACTAGAGAGAGGCAGCTTCTGGAACTGAGATCATGGTCAATAACTTGCTTCCACTCCCCAAACATTCCAGTCAGAGCCCACCCTACCTTTTCCATTTCTGTCCCCTGTTTCCCCAATACAGAACCCCTGCTCCAGCAAGAACTCTCCTATGTATTGTCCCTAGAACTGTTTTGTCCCTAAATTCAACAGGAATTCCAGGTTTGTAATCGTCGGGGTACTTCCTACAAACAAGAGAACACCTAATATTTTGTACAAGGAAGGCAGTAGTTATCCTAAGAGAAGTCACGTACAGTGTTCCATGGGTACCAAAGAAGGAAGGCATCACGTTGGCATGGGAGAGGGGAACCAGGAATCACTTTCTGGAGAAGATGGCACTTGAGATAGGCCTTGAAGAATAATAGGCACTGAGGTTGGAAAGGTGTTCTAGGCAAGTAGAACAGCATGAGCAAGAGCGTCAATCTCTGTGTGGTTCAGTTTCCTTATCTATAAATGACTCACCTCACAGAGTTCCTGCAAGAATCAAATAATTTAACATTCATTACGATATTTGTTTTATAAACTGGATAGTATTATTCCAATGTTGTTGCCAATAATAATAATTCTTTTATTGTGATTAGAATAAATGGAGATGATTTAAAAAAAAAAAAAACTTCTAGGCATATCTCAGCAGGCTCTCCTTTGTCAAGTGTTGCAAGTTTCCAGGACATATCACATAAAACACGGCTTATTCAAATAAACCATTTTTCTTTCTTTTTTTTTCTTTCTCTCTTTTAGAGATGAGGTCTCACAATGTTGCCCAGGCTGCTCTTGAACTCCTGAGCTTAAGTGATCCTCCTGCCTCAGTCTCCCAAAGTGCTAGGATTACAGGTGTAAGCCACCACACCAGGCCCAAAGAAACTGTTTAAAAGATTTATCCATACATTCCAAAGGCACTTAGAAGACTTAGAGGGGATCTACTATTATTTGCAATGCTATTCCTCCCTGGCAGAACAAATTTTCAGTTATGACAATGAATCCTTGCTTTAGGGTACTGCCTACCAGCTCTTCTCCATCCTCTGAACCTTGTAGAATAAAAAGAAAAGAAAAGGGGCCTCCCTAGGCCCCTCTATCCCACTGCCTTTTGTGGACTAGTCTCCACCTGCTACCCTCCACTTCTAGTGGGGAGTGACCCTAACTGGTACATTGATGAAGAGGTAAAAAATAACCTCTACTATTTTTGCAAAAGCATGTGCCATTCAAAGAAAAAACAGACCCTGTCTTCCCTTCTTTACAGCTTGTGCTTTAGTGGAGATGCTTTTCAAGTCTCTATTTGGCCATCAGTTTCTGTCTTACCATAACTATTGACTGAATTTCCCACCTGTTTCAGATTAGAGAGAAAAATATGTACAAAACAGTTGACAAAACCATCTACAAACAAGCATTCAACCCTGAGACCCTGATAAGATGTTGGAATGAATGTCTGGACAAGTCTTCCTTTCACAGCAGAAGAATGCAAGTCGAAGAGTTCAATAAGAAGAATTATTGGAAGAAGAAAGGCATTGCTATTATTCCCATGAAGTTTTCAGTTGGCTTTGCTGCAACAAGCTATCATCAGGTAAGACTTGTATATAGGATAAATAACACTCATGCTAGACACACTCCTGGCCCAATCAGCTTCTGTGGACTTTGAAAAATATCTCATTTCTTAGAGCACTGAGCCAGCCTAAGTTGGTTGGCAAGGTTGGCCAACCAACTCTGCCAACACCTAAGAGAAATGTATAGAACTGTCCAGAGCAGCACCCCCATCTGCAAACATTTTTAATACAGTGCAATATTTGTTTCCTTCTTGGGAAACAAATCCCTAATCAACTGAAGTCAGGAAGACCTGAGAAATCCTCGGCTCTGTTTTCACTAGGCGTGCGACATTAAGTTATTCAACATCTCTGAGCCTCAGCTTTCCCAGTTATAACAACAACAACAATAATAATAATAATAACAATAACTCTGTCTTAAGATTGATGAGGACTCAGTGAGCTAGTGAGTGTAGAGCAGCACTTGGCTGGGTTCCTGGAACACTGTGGATGTCATCCAGAGCATCCCTGAGCCCCTCCCAGGAGAGCTCAGACACTCCTCTCAGGGCACCTCCTCCTCTGGTGGGTAGGATGAGACCCCCTGAACCTCTGGGTCACATTTCTGTTCAGGCCCAGCATGCCCCTTCTATAAACAGGCACAAGAAGGTTAACTGTCATGTCTGCAAGCTAGATGGAATCAAAGGCTGCAGCGTCAGAGAAACTTGAGAGCTGCATGTGTGGTTTCCTCTCTGACGCCAAATATTGTCTTTTCCAAACCAACTGCAACACCAAGTGAGTGTCCAACCATTCTGTTCTCACACTAACTACCAGAGTTAGTGCAGACTCCACAGATCAAGGGCTGAGTCCCACAAGACCGCCCCTATTTCAGACACCAGCTTCAAATGGAGGGCTCCGGCTACTCACACTCCTGCCTGGCCAACTACTAATTTGGAGGTTTTCACTACCCCCATTCAGGTTTGATAATTTGCTAGAATGACTCATGGAACTCAGGAAAGCACTTTACTTATGACCATTACCAGTTTACTCTGAAGGATACAACTCAGGAACAGCCAGATGGAAGAGCTGCCTAGGGCAAGGGATGGGAAGGGGGCAGAGCTTCCCTGACCTCTCCAGGCAGACACCCTCCCAGCACCTCCACATGTTCACCAACCCAGGAGCCCCCAGACTGCATCATTTGGGGTTTTTATGGAGGTTCCACTACACAGGCATGATTGATTACAGCATTGGCCATTAGTGACTGAACTCAATCTCTAGCCCCCATCCCAAGAAGATGGGGAGGAGGACTGAAAGATCAATGCACACCGCCTCCAAGCCCCCATCCTAAAGCTACCTAAGCCCTTCTCATGAGTCATCTCATTAGCAGAAAAAAATTCCAAGGCTTTATGAACTCTGAACTAAGAACCAGGGGCAAAGATCAAATATTTACTTTTTATTATAACACACCTCCCTTCACCTGTATGGCTACACCGCATCTAAACCACAGCCTACACTCTGCCATCATTCATGGGAACCAACATCTCATCTCATCACAAAGAAAACCTTCAAATCAAGCAATGACTTTTAAGTTTCCATTGGAATATCCTCCAGCTGCCCCACAGAGTTCTAAATTGAGGCACCCTAGAATCACCTGGCTAGGAATAGAAGGGTGTTATTCCAGGTCAGCTGATGACTCACAAAGCTGGAACACCTACCATCTAAATTGGCAATGAGAGTTCTGTCCTCAGTGGGAGTCAAAAGGCCCACGGTAAGTAAATCCTATTATTAACAGCTACAAGCCTCGATGCTCCCGAGTCCCTCTGAGCCAACCCTGGACCTCCAGGCATCTGGAGACACAAATGGGCTGAAGCCTTCGTTCCTCCTCCTCCTGGAAGGAAAAAAATACCACCTTTCCCTTTGTCCAATTTATCAAACATTGATGTAGTGTCCCTGTGATTCAGACCCACTCCGAGATTTTTTTTTTTTTTTTTTTTTTAAGACAGAGCTTTGCTCTTGTCACCCAGGCTGGAGTACAATGGCACAATTTCTGCTCACTGTTAACCTCCGCCTCCCAGGTTCAAGCGATTCTCCTGCCTCAGGATCCCAAGTAGCTGGGATTACAGGTGCCTGCCACCACGACTGGCTAATTTTTGTATTTTTAGTAGAGACGGGGTTTCAACATGTTGGTCAGGCTGGTCGCAAACTCCTGACCTCAGGTGATCCACCTGCCTTGGCCTCCCAAAGTGCTGGGATTACAGGCATGAGCCACCACGCAAGGCTGGGACCTGCTCAGAGGTATTTACAGGACACAAAGATGAGTTAAGACCAGGTGCCCCTCCGTGGCGAGACTCTCAGAGAAGATCCTTTTACCTCCAGGATTCCTTACCTGTGGCTGCTCTAACAAAGTACCACAAACTGGGTGACTCAATAATGACAAACTATTCTCTCACAATTCTGGAGGCCCGAAGTTCAAACTCAAGGGGTCAGCAGGGCCATGCTGCCTCTGAAGGCGTCAGGGAAGAATCTTCCCTTGCTCTTCCAGCTTCTGGTGGCTCCTGGTATTACCTGGCTCGTGGCAACATAACTCCAGTCGCGGCTGCCTCCATCTTCCATGGCCCTCTTACAAGGACACCAGTCATTGAATTCAGGGCCCCCACAATCCAGTATGATTTTATCTTAAGTAGTTGCATCTGCAAAGACTACATAAAGTTGTGTATTGAGGTTTCAGACAGACATGAATTTTAGGAGGCAGGGGAGGGACACGCTTCAACCCAGTATTCCTGTAAGGAGAAGTACAAAGAAGGAAGTGATCGATCCTTCCCAGATGGGGATGAGACACATGTGAGGAAGTTTTTGGGTTGTTTTGTTTTCTTTTCTTTTGTTTTCCTGAGACGGAGTCTTGCTCTGTCACCCAGGCTGGAGTGCAGTGGTGCGATCTCGGCTCACTTCAACCTCCGCCTCCTGGGTTCAAGCAGTTCTCTGCTCAGCCTCCCAAGTAGCTGGGATCACAGGCACCCACCACTATGCCTGGCTAATTTTTGTATTTTTAGTAGAGATGGGGTTTCACCATCTTGGCCAGGCTGGTCTTGAACGCCTGAACTCTTGATCCACCCACCTCAGCCTCCCAAAGTGCTAGGATGAGTACAGGCGTGAACCACAATGTCCGGCCAAGTGAGGAAGTTTTAACAGAATGTAGACTGTGGGACGTGGCCCTGCAGGCTGGGCAGACGGGTAAGGAACAGGAGGAGAAGCCGGCCAGAACAAGAGATCGGACAGAAGCAAGGAGCACAGGTCAGAAAGGAGACTGCAGTGGGGCCAGTCTCGGAGGCAAGGCAGGGGGCCACAAGGACTGTACAAGAGACCAAATCCCACAAGGCCTCCTAGTGGAATAAGGAGCCGAGCTTTCCCTTCCAGGCTGTGGGGGGTTTGCCCACCTTGCCCATGGCAAAGCCTTCTTCAGTCTGTGATTCTCTTCCGTTGTCACTTGTCACCCCTGAGCAGCACAGGAGTTGGACCTGTCCTCCCAGGTCTCCCAGGGCACCATATGCCACTCTCATTATCTCACTGGTCATCCTACACTACAGTGACTTGCTCTCCAGCCTGTCTTTCCACCACACTGTGAGCAGCTTGAGGAAGAGCCATGTCTTGTTCATCCTTATGTATCTAGAGCTCAGCACAGTTGGTACACGCTATGTGCAAGTAACTAAAACATTTAAATAACTAGCTTAATGGTCAGCCAGTGATTTTAAGCATGAGAGTGACTTTCAAACAACTGGAACCGATACTACCAACTCCTGGGGTATCCAAAGGGGCTCCTATGAAAATCAGGAGGAATGTTCTTTACAGGCGACTTTTTGCACAAAACAGAACTAAACTTCAGCATCCTACCAGGAAAGTTTGCTTCTCTGACCCCCTCCACTCCCTGAGACTGGTGTTTCACTACCTTATGCTTTATATTGAACCTCACCAAATGCTAGCTTGCACTGAGCTATGCCTTCCGATTCTTTTACTAGGCAGCTGCACTGGTTCATATCTACACAGATGGGTCTGTGTTGGTCACACATGGAGGCAATGAACTGGGACAAGGTATTCACACCAAAATGCTGCAGGTAAAATAAATAAAATTAAAGCATTACTCTCTATATACATTGTTGAAAGTTGGGATTCATCTCTTAGGGTAAATGCTGACTCCCTGTATTCAAACACTGAGATCTTGACTATTTAGTTGGAAGGTTTCTTACATATCAAATAGAAAGGCTGAGGTGGCAGAAATCCCACGTGTATGCAGACAGTCCTGGAGCTTGGCCAGGGTTCATGGATGGGGGTGATCATTAGTGAAAACGCCACTAAGAAACCCATGGAGCCCTGTGGTGGGCGCTCCAAGCAGGCAACCAGGAGCAGGAGTTTCTCAGCTTTTGTAGTTTTAATGTTTACATTTTAGACAACAATATTAGATTGCTAATGTTTTATTTTGACAAGTAAGGATGAGTATTTCATCAACAGCCATCATCCTACAAGTTTTATAAGATATTTAACACACATACATACACACCAATTAGTAAGAATATAATCTCAGGAGAAAACAAGAATAATTCTTTAAATAACCCTGTGACAAATGTATTAGATTGTTATGGCGTGCATCTGTAGCTTTTGACCATCTAGCCCCTTAGGTCATTTGGAGTGCTGTACCTCTCACATGCCATAGATTTCTGAAAGACTCCTCAATTAGGGTACCTTTCAGCTCCATCCCCACCCTTACTCCCATGCCTGCTGCACATCTAGGCACAAGACCCGCCTCTGGTCAGTCAGGGTTCCAGAATCCCACTGACTCTGGGAAACGACACATGATTCAAGCAAGGCCACTCAGAACCTTTCCTGGGATTGATGTGTAGATGCTGGGAGAAAGGAGCCATCTTTCCCCTGTAGTTGCTTAGGTACTATACTATAGGGCAGGGGCTGCCACAGGCAGTTCTGTGCCATGGATGGAACCTGTCTACTGATGTCAATGGTGTGGCCATCGTAGAAAGAAAAGCAAATGTGAGAGGCTGAGAGGAGACCCTGATGAGACCACAAAGCCCCTAGATCCACATGTACTTCACACTAGCTCCATCTATCCTGCTCAGTTATATGAACCAATAAATTCCCTTTGGATTTTCACCACCAAGAAACAACAAAGTCATCCCTTTTTTTCATTTTGCATCTTTCTGGAGAAACTTCATATTGAATGAAATTAGTCCGAAGATCAGCATTTGGGAACAGGATATCTTGAGAAGGTGTTTTTTGCAAAAACAAAAAGACAAGAGAAGCCAAAATAATGTTTTTTCCTTGTCCTTTCTTCTCTTTCATTTCTTTCCTTTTCATTTCTTGATTAAATATCTTCATCTCCACATGTGTTTGCTAGAGAAACTGGAAGGAAAAGAACAGAAAAGAAGCCAGGTGCAGTGCATGCACCTGTAGTCCCAGCTACTCGGGAGGCTGAAGCAGGAGGGTCACTTGAGTCCAGGAGATCAAGATCAGCCTGGGCAACACAGTGAGACTCCATCTCTAAAATAATAATAATAATCTTTTTAAAAATATTTTTAAAAAACAGAAAAAATGAACAGCAAATACTGGAGGAATATAAGCAAGGGAGAACAAATAGAAAAAAAGTGGGGAGGATAAGAGCAAGAAAAAGGTCCTCAGGGTCATTCCAAGTTCATCTGATACTGATATCGAAAGATTTCAGACCAAATTCTGAGTCAATCTCATCTCAGTCTTCCCTCTCTCTCTCTTTCTCTCTCTCTCTCCCTCCATCCCTCTTTTTCTTCCTGCCACTGAACCAAGTAAGTGCCTGAAAATCTCAATTTGGCCTACTTCCTACACATTTAAAACTTAGAAAAAAGGAAATTCTTAACATTCTAAATGGACTAAATTTGAAAAGAACCACTGTGGAATATTACCAAGAAAACACTGTAAAAATCAGCATGAGGCCTTACAAAAAAAGTAGTTTTGATGCTTATAAAGTAAATTATTTTAGTCTTAAAAGGGTATTATGGATGTAATAACAAATAATTTTTATTCAGAAAAATAATGATTCAAATATTAATAGAAGTCCTTGCTGGACTTAAAAATATTTGTTTATCATAGGTGGCCAGCCGTGAGTTAAAAATACCCATGTCCTGTATCCACATCTCTGAAACGAGCACAGCAACAGTACCTAATACAATTGCTACAGCAGCGTCTATCGGTGCAGATGTCAATGGCAGAGCTGTGCAGGTGAGTCTTCCTGTCTCTCCCTGGTGTGCCTCTCCCACGTCTCTGGTTTTTATGGCTGGATACAGGTACAATAGTTGACTTCAGAGAAGTCATCTGGGTCACTAAACATAGTCTGGGATAACTAAAATATTGGGAGGGTGTATTTGGAGTAGGCTAAATTGAGATGACAGACGCAAAATGTAAAGGCTCAAACACAGTAAAAGTCCCTGTCTTGTACACGTATTAGTCCCGAGCATTGTTTGGTCATTTGAGCACCCAAATTGATGGAGGCTCCACCATCTTCAACATGTGGCGTGCCAAGTTGCCCTGGGTGTCATCATTCTAGTAAGCATAGGGAGCCGGTGTGGAAGACTCTGAGCCAGATCTGGAAGTGATGCAACCTCCACTCACAGTCCATTAGCAGAACCAGTTTCAGGCTATGTCTAACTGCAACGGAGGTTGGGAAATGTAGAGTAGTGGGACACCGTATGTCCAGCTGATATGGAAGAAGGGGAGAATGGATTTTGGTGAACAGGCAGTCTCTGTTCCTAGGAGACACAGCAAGAAGAAATTTGACTGCCAAGTAATGCAGAGCTGCGCAAGTTTCTTCCAGCATAACCAGGTTCTTGCAGGCAGCTAGGCAGGCAGACCCCAGCCAAAGAGACAGGGTGCAATGGACGCATTGTCTTCAGCGGTATTTTACCGAGTACTTAGAGCTTTTCTTTGTACTGATTTTTTTTTTAACTGATATTTTTTAAAAAGTGCTAAATTTTCACTGTCTCAGAATAGAATCATGACTTCATACTCCTTAATTCAAATATCTGATTGCATGTACTTTTGAAATATATCTATTCGTCATGTTTCTGTTGCAAATTGTTCACTTTTCCACTGGGATATTGTGGTGAGCCATATTTTCCCAAAATGCTACAATGATACCACCAGCAGGAACCCCTTTCAAATCAGTCCAATTTTGTGGTGGTATCACTTAAGGAATCAAAAAGCAAAAACTCTTTTTTGCTTGGAACAAATGTATGAGAAACCTCAAATGCATGAGATCTAATTTGGAGTAGGGTCAAACACAAGAGAGGAACAGGGAACAGCTCAGAGTGTATGGGAGTTGTCAGCCCAAAATAAGTGTCAATCCATCTTCTAGAGTATTAAGTTTTAGATTTCTTTTAAAGATCAGAAACTTTGTGGATCTAGGTCATTATAAAGTAAATTTAATTGTTTTCTCATTTCATACCCAAAGCCAAGGCCTTTATTGTATTGGTTTGATGGTGGTTGAATGAACAAATGGAGGGTGAGATCAGACACAGGGGGATTCTGGCATGTCATTGTTACAGACTGGAAAGCACAAATTTGAATGAAAATAGGATGTTTATTCCATTTGGAATAAACATGGCCGGGTGCCGTGGCTCACGCCTGTAATCCCAGCACTTTGGGAGGCCAAGGCGGGCAGATCACGAGGTCAGGAGATCGAGACCATCCTGCCCAACATGGTGAAACCTCGTCTCTACTAAAATACAAAAAATTAGCCAGACGTGGTGACACACGCCTGTAGTCCCAGCTACTTGGGAGGCTGAGGCAGGGGAATCGCTTGAACCCAGGAGGCAGAGGTTGCAGTGAGCCAAGATCATGCTGCTGCACTCCAGCCTGGTGACAGAGCAAGACTCCATCTCAGGAAAAAAAAAAAAGAGAGAGAAATATACAAAAATACAGAAGATGTAGAAAAAAATGCTAAGGGCCAGGCACAGTGGCTCATGCCTGTAATCCCAGCACTTTGGGAGGCTGAAGTAGGCAGATGGCTCGAGCTCAGGAGTTCAAGACCAGCCTGGGCAACATGGTGAAACCCCATCTCCACAAAGAAGACAAAAATCAGCCAGGCTTGGTGGTGAGTGCCTGGAGTCCCAGTTACTCAGGAGACTGAAGTGGGAGGATTGCTTGAGCCCAGATGTCGAGGTTGCAGTGAGCCAAGATGGTGCCACTGCACTCCAGCCTGGTTGACAGAGTGAGACCCTGTCTCAAAAAAATACAAACCAAAAAAAGAGAGAGAGAGAAGTTAAGAACCTGAATATTCTAAGAAAGAGGATCTGAAAGTAGAAATTCAGCTGAACCCATATTTTCACAGGAATTGAGACAGGAAGGGTGAAAAAACCCTCCAGTAACCAATACTGTTGTCAAGGGCAGGAGTTGTGTTGCCGAGTTTTCAGGATCACGCACTCCATAGCACTTGCTGACCTAATCAGTGAACATTTGTTCACACAAATCGTAACCACCAGAACCACTGGGCTCTTCTCTAATGTGGATTCCATTCTTTACTACTTCAAGAATGCTTGTCAGATCCTTCTGAAACGCCTCGAGCCCATCATTAAGAAACATCCGGAAGGTACATGGGAAAACTGGGTAAGTGTTCCACTCCCTTTGTTACTACAAATGAGAAAACAATCTAAACCAGTACTGAGACAGCACCACAGCCGTGCACAGCCATCACACACAGAGACAGTTCCTCTAAGTGTCACAGTGATGGAGCATGCCCCCTGCTTCTTCCCCAGTTGAGTGGATTTCTGCAAACAGGCAGGATCTCTAAAGGTTGAGGAGGCTACTCCAGGATGTGTACCAGGTGTGTATGGAGAAAGCACACAGGAAACAGCAATCACTGGAAGGAGAAATAGAAGTGTATGAAGAATACACTCTGCTTAAGTAAGAAATAAGAGCAAAAGAATGAGCCTTCCTAAGCCACACACACACACACACACACACACACACGTGCACATGATGTTCTGGATAGGTTAAGAAGAAAACTAAAAGGCCTATTTACTGTTGAATGGCTCAAAGGAGACGACTAACTTAATCCAACTTTGCAATATCCTATGACTTTTTTCATTAGAACAATTATTTCACATTTACACACATGCTTACTATAAAGTTCTAACATTTAGAAATGAAGTCCAAATACCTTGTGCACTGAGCCCCTATCTCAGGGATGTGCAGCAAGATTCTGTTTTATGTTGGTTGAACAACCCAGACTTCTAAACTCAATCAGAAGGAAATTGTTAGTGTGCCAGTTATGGAAAAATAATATGATTATGAGTTCTATTATTAGTAGCAAAGCACCAGCAACAATTATGAGATGTCAGTTTTAGATTGGACATTTCTGTCTTCACCTAGCAGATGGTATATTTGTTTTGCTTTAACTAAATATGCCCATTTTGCAGATAGAAGCTGCATTTGAACAAAGAATCAGTCTCTCAGCCACTGGATACTTCAGGTAAACACCACAATAATATCTTGATGTAGCTGAGAAAATACGACGTAACTCAATCACTGTTGATGGCTGTTGTGATACTTTGGTTCTTGTCTTCTTAGTTTAAAAGAATTTAAACAAGAGACACAGCAAACAAAAAGAGACACACAGGAAAAGATGTGCGGCATTGAGTAATTTATTGCAAAAAAAAAAAGAGTATTTTGAAAATGAGGTGCAGAGTAGACAGTACACCCTGAGAGAGAATTTCGGGCAGGCTGTCCGTAAGGATGAGACAGCAAAGACTAGCATGGCAGATGCTCCCTTTATGGGGGTCTTAAATGATTATTCATGAGGAAGTGGGAAGAGGTGTTACTAGTAAGCACGTTCTGGGTGGTCTTCTGGGTGCACACGTGCAGCTGTACATGCTTGTTCATACATTACATGTCTCATTAGTATCTTCAGTCTCCACCCGGAGGTGTGTTTTTTACTATTAAAATAAGCAAAGGGTCAGTTTGAGGACAGGTAAAGTCAAAGTGTCCATGCTCTCTACATGGGAAATTCCCTACTGAAGATAGCTTTGCTTGAATGAGTGCGACTACAATGGAAATGCTGAGGCTTTCGCGTTGATTGTGCTGTCACCACAGTGCTGGTGCTGCGTCCAGAGAACATGGTCACTTTCTTGACTACCAAACTGCCTCAACTCTGGGCCGCAGGTCCCTCATTTGTAAAATACATTTTTATTATGTGACTGCTGAGGTCCCTTCTACGCCCAAAATTCTATGATTTCACATAGGCCTTTCAGTTATGTCAAAAAAAAATTAAACAACAAAACACCCTTATTGGGGGAAAAAAAGATTAGATGCTTGACTTACAACATCTAATCATTATAATCATTATTTACTATTTATTTAATCATTATTTACATATTTACATTATTTATTTAATCATCTAATCATTTACTATTCTTTATTGTGAGTAGTAAAAATACATTATCATTAGAAATGACTTCCATCTCAATTTTACAAATCCCCCTTCCTTTACCATAAAACCTGTCTATTTTGAAGCTCCTTACTAGACAACGGAGAATGAGTAGGATGATAATCACCAGTCATTGTCAAATTCAAGAAGCATGTGACATTAGTTTTACAGTCTGATCAGACAAACCACCAAACAATAGACACATACACACACAAAACAGTAAAGCAAATCCTCATGAAGAATGAGGAAATAAGGAGATAACAGCCCAGCCCAGAGCCTTGTACATAATGAGTTCTAAATTCCTAAGTTCAGTTACCCAAGAAGAGAGTAAACCAGCCCTCTATCTGAATACATCTTCTATTATAGATTAATGCATTGAATCACCAGTCCTTTTTTACCAACCCTGAATTACCACCAGCTCCCTGTGAGTTTGCTTAGCACTATCCATGGGCTCCCTCTGGGAACAGTAGTTCCAGAGGGACCACTGATAAAATTCAACCGAGGTTCTCAGTGGGCAGGCAGGCTAACACTTAAATCCTTTGTGGTCAAGATACAGGCACACTGTGAGGTCCGGTCCCAAACAATCTGCTGGCTTCTCCCTCTTTTTGACATCCTAACTGTGCCACAAGGAATATCCTCTTTGATGAGTTTAAAAGGCAATTAAAATGAACATAAATCAAATGAAATGCTATAGTTACCTGGCAGGGGAGGTATCATGATCCCGAAGGTGGTTTTCCTTGAGTGAGGCTTATCTTACCTATTTTACTGCAGAAATGCTGACCCCGGTGGTTTCCCCAAATGTAGGAAACTCAACTGCATAATTTGTGGTAGTGGGAGACTGTATTTGTGCCCTCTCTGGGAAAAAAAATGAAATTCTCCCAAAAAACTTTGGTAACTTTTAAAATAAATCAACATGGGATCTCCCCCACTCAAGCTAAAAGGCTTTATTTCTTCCCTCAGGGGCTACAAGGCCTTCATGGACTGGGAGAAGGGAGTGGGGGACCCATTTCCTTACTATGTCTATGGAGCTGCCTGTTCTGAGGTTGAAATTGACTGCCTGACAGGTGCTCACAAGGTAAGTCAAGTCTAACTTTCCTCTTGGCAAGTCAAAACAACAACAAAAGTGTGTTGTATAGTGAATAGCCCAATTCCGTTATGTCATTCTCTTATAACAAGATTCTTTCAATTCCATGGGAGGGTCCAGAGATCTAACCTAATCCTGAATTTCCATGTAAAAAGACAATATAGTAGTCAAAAAGGAATTGCTGATGACAGTCTAAAATGTATTAAATTTTTTATTTCATTTAGACAACAAAATCACTTTCCAAGTTTTCTTCCGAAAAAAAGCTTCTATTTATAAAGAAAACACACATTTTCTAATCTGAAGGAATAACTAACTTAGTAAATAGTCTTGAGCAAACATTTTGAAAGCACATAGCAATGTGCTGTTTCTCCAAAGTCAATTATCCAAAAAGTGTTACTGAAACACATTTTGGAGGAAGAGAGGTATGAAAATAATTTTTACATTTTCTATTTAATTGAACAGCCAAGAAACCACCCATTGGAGACAGGGAATCATGCTTAACCCAAAATTAACAACTTGCATTATAAAGGATGCAATTTTACCCAAGGGCCTTGGTATAAATCCCTAAAGAAATGAAACTTATGGGGATCTTCCAGAATTTATGACACTACAAAAGTCAAAATTTGGTCTTTTCTGTGCCTTTCAGTTTACATTTAGAGTTTAAGGTTCAATAATTTCAGTATTACTTTGATCCCTTTAAATAGTTTATTTCTTAAAGAAGCAAAACTTCTTTTAACTAAAGAGAAATCAGAGAAATTCAATGACAGATCTATTGCGGCTGGCCATTTGTGGTTGATGAACTAAATCATCCATCAACTCAGTGTTAGTGCACAGCCATCTCTTTCCACTGTCCAGCACTTACAGTGCAAAACACACCAGGTTTCAATGTAGAAGTAAACTGAAGGCCCACTCTGAGATGTGTCCAATCTCCCTCCCTATCCAGGTTGAGGATAGATGAAGGCTGGTCTCAATGGCCAGAGTAGGTTGTCCAAGAGGCCAAGGTTTGAGTCAAAAGAGAATTGCCAAGTCCAAAGGGCTAGATAGAAAGTAGGAGCCGAAGTATTGAGCCCAAACAGAGAATGATGATCTTATCAGAACAAGCACTGGAAAATGGGGGCAGAAGGGAAGCCCTGAGATACTCCGGAGATAGGCCACAGGCACTTAGAGGCTTTTAGTGGCTCCTTAACAACCTGCAGGCCCATGCCCAGTGACAAAACAAGGGCCAGATTCATATGGTGCTTCTCAGAGAAGGAAGTAGATTAGCAAATCAAAGGTGGTCTTGACATTTGCTCTGAATACCTTCCAAGATCTTGCAAATCCACAAACTCATACATGCCAGTATGGCTCTAGGATTTTCACAGTAAAATGGCAATAGTACCACCTGCCACAGATTATCATGAGGACTACATGAGCTCATAAATTATATTCCAACAACAAATTCAGGTTGAGAATCAGATGAACAACCAGGCACAACAATTATTTACCAAGTGACTCACTCAGACACACTAGCATGTCATGGACTTTGGAGTCACTTAAGAGGAGTCAAAACCATGAATGCACGAGATCTTCCAGGGTCATGGACAGTCCTGGCACTCAATTTGAAGACTTCAGCAGGCATCTTAACAGCTCTAATGTTGACAGGGTTCAATGCAGTGTTAATTAGCCAGCAGGAGTTCTGGAAAAACTAGAGACCATTTGAGAATACCTGAAAACGATACTTTTAATTCAAGATTTTTGGTAAGGTAATTTTTATTTTGGGCAGAAAATCAGAACGGACATCATCATGGATGCATGTTGCAGCCTAAATCCGGCCATTGATATTGGGCAGGTAGGTGCTGGCCCACCTGGGAGGATGCCCCTTCCTGGGAGTCATCTCAGGGTAGGTAAAGGCCTTCTAACACAATGTCACAAAGCTTGAAATTGTCCCCCTCCAGATTGAAGGTTCGTTTATTCAGGGAATGGGGCTTTATACCACTGAAGAACTGAAATACTCCCCAGAAGGCGTCCTGTACTCTCGGAGTCCAGATGAGTACAAAATTCCAACCGTCACTGATGTCCCAGAGGAGTTCAATGTCTCCTTGCTGCCATCATCACAAACCCCACTAACCATCTATTCATCTAAGGTAAGCACCCAAACCTACCACTGCACGGTATCATGGATCGGGTAGCACATGGCAAATGAAAGCAGGTAGACAAAATAGTAAGTCAATGTTAACTGCTATCAGGAACAAATCACTACAGACTGCTAGAATCTGGAGATGAATCACCCATGGCAATTATGGGCCAAGGATTTTAATAATTTCCTCTTTCACTGAAAACTCTAAAACTTGCCAAAAAGCTTTGACTTCTTAACAGAATAACACTTTTACTTAAGACCCTGAAGACGACAATATTAAACAGGATTGGAGGTGCAATGCGACTGAAATACTAGCAGTGGCAGCGTGGACAGAACCCTGGACTAAGGTCGCAGAAGACCTGGGTTCCTGCCAAGCCCTATCCCCTCCCCGTGGTCTCAGACAAATCACTCACCTCAGAGGGGCTCAGGGTCCTTACCATACCCAGCAATGCATCTAGAACAGTGGGTCTCAATTTGGGGTAAGGGGAGTGGGGGAGGTGATTTTGTACAAGGCAGCCCCCGCCCCCACTACAAAGAATTATCTGGCACAAAATGTTAATAGCATCAGAAAGCAAAGACATCAACCCTTAGTAATTGCTAAAGTAATGAAACTGCAAATTAAAATAAACATCATTATTTCTTTGCCTTGCTCTATGCAGATGACGTGAAAACCACCCTCAGAGTAAAAACTTCATCTAGGTTTGAGATGTATTGTTAAAGTTTCTTGACTCCTCTTAAGACTTTAAAATCTTTCCCGGCCATGGTGGTGCACACCTGTAGCTTCAGCTACTCAGGAGGCTAAAGCAGGGGATTGCTTGAGCCCAGGAATTCAAGACCAGTCTGAGTAATAAATAAATAAGATCTTTTGGGAGACTTCTTGCTAGTACCCATCCTCCACAAAAAAAAAAAGTATCCAACTACATCTGTAGAAATTTCATCATGTCCAAACTGGATCCCACTGTCAGCCCAGGAATGCCAGGAACTTCCTCTAGACCTATAGTGATGAGGTCAGGGCAAACCTGAAAGGAAGGACAATCAATGGGGCCTTTGGATTCTCATTGGACTGGAAATCACTCTAAGGGGCAAAGGCAAAAGGGAGCTAAGAGCCCACAGAGAGCAGCTTTTAAGCCACCAAGAGTGACACAGGGCAGACAGGACCCTTGAGTCCTTGTAGTTGCAGACAGTCACTTACAAGCAGACACTCAGGAAAATCAGGGGTTTGCAGGTCCCACATGGAGGGTACTATGTAAAAACAACAGAGAGCTACCAGGTACCAGGAGCTGTGCTAGGTGCTTTTGTGTTTCCTGATCCTTGCAACACCCTAGGCATCACTGCCCACACTTCACTGACAAAGGAACAGAGAAGATTATCTCACTTACCCAGAGAACCACGGGGAGTCAGGGTCAGGATTCAGATTCAGTCTCACTAACTCAAAGGTCGCAAATTGGTGGTCTACTGGCTAAATCTAGCCTGAAGATTTACTTTTCTTTGGCCTACACAGTATTTTTACAAGTTGGGGAATTTTACATTAAAATACAGATACCTAAATTCTCTTGAGAAGATGGATGATCTGGTAATTTTGGCTGCATCCTTGGAAAGGCAACGACTAGCTACAACCAAAGAACAGCTGCCCCTTGTAGACAGGACATGGGGGTGCTCTTCCTCACCTTACTTTCCACTGCTCCTTATTGTCCTGCACCTGCCTGCATCACTCATTGACCATACCTGCCTGCTCCTTGCAGATGATGGGTTTACAATCTTTCATCTGGTATCAAAGTCTGTACTCTTTCTTCTAGAGTACCATGCCTACCCTGACCCTGGAGTTTAAAAAGGCATTTTTCTCTCTGCTGATAAAGCTGGCTAGTTGAATCCATTGAATGTGTTTTATTAAGTAGGGTACTTTCCCATTATCACACAAAGACACTCATACACACACACACACCTTACCTACGGAACAAAATTTAACCCAGACAGGATTCAAGATTTCAAGATCTGGGAAACTCAGATTATGCTGGGAATTTTTTTTTTTTTTTTTTTTGAGATGTAGTCTCACTCTGTCACCCAGCTAGAGTGCAATGGCGTGATCTCGACTCACTGCAACCTCCGACTACTGGATTCAAGCAATTCTTCTGCCTCAGCCTGCCAAATAGCTAGGACTACAGGCCCACGCCACCACGCCCAGCTAATTTTTGTATTTTTAGTAGAGACGGGGTTTCACCATGTTGGGCAGGATGGTCTTGATCTCTTGACCTCGTGATCCGCCCGCCTCGGCCTCCCAAAGTGCTAGGATTACAGGCGTGAGCCCCTGTGCCCGGCCTATGCTGAGATTTTTAAGAATACTCAAGCTTCTGATTCAGTCAGTAAGTCAGCCAACAAACATTTATTGAGAAGATTTTGTGTACAAAACACTGTGCAGGGGTTGGGGATACAATGGTGAACAAGGCCTGGTCCCTACCCTCTAGAAACTTGTAGTGTGGTATAGAAGTTTCTTAAACCAATGTGCCTTCTTACAGGGCCTCGGGGAGTCTGGGATGTTCCTGGGGTCATCTGTGTTCTTTGCCATTGCTGACGCTGTGGCCACAGTGCGAAGAGAAAGAGACATAGCTGAGGACTTCACGGTGCAGAGCCCAGCAACGCCAGAACGGGTTCGAATGGCCTGTGCAGATCGATTCACCAAAATGGTAGGGAATTGTTTATTTTCCTAAAAGATGATTTGTCTATTTCCTGCTTCTTAGACCTCTTGGGTAAATGTATAACCTAATCTGTGTCTAGCTAATCAAATTATGAAATGAAAAAAGCAAGTCACACAAATACACCTTGTGTACATGTAGTAATTTTTGACTTTTAAAAAAGTGTTTCCCAAGTGTTGATTTGATCATCTCAGCAACCTGAAGTAGGATAATTTATTAATATCATGCTGTAGCTGGGAACCGTGTCTCACACAAGTAATCCCAGCACTTTGGGAGGCCGAGGCAGGCAGATCATGAGGTTAGGAGATCGAGACCATCTGGCTCACTCGATGAAACCCCGTCTCTACTAAAAATACAAAAAAATTAGCCATGCGTGATGGCACGCACCTGTAGTCCCAGCTACTCAGGAGGCTGAGGCAGGAGAATGGCTTGAACCCAGGAGGCAGAGGTTGCAGTGAGCCAAGATCGCGCCACTGCACTCCAGCCTGGCGACAGAGTGAGACTCCGTCTCAAAAAAAATAAAAATAAAAATAAAAAGTATATATATACACACACATACATACATACACACACACACACACACACACACCTTGTATACATGTAGTAATTTTTGATGTATTTTATATATATATATATATATATATAATGCTGCAAAAACTAATAGCTAAATGGAAAGCAACTGATTGATTTCTCCAAACAGTGGTTAAGTATTCCCTCCCTCTATCCTACCAACTCCATCCAGCTCTTCAACAAAAACAAACACACACACACACACACACACACACACAGAAATCCACGTGTCATATAGCCATATTTGATAATGTCACTTTCTGTGTTCCCTATACAGAGAGGATACACAGACTGCCTGTCATTTAGAAGTAGGGTGATCCCATTGTGAGCTACTGCCTTTCTCCTTCATTCTTTTTTTTTCTTTTTGGAGACAGAGTCCCGCTCTGTCACCCAGGCTGGAGTGCAGTGGCGCAATCTTGGCTCACTGCAACCTCTGCCTCCCGGGTTCACACTATTCTCCTGCCCGACTACAGGCATCTGCCACCACACCCGGCTAATTTTTTGTATTTTTTTAGTAGAGACGGGGTTTCACCGTGTTAGCCAGGATGGTCTTGATCTCCTGATCTCGTGATCCGCCCACCTCGGCCTCCCAAAGTGCTGGGATTACAGGCGTGAGCCACTGCGCCCGGCCCTTTCTCCTTCATTCTGTTTCATACCAATGCCTCCCAGCCCAGGAGGGAGAGGCCTAGGGAGTTATCCATGTGGATATACACATGGCAAATCCCACCTGCTGAAGGTTACAGCATGTAACTTTCCAGAGGTCATTGAGCCTAGCCTTTGCCAATTTCCTAAGCATCCTAATTTAAGTAATACCAGGTAGTATTGACTGAGCACCACACTAAACATTTTACACATATTAGTCATTACGGCAACTCTATCAGGTAACTACTGGTATTTTCTTCATTTTACTATTGAGGAAACAGGTGCAATAACTTTCCCAAGATCATACACCTAGCATTTGGGGGCTAAGATTCAAACCCAGGCTGCCTGGCTTCACTGTAATAGATGGCCTCTCAGAGAGAAAAGAGTTGATTCTCTGCTTCTTAAAAGGAAATTTCTAATTTTCAAATCTATATTAAAAGAAGCCCAAATACTTAACTGACCTCTTCAAAATAGCCAACCATAGAGTGAAAAGATCTTATAAAAATATTGCTTAAAAGGAAGTCTCATAATTATTAATTTCCTTCCCCTACATAACCTATTCCTATTTCCATCTTCAAATCTAATTCAACAATATTTCTTATACTCCAATAATACCAGTCACCCTGTAATTTCCCTCCAAGTCTTCTCCCAGTCTATGGATCTGATCCTTATCTGATTCCATTGTCTACAGCAATGATTACAATCACCTGCCTCTGGCCCGGCCCTCCTCAGATGGGCAGGGCCAGGAAACCAGCACCCTCCACCCACTCCAGGAACTCCTCCGTGCGGATCTTGGCCTAGAGGTCAGTCATCTGCCGGTTCCTGACTCAGATGGTGACATGGTCACTGTGGAATGGTGTCATCTCATACCCCAAAAGCATAAGCACTTCTGACTTTTAAAAATGTTCTTATTCACATTTTGCAATAATAAATACCCTTTTCTGGAATGGGGCAGATTAAGAAAACTAAAAAACACAACAAACAAAAAGATATTTCTAATCTTCCTTTCTTGCCTGAGGTTAATGTTTTCAGTCTTCCAATGGTCTGGCTCCTAAAAAATGAATTCCTTCACATCTAAGATTTCAGGCTATTTTGAATAATCTGGTTGTCTGACAAAGTAGCTCTGTCACATACGATGGTAAGAAGTGAAACACTTTGATTTCATTTACCATGTGGGACTTAGCTTCTTAGCTACCTGGTCCATATGATGAAACCGTATTTCCTCTCAAGTCTGATGGTTTCTTGATAAGACTAACATATCTTTGCAGATATAAATCATCTACTAATTTGTGCCCATCAATCAAATGCTCAATGTTAGAATAACCTAGCATTTTCTAAAATACTTGCAGATACATGGTTTATAAATATCACTTCATGTTATAACCTATGTTTGCTATTTTAGACCTCCTTTTAATAACATACATTGCATTTTGTCTTTGTAAAAGTAACACATGTCCATTATGGAAAAATTAGAAAATGCTGAAAAGAATAAGGTGAAGTTAAAATCAGCCATAATCCCACCCACCAGAACTAACTATAACCATCTTTTGGAGTGTGAGTGTGCATGTGTGTGTGTGTGTGTGTACACATTTAACCATCCTTTAATTTATATATGTTTATATGTATAATATATCTTATTTGTAAACTCATTTAATAAAATCCGGATATCCCTGACATAAGTCTTTGAAAAGATTCGTACAGTATAATTGGGAATGACGGCTGGGCACGGTGGCTCACGCCTGTAGTCCCAGCACTTTGGGAGGCTGAGGCAGGCGGATCACGAGGTCATGAGATCGAGATCAGCCTGGCTAACACAGTGAAATCCCATCTCTACTAAAAATACAAAAAATTAGCCGAGCACAGTGGCGGGTGCCTGTAGTCCCAGCTACTCGGGAGGCTGAGGCAGGAGAATGGCATGAACCCGGGAGGCGGAGTTTGCAGTGAGCCAAGATCACACCACTGCACTCCAGACTGGGTGATAGAGCAAGATTCTGTCTCAGAAAATAAATAAATGAATTGGGAATGACTCTACTGAGCCTCAGTCGCGGAAAAATCTGGATTGGGAATTTCACGGGAAAAGTATCCCATGAAACATCACTCAAAAAACAGTTGCTTAAACACAAAAAGAAAATACCTTGCCAAACTCGTTTATCCTACAAACTCTTAATCTTTATCTATAGCTACTGGAATAAATTTGAGGGGCGAGGGCAGGACAGAATGTTTAACTTTTCAATAATAAGCCCCTTGTTATTAAGGCTACTTAGGCCATATGGAGAATGATCATTTATCCTTTTTTTTTTTTTTTCTTTTGAAGACAGGGTCTTGCTGTGTTGCCCAGGCTGGAGTGCAGTGTTGCAATCTTAGCTCACTGCACCCTCTACCTCCCAGGTTCAAGAGAGTCTCCTGCCTCAGCCTCCCGAGTAGCTAGGATTACAGGTGTGTACCACCATGCCCAGCTAATTTTGGTATTTTTAGTAGAGATGGGGTTTCACCATGTTGGCTAGACTGGTCTCGAACTTCTGGCCTCAGATGATCCTCCCACCTCAGCCTTCCACAGTGCTGGGATTACAGGCGTGAGCCACTGTGCCTGGCCATAATCATTTATCCTTCATACTTATCGCGACCTACAATATTCCTAGCCATTGCACTGAACTCACATATATTTGAAACAATGAGAAGAAAGTCCCCTCCAAATACTTGAGAAGGCTTCGGTTAGTTTGTTCGAGCCTCCAGACCCCGTCTCCTCAACTGTTCACCAACATAGAGAGGAGGCTGGTTAGAGGCCAGCCTTGATTGGGACCTCCCAAGGAGTGCAGAGAGGAGGAAGAACTGAGTCTTAGTTTAACAGAGGCCAAGAAGCACACAAAATTTAGATTATTCTACTATTACCTGTTGCAGAAAACGGCAATACTTCTCTATCCATATAGAAACATAAGCAAGAATCCCAGGAGCCATCCTGACATTTATCTCCCTCATACTCAGTAGTTAGTCCTTCATCATGTCCTGTTCATTTTTACCCCCAACAATTTCTTGACCCAGTCCATTTTCTCCATCCTTAACCACTATATTATTCATTCATCCCACAAACAGGTGTTGAGCATCTAATGTGTGCCAGCCATTGTTCTACAGAACAATTCTGGGGCTACAGTAGGGAATGAAACAGAGACCCCTGCCTTGGTGGCGTTTAGTTTCTGGTGACTCTGAAGCTACCTACCATCTCTCCATCCTGGATCAAAGTTGCCTGCTGGCTGGTCTCCCTACACCCCCTGCAGCCAGAGGCTTGTGGTGTGGCAAAGCAGACCATGCCACACCAGCACACACATTGGCAAAAAGCTTCCCTTTGCTCACAGGAGACAGAAAACTTCTTAACTTGCCTTCCTGAGCCTACACACCTTCAGAGTCCAGCATGGCCAACCCCACCACCTCTCCAGCCACACACGACCCCACCCAGCCACACTTGCCTTCTTCTATCATTCCTCATGTCAAGGACAGAGACGCTCACTCCTGCTTCAGGGCTTCTGCCGTGCTCTTCCTTCTCCTTGGAACCATCTTCTTCTGTTCAGCTTGTTAACTCCTACTCGGGTATTCAACAAATTCATTTGATCCCTTCCTTTCTGCATAGTTGGAGGTCCCAGGAATATAGTGGTGAACCAGACTCACAGGTCCCTGCTCTCAAGGCATTTGTAGTCTAGCAGGGAAGGAAGACAGTGACTGTGAATTATAAGTGCTTGGCTGACCCTGGGTTATACTAACACAGCCCATAGAACAAAGCCTTTCTGACTTAGCCTTGCTCTTTTCTTGAAGTCAGAGGGGTCATAGATGGGATCCCACTTTGGTTACTCTTCATGCAATTGTTCATTCATCTAACATATTTATTGAGCACCTTCCATGTGCCAGGCACTGCTGGGGAACTAAAAAAATAGTGGTGAGCAAGGCAATCTCTGCCGGCATAGAGCTTACATTCTGTGCGGGAAGCCAGACAGTAAACAAGTAAACAAACACACAATATGATTGCAAGCGTTGTTGAATACTGGGAAGGAAAATTGAAGAGAAAGGAGGTAGAATGTGATGGTGAGACTATTTGATTACAGTTTCTTGGGGAAGTTCCCTCTGAGAGTGTTCACAATTGAGCCAAAGTCTGAATGAAGCAGGGGACCAAGTATAAAGCTGGCAATGATACAATCCAGGCCGAGAACAGCTCATGCAAAGGCCCTGTGGCAGCTTCAGAAGAATCAAAGTCTCTTGGGACTAAGCAGCCCTCAGAAGTGGCCCTTTTGTGTCTGATTTGCCTCTCTGGTAGAAAAATCTTACAATTGTTGTTCTCCAGGCTGAGAGATAAAATAGAATTTGTGGTCACATCATTTATTTTCACATCAGTGAGGGAAACCTGGATAGTCCTTCCAATCAGCAATTTTCCTAGTCTTTATCATACACTTTATCACACTTCAGATCTACTTCTTTAGACCTTTAGTGAATATAATTCATTCATCCCCTTAGAAGCCATAGCAGGCCTACCGAAGTTCTTGTAGCCTGGCTGCTCACACAGACCAATTTCTAAAGCATCTTGAAACAAATCTGACTCCATATCAGAATTTACTTTTTTTTTTTTTTGAGATGGAGTCTCTCTCTGTCACCCAAGCTGGAGTGCAGTGGTGCAATCTCGGCTCACTGCAACCTCCACCTCCAGGGTTCAAGCGATTCTCCTGAGTCAGCCTCCTGAGTAGCTGGGATTAAGGCGCCTGCCGCCATGCCCGGATAATCTTTGTATTTTCAGTAGAGACAGAGTTTCATCATGTTGGTCAGGTCTCAAACTCCCGACCTCGTGATCCACCCACCTCAGCCTCCCAAAGTGCTGGGATTACAGGCATGAACCACCACGCTGACCAGAATTTACATTTTTAATACATTTGATCAAACTACAACATGGTTTCTAATTGAAATATGTAATGATTCACACTGGTACACAATGCTGTACTATGCAAATGTATATATAGAAAGAGAGAAATAACAAGAAACATAGATATTAACAATCTTTGTATTGGACCTTTGAATACTCTTGTCAAAACACAATTTGTTCTAATGAATAAGATGGTCAGGGAGTCAGAATGTCTGTGTACTAGAGCATGAGTATTGAAAAGTTCAAGATCTCCTCTTTTAATAACCTCCTTATAGCCATAAGGTAAATAACAGCCTGACTAGATCTATTTCTTAAACAGAAATGATGATAAAACACTCAGTACTTTTCCCTTGGAATTAAATAAAATAATGCACGTAAAAATACTGTGTAAATATGAGTCACTCTGTAAATATTAGCGTTAAAGTCATCACCAAAAACCCATAAACTGTTAATGAACTTCTTCAAAATATGCCTCTCCCAAAAGGCTTGAAAAGTGTTTCCACATTAAATCAAGTTGACCTGTGAGGCCAGAATAAACAACAACTCTTCTAACTAGCAGCCTCATTTCCATGGGTAAATTAGCTTCAAAAAAGGCAGGCATTGGCAAGAAGCCTAAGGCATGTTTGTTACCAGAAATAATCATACTGTATGAATGAGCATTTACTATGTCAAAAGGTTTTTTTTTAAAAAACATGTTTGGGTTTGTTTAACCTTAATCACAGCATTGCTGGCTGCCATTTTTGTATGGGCTCTTTCTCAGGTGGTTAATTTCTGGTGAGGACAGTGTTGCTGGTGGTGGTTTCTCCTCTGAGCCCAGCAGGGTGGCCTGGCTCAACTATGCATGGCCAGAAACATCATCTCTATGTAATTTCCTTTTCGGTGACAGGACAAAGAAAAATATATATTTCTTGGAAAATGTGTTTTGTACAGTCATCTTAAATTCCACAAGGGGGAAAAAAGTAAACTTCCCTTAAAGATATACATATTTAACACTTTCAGATTAAGACTTCTCCTTAGAAACAGTGATTTCATTAAAAAAAAAAAAAAAAAACTAGGATTCAGAGACTTGAAGGGTTCCACACCCTCAAAAATTAGAAAAATACTGACTTGGAGAATGTAGAATAGGTCAGACTTTTTTAAAAATCATGTTATCTTAATATCACCAGCAGCAAAACGTATTTGTTGAGTAATCACTAAACGTGGTCTATGTGGGCTGCCATAGTGGGAGGCCATATACAGCCAATTAACAGCTTCAGTTTCCATCTCCTGGAAGTTAAAAATCAGACACCTCAGCTTGGAAACAGGTTTATAAGCAGGTTTCAGCTTACCCCACTTCTGAAGGGGCAGCCTGGAACACGCTGACTCACAAGAAATCCTTGCAATCATAACAAATGGCTCATGTCCTACGTTAGGCTGACGCATGATCTTATCGTACCCTAGTGGGGAAAAGTCCTTCATTCTTAGATCTGTCCTCAATTCCAAATGGCCATGCCTGTCCTTCACAGAATCTGCATTTCTATGAGATTGACCAATGGCTAGTTTCTAACGTCCTTCACCTTCTTCCTACGCTGCAAACCCTAATGTAGTCGCTCTCCACAGACTCCCCTCCCTTTACAGCACCGCGTCTCTCACATCCCCACGTCCCATTTTCCCTCCCTGCTTCTTTTGCATTTCTAGATGCCCAGATTCAGTGAGAATTGGCAGCATTAAAAGCGCCACCTGTTTAGTTCAGTATCTGGAGCCCTTCCTCCTTGATGAAGGAAGAGAGGCACATGAACATTTTGCATGCTGCCGACAGCCTGGTTTACCCGCTCCTCTCAGGCAGTTCACTCCCAAACGCTAGCCATTCAAGATGTAGCCTGCTCAGCCCCATACTCTATACACAGCCCTGGATTTCTCTGAGCTGGGGAGACGTCTACCAGCCCTACAAGACTGCATTCTATTTCTTGGGGCTTATATACCACAACATGTGAAAACATGAAATCTCCAGCCTGTTCAGCTAAAATCTCAGCTACAGATAGTTGGCAGGGCCTTAGACCAGCACAGACATGCTTCGGTCACCTGGATTCCTTGACATGAACACAGAGCAGACTGCACGGCTCAGGACAGACTGAGAGTAGAGTCTCCCGTGGTGTCTTCCTCAGAATGCTCAACCTATTGTCCTGTTCCCATGAGACACACACGCATACAAGCATGCATGTACGCACACAGACTCACATGCACGCACACACTCAGACATGTACTCAACCACATTCTTCTAACCTCTCATGCTGTCTTGGAAGAGGTTTTATTGGCTGTGAAACTGGTTCCACATTGAATACGTTTGTCCCAGGATGCAGGAACTGAATCATTTCCCTGCAACGCTTGGTGACATTTCACAGAGTAGCCATTCTTACTCCTGAAGGGGAGATTCTCTGATACTGTTATTGAATGTTGAACGTATATTTTTGTATCTAAAAACTCTCCTATGTGATCTCTTCCTCTTTAGGTTTGTAGGAGCAGAGGAAAGGGAGAGATAGGGAGAATACCTAAAAGGGAAAAGGCAAAAGCTGGAGGCATTCCTCAGTTTAAGGGAGGAAATAAGAGATGCAGACTATAAAACAGGAGAAAAGACAACCATCTTGTCCTGCCAGGGAGAAGAGTTACAATGAACTGTTTTAGCTTAGTGCTTGAGACAGGCCCTGGGTTACAGCGAATCTGGGTTTCAATTCCAGCTCTAGTTTTTTTTTTTTTTTTTTTTTTTTTGAGATGGAGTCTTGCTCTGTCGCCCAGGCTGGAGTGCAGTGGCGCGATCTCAGCTCACTGCAACCACCACATCACAGGTTGAAGTGATCCTCCCGCCTCAGCCTCCTGAGTAGCTGGGACTACAGGTGCACACCACCATACCCAGCAAGTTTTTGTATTTTTGGTAGAGATAAGGTTTCACCATGTTGCCCAGGCTGGTGTCAAACTCCTAAGCTCAAGCAATCTGCCCACCTCAGCCTCCCAAAGTGCTGGGATTACAGGCATGAGGCACAGCACCCAGCCCCAGCTCTATCTTTAATGCTTTATTTAAGTCCCCTGATCACTCAGTTTTCTTATCTATAAAATGAGGGAGAGGTGGGGTAGTGGAGAGAATAACTCTAGTTACTTTACAGGATTGTTGTGAGAATTGAGTAAGATAATATATAAAGCAGTTGGCAGTTGTCACATATAGTAAATGGTCAATACATATTGATGATGATGATGGTGAAGATGATTGAGTCGGGGATCCCTAAGAACACCCTTAGGTTTAAATATTCACTAGACGTGGCCAGGCACAGTGGCTCTCGCCTGTAATCCCAGCACTTTGGAAGGCTGAGGCAGGAGGATCACTTGAGATCAGGAGTTCAAGATCAGCCTGGGCAACATAACGTGACAGATAATTGTCAGGGCCTTAGACCAGCACAGACATGCTTCGGTCACCTGGATTCCTTGACATGAACACAGAGCAGACTGCACGGCTCAGGACAGACTGAGAGAAGAGTCTCCTATGGTGTCTTCCTCAGAATGCTCAACCTATTGTCCTGTTCCCATGAGACACACACGCATACAAGCATGCATGTACGCACACAGACTCACATGCACGCACACACTCAGGCATGTACTCATTCTTAACCACATTCTTCTAACCTCTCATGCTATCTTGGAAGAGGTTTTATTGGCTTTGAAACTGGTTCCACATTGAATACGTTTGTCCCAGGATGCAGGAACTGAATCATTTCCCTGCAATGCTTGGTGACATTTCACAGAGTAGCCATTCTTACTCCTGAAGGGAGATTCTCTGATACTGTTATTGAATGTATATTTGTGTCTCTACTAAAAACCAAAAAAAATTAGCCAGGCATGGTGGCACGTGCCTATAGTCCCAGCTACTCAGGAGGCTAGGGTGGGAGGATCGCCTGAGCCCAGGAGTTTGAGGCTGCAGTGAGCTTGATTGCACCACTGTACTCTAGCCTGGGTGATAGAGCAGGACCCTGTCTTAAAAAAAAAAAAAAAAAAAGAGAGAGAGAGACTAAAAATTCCATAACTTAAGCAGAAGAGTAGACCCAAATCTGCCACAGCTAAACTGAGGAGTTTTGCCCTGTGTCCAGCCCAGACCTTGCAGAACAGGCTCATTCTCAAGAAGAGAGCCAAGCAGCTCCCACAGGAGCAGCTAAGAAGAAGAAGAAAAAACAAAAAAAAAAAAACAGGGAAGAGAATAGGGAAGGCCCTTTGGGAAGGCAAACCTAGCCCTTCATTTACATTTCAATACAGAGGGCAAAAACTAAGAACAGAATTTAGGAAAATGTCCTAAATGATAGAAGTTGGGTGAATTATTTGGCTTCTTTTTGTATATTTGTGAAATAAATACATATTAGGAGCAGGGGGAAAGCTTTCTGGAACCTTCATAGCTTTCCATCATCAGGGAAAAGTTTGCTTTGCTTTTTAACACATTTGTAACTAAAAGTCAAGCCTTCAAACAAAAACATAACGGGGAGAGGAGGGATGTGTGTTCTGCTTTGGGCTTGAACCTAAGGGGGAGAATTCCCCAAAGAGGAGACAAGCATTAAGAACCACGAGAAAGGATGAACAATTCTTTGAGCTTGTAGCCCAAGAGAGTGAAATGAGGCTGGGGTTTGACCACCAAGAACACAATATCACACAAACCATTTGACCAAAGGTGCACACAGGGCTATTATCATATCACTGTAAAGACGTCCAGGTGTGTGGGCTCCAGTGTACACACCTCCCAGACTAGCCACATCCCTACTCCCAAATGAATTCACGGGATGTGTAATTCTCCTTGGGATTCATACCTGGGAAGCAAAGAAGATAGGTAACTCACTGAAGTGCCCTCTTTCTAAGCCAGGCGCAGTGGCTCATGCCTGTAATCCCAGCACTTTGGGAGGCCAAGGCAGGTGGATCACCTGAGGCCAGGAGTTCCAGGCCAACCTGGCCAACATGGTGAAACTCTGTATCTACTAAATACAAAAATGAGCCAGGCATGGTGACACACACCTGTAATCCCAGCTACTCAGGAGACTGAGGCACGAGAATCACTTGAACCTGGGAACAGGAGGTTGCAGTGAGCTGAGATCGCACCACTGCGCTCCAGCCTGGGTGACAGAGCAAGACTCTGTCTCCAGAAAAAAAATTCTGAAGTGTCCTCTTGTTTAGCAACATTAGGTATAGCAGAAAGGATAACACTAACCCACCTTCTTTTCACAGTTGTCAGCTGAAGGGAATGACACAGTCCCATGCCCCAGGAGCCAGGAACATTCAGCCTCTTCTCATCCCAAAATTTTTTAAACCCAAACATTTGATGTAATGCTCCTGTTGAAATAAATGGTGTTATGGTATAGTAAGTGTTTAATTTGCTTTCTTTCTTAGATCCCAAGAGATGACCCTGAGACATTTAAACCTTGGTCTATCCCTATAGCATAACACTGCTATCATTCCCTAAAAGGTAAGATCGATAAGCTAAAAGATAATTATTCAAAGTGGGAAAAAAGTCAGCCAATCCAGGCTTTCAAACTTTGTTCTATAGAAATCAAGAATTGCACAAGTGCTTAAACCATGCTTCATTTTAAAGTCAGCATATCTTATCCGATATTTAAGTCCTTTAACACTAAATACGCATGGTTCTGGGAACTGACAAAGGATGGCCAGGGTGTTTCAATCAACATGGTAGTTTTTTTAATTTTAAAATAAAATATGAAAATACACTGGATTAAAATATTTAAAGAGCCTACTCCCTGATTCTTTTAAGAATCACAACTGGAATGCAAAAAAGCAAATTGAAATCTACTGATTACTCCATTTATAGTTAACTAGCACTATCTGGAAGAGTTATCTCTTTGTATTCACTGAGTTCAACTGCTACAGTTTTGTGCTGCTGCTTAACACTATACACAGAGCACAGAAGGCTTTGGAGAGTGGCCACAAAAACTCCTTAGGAAATATATGCTGATAAGAAGAAACATGTTTTTTTGTTACAAAATTAAACTTCTACTTTCTGCACACTTACTGGGCAATAACTGAAAACATTGTGGAATAGAGCAAACTATGACATAAACTCAGATAAAAATAAAATAAAATTTTTTCATTAAAATCTAATTTTCCAGTGTAATTGTCTAAAAACACCCACAAGTATTAATACATATAATATACATTTCATTCCATTGTGCTTTGTCATATGAGAACAACTTGTGTTGATATTTTTACTAAATCAGACTAAATAACCAATGAGAATTTGCTTCTCCTTTACAACAACAAAAATCAAAATAGGCAACACTTAAAATCACATCTTACATTATTGTAAAATAGTCATTTTAAAACACACACCAACAAGCCAGGCATGGTGGCTTATGCCTATAATCCTAGCACTTTGGGAGGCCAAGGCAGGTGGATGGCTTGAGTTCAGGAGTTCAAGACCAGCTTGGGCAACACGGTGAAACCCCGTCTGTACACCACCTGGCATGGTGGTACATGCCTGTAGTCCCAGCTACTTGGAGGCTGAGGTAGGAGGATTGCTTGAGTCCAGGAGATGGAGGTTGCAGTGAGTCAAAATTGTGCCACTGGACTCCAGCCTAGGCAACGGAGTGAAACCCTATCTCAGAAACACACACACAAATGCAGAGCAAATTATCTAAGCTCTTTAATTATCCTCTCTTTCTATCCTTCTTTCTCTTTCCAAGTATTAAAGTTAAATGTGAATATGATGGCAAATCCACTCTAATTCTTATGTACAACAAGGCATATAAAGTACATGGCATCATGCCTAACACATAGTACTCAACATAGTTACACACACACACACATGCATGCACACACACTCAGATAAAATGCCAAATTTAGACATCACCAGTGAATGAATGGGGTTGTCAAGTTTTTGTACAGACTTTTTTTTTGGGTGGGGGGAGGGACATGGTCTCACTGTGTCACCCAGGCTAGAGTGTAGTGGTCCAATCTCGGCTCATTGCAACCTCTGCCTCCCGGGTTCAAGCGATTCTCGTGTCTCAGCCTCCCGAGTAGCTGGGACTACAGGCACACGCCACCATACACAGCTGATTTTTTTGTAGAGACAGGGTTTTGCCATGTTTGGCCAGCCTGGTATCGAACTCCTGGCCTCAAGTAATTCGACTGCCTCGGCCTCCCAAAGTGCTGGGATTACAGGCGTGAGTCACTGTGCCCAGTCCGTACAGATGTTAAAATAAAGACCATCCTCTTCTATGCATGGTGGCTCATGCCTGTAATCCCAGCACTTCAGGAGGCCAGAATGGGAGGATCACTTGAGCCCAGGAGTTCAAGACCAGCCTGGGGGACATAGCAAGACCCTGTCTCTAATTTTTAAAAAATTAAAATTAAAAATTAAAGAATGTTTTAAAAGACCATCCTCAAATTGCAAGACAAATTTAAAAAACAAAAAAAACCTCTTGTCACTTTACCATTTATAATTACTTCTATGTGTCAGAATGTTACCCATGCCATGCAATCAACACAAGATGCAGATATAAATTGCATTCTGAATCTGTAACTGTCAACTTTTACCTACAATTTCAAATGTTTACATTCTTCAAAGTAACATAATTGGCTCTTGTATATTTGCTTCATAAGGAAGTATTCAACATTGATCTTATAAATCAAATTTATATCACACTAAAAACATATACATGTGAGTGTGTTCCCCATAACATTTTAAACCTCTGCTAAAAATATTCAAAAACTTCTGATGTCATCCAGCTTCTTATTTTATAAAGAAAGACACGGAGGGCACAGGAGAATAGTAAGTACCCAAATGTACTTATTCATAGCTGTAAATCTTATCAACCCAATTGTCAATCATTTATTGTTCTTCTCCCTATATATAAAGTTGAGAGATTTGCACACTTTATTTCATAATTATTGTCTTTTCTTTTTTTTTTTCAGGTGTTTCAGTTTTTCACAAGTAAAAAATGGCTTGTTAATCCTAACTGGGATCCAAACTGATATTCTTATACTGTTGTAGAAAAAAATAGACACAAAATTTAGAAACGTTATCCAACTTTGATTACATTAACCCAATGAATCATTATTTGCAAAGCATTTCACTTAGACTTTCCAGCCTAGAGGCCACCAGAAAAGCACTGCTGTATCCACAGTAAGCAAGTTTAGTGCTGATTTGTTTCTGAAAAGATCACGTAAATGTTGCTGTAAAAGCAAACTTTTCCTTTCTGTGTCCATCCAATCTAAATGGACTGGTAATATAGGTTATGATTATAGAAAGAAAGATACTTCTTGGTAGATAAATACATGATGACTTTTCCCAGTGGTGTATTTGATTCGGTAGCCACAAGAGAGTTCTGCAAGTTTTGTTTTGCCATAGATTGACCACAGGTCTATGTACGTGCACTTGACAGCAAAGGAGTGGTATTTCCCTCATGCACATCTACTATTCAACTGATTAACATTCTTTTGGATTTGGAGGAGGGGAAAAAGCAATATAAAAACATTTTCAATATCTTGCCCCCAACCCCTCTGTGCTGCTGCTGCTGTTGTTGAAAAACATCCAATCTGGTATCACAGTTTAAGAAATATTGCATATTTCAGTTTCCCATAGGTTGAAGTAAGAACATAGAGCGAAAGAATTATAAATTGTAATTACTCCCTACATTGTGGTTTAAAATATACAGGATCCTCTCTACCAATAACTTTGAGAAGGAAAAACAAAAGAAAAAAAGAAATAAGATATATGGGATCCACCAAATTACATTCATCTGAGTTTAGAGGTCTTCAGAGCGAGGAACCAGCATATAAATTAGGCCCTATTTGACCAGAAAGTCAGGGGTAAGCTGATTTTCTACTAGCCAGATTTCACACGATCAGGCTTACCAAGCCATGGTCTGCAGTGACCCCTGCAGTGGCTGAAGGAGGGCAGGCAGAGCTGAGAACGCTGGGCGCGGGGTGAGAGAAGGTAGGCAATAAGGCATAAATACAGCCTGGAGGAGGCTGAAGGTCCTTAAAGCCATGAGCACGTTGTTGTGAGACGCTGGGGCATAGCTGTCCACAGGCCCATCTGTGGACATCGGAGGCGTCCCTACACTACAGGAGCCCAAGGGATAAAGCAGGACAGGAGCACAAAGAGGAAGGAGGCAGGAGCAGAAGGGTTATGGGCAGGACAAAAATTACACAAGACACAGGAACATTAAGAGCTGAGAACAGTGGGAGTGGCTGGGGTGAAATAAGTTGAAAGCTTTTTTTTTTTTTTTTAGCTCTTTTGAAAATAATATCCTTAATCTAGTAAGAATGTGAGAAGTTTGTCTTATCATGTGTATCATTTTAAATGATGGTAAATATAATTCTATTTTTTTTTTTAGAATCTTTTCAGTTAGAGCTAAGGATGGTTACAGGGCATTTATTTTCCATTTGTCATGGTTCAAAACTATAAAGCACTAAAAATAGAGGAGCTTGAATAAAAATTATTTCTGTGAGTTGATGCACTAAAATCTGGGTGGCATGGATGTTAATAAAATAATTTTTTAAAAAGATACAGTTGGAGCCATGTATTTGAAACCAGTTCTTTGGGCTCAATAAACATTATTAAAATATGAAACAGACTAAAATGTTTAAATAAGTAAAACATTAACATGGCTTGAATGTTTGTAAAAAAGGTAAAGCAAAGACTTACTCTCATACTGCTATGGCCTGAATGTTTATGTCACCCCAGAGTTCATACATTCAAACCTAACCCCCAAGGTGGTGATGTTAAGAGGTGTGGCCATTGGGAAGTGATTAGGTCATGAGGACTCCACTTTCATGAATGGGGTTAAGTGCCCTTATAAAAAAAAAAGACCCCCCAAGAGTAAGTTAACCTCCTCCACTACGTGAGAACACTGCAAGAAGGCACCATCTATGAACCAGAGAGGGGGCCCTTATCAAATACTGAATCTGCTAGCACCTGGATCTTGGAATTCTCAGCCTCCAGAACTGGGTTCTGAGCAAAACGTTTCTGTTTATGAGCAAGACATTTCTGTTTATAAGCCAGTTTGTGGTATTTGTGTTATAGCAGCCCAAACCAACTAAGACACATACCACCCCCATTCATTCAATTCTCACACATGCACAGAGAATAACTTCTGCTTTCCCAGAAGGCCCAGCATGTAACCTGTCCCAGAATGCCCAGCCACTCTTAGCAAAATCAGAGCTACTCAGCTGGCCCTACAAATGGACAGGACACAACTGCCAAATGTCAGAATGTTTGAGGAAGGCTAGAGCAACAGCACAAGTACCTGGTTCCTGCCCCTATTTTCACACCTGCTGTGCCCCTTCTCTCTGTCTAGATAATTCCATTCTACCAGCTTCCCAACATCAGCGGCAGCCTGATGCCTGTAAGGGTGAGGAAGCATAACCCTTAATGCTCATCGTGGGCTTCATGGAACCTCCTACTTCTTACTCCCTGGGCCTTAGAGCACAGGAGACATTTGTACTATTGCCTTCTGAGCCTGGGTTCTCTGAGTAAGTTTTCTCTTTTGTAAAGAAAAACAGCCTGCTCCCGGTTCCATCCCAGAACAGTCAAAATTAATACTCTATCTGTCTCATAGAACTGAGTAGACAAACAGCAAAAAGATAGGCTTTCTAATTTGTAAGATGTCCAAAGGAAGTCAAAAACTTAGGCAGAAATAGTTGGAGACAGAAAATAATGGAATTTTCTCAGTCCCCCCACAC
Source organism: Mandrillus leucophaeus (assembly GCF_000951045.1). Lineage (NCBI taxonomy): Eukaryota > Metazoa > Chordata > Mammalia > Primates > Cercopithecidae > Mandrillus > Mandrillus leucophaeus. The sequence goes on along the minus strand of NW_012101432.1, from coordinate 2,512,836 downwards.
AACCCTGAAAGTTGATGTTAAGATGTCACTGAGTACAAAGCAATAGTGTTCCTTCCTTTGCCAAGCCACAGCAGGACAGGCTCCCCTGTGCCCCTGTAACTTCACATTTAGATGATCTTACTGGCTAGCTATTGGTCTTGTTCCAAACCATGCTGCACGTAACTGCCAAGATAATCTTTCTCAACATCTGTAACCACCCACTATCACTGGGTAAAAGAGTTGCATTCAACAGGACAGTTTCTTCTTCCAAAAGGGACTTCACTGTCACCTGTGAAGTGGTGACCTGTTGTTTTTATCTGACTGCTGTCTCTTCTTTGGGAAATTATCCATCCTCCACTCCATGTGTTCCAAACAAGCTGCTGCGAAAGGTATGAGATAAGCTGGGTTAGAGTCTCTCCTGAGAGACAGGCGCTTGCACAAGGTACACAAGCTAAAGGGCCACTGTAGCAGGTCGCCTGGATGGCCACGGTGAGTCCACAAGCTCCTACTGCTGAGCTCCTCGGAAGTGCCCTCGTTCCTGCGCCTCGTTCTTCAGCTCTGCCCTCAATTCTGTGACCTACCCAGCACCTTTCCAGTGGTCAGTTTCCTAGGGTTGCTGCAACACATATCACAAGCTGGGTGGCTTCAGTATGTATTCTGTCACAGCTCTGGAGGCTAAAAGTCTGAAGTCAAGGTGCTGGCAGGACTATGGGTTCTCAGGAAGAATCCTTCCTCGCCTCTTCGGGCAGCTCCTGCTGTTCCTTAGGGCTGCATCACCCCAGCCTCTGCCTCCATCATCTCATTGCCTTCTTCCCAGTGTGTCTGTATCCAAATCCTCTTCTTTCTCATAAAAACACCAGTCATGGCCGGGCGCGGTGGCTCAAGCCTGTAATCCCAGCACTTTGGGAGGCTGAGACAGGCGGATCACGAGGTCAGGAGTTCGAGACCATCCTGGCTAACACGGTGAAACCCCATCTCTACTAAAAAATACAAAAAACTAGCCGGGCGAGGTGGTGGGCGCCTGTAGTCCCAGCTACTCGGGAGGCTGAGGCAGGAGAATGGCGTAAAAACCCGGGAGGCGGAGCTTGCAATGAGCTGAGATCCGGCCACTGCACTCCAGCCTGGGCGACACAGCGAGACTCCATCTCAAAAAAAAAAAAAAAACACCAGTCATTGGGCCGGATGTGGTGGCTCACACCTGTAATCCCAGCACTTTGGGAGGCCAAGGTGGGCAGATCACAAGGTCAGGAGTTTGAGACCAGCCTAGCCAACATGGCAAAACCCCTTCTCTACTAAAAATACAAAAATTAGCCAGGCATGGTGGCAGGCACCTGTAGTCCCAGGTACTCAGGAGGCTGAGGCAGGAGAATTGCTTGAACCTGGGAGGCTGAGGTTGCAGTGAGCCGAGATCGCGCCATTGCACTCCAGCCTGGGCGACAGAGCGAGGCCCATCTCAAATAAATAAATAAATAAATAAAATAAAACACCAGTCGTTGGATTTAGGGCCCACCTTAATCCAGTAAGACCTTTTCTTAGTTTAATTAATTATACTTGCAAAGACTTCATTTCCAAATAAGGCCACTTCTGAGGTTCCAGGTAGACACGAATTTGGGGGGACACTATTCAACCCTCTCTACCAATAAACCTTGCTGAGGCTAATGGATAGTTTTGGGGTAGAAGTGACCCTCTCTCCTTTATGCCCCTATTGTGTCTGGTTCTTACATAACACACAATCTGTTTGTCTGCATGTGTATCCTTTCTTTCTAGACGAGCCACTGTCTGATGACAGGGATTGTGTCTTACTCATCTCTTACCACAGGGTCTATCTCAAACTGATACTTACACATGTATGATTAAGGAACAGCCAAAGAATGTGCTCTATGACAACAAAAGTACAGATGAAACCTACACTGTGTAACTCAGATACCCGTGAGCCAGGAGATCTAAGGAAGGTAAAAAGAAAGAACCTACAGTTATTTGACAAACAAACCAGGTTTCACTGTTTTATTGGATATAAATCTGCTGGAGCCACTATTTATTTTACTTGCATGTATTAAGCAAAATTTTCCAAAACTTGGAAACAATGCAAAAAGAAACAAAAATACTGTGAGACGTTTCTTTTCTTTTAGAAACAGGGTCTCACTCTGTCACCCAGGCTGGAGTGCCCTAGTACAATCATGGCTCACTGCAGCCTCAAACTTCTGGGCTCAAGCAATCCTCCCATCTTGGCCTCCAGAGTAGCTAGGACTACAGGAGTGTGCCACCAGGCCTGGCTAATTTTTTAATGTTTTGTAGAGATGGGATCTCCCAATATTGCCCAGGCTGGTTTCAAACTCCTGGCCTCAAGCAAACCTCCCCACTCAGATAACTTGTCAATGTTATCCTCCAGCACTGTCTAATAAACCCATTACAGAGTAATCTGATGCTCTAGGGCTGCCCTATCTATATGGTAGCCACCAGTCACATGTGGCTATGTACATTTAATTTTTAATTATTGAAATAAAAAATTCAGTTCCCTAGTTTCCTTAGCTACATTTCAGGTAGTGTATTCAGTAACCACATGCAGCTACTGGGTACCCTATTAAACAGCACAGAAAAGACCAGTATCCATCACTCCAGAAAGTTATATAGATGGGTTTGCTCTAGGGAAATGTAACTTTGTATATCTACTATTTATTAGGGCCTAGACCACATTAGATCATGTGGTATGTAGAATGACAGCACGCCAAAGACATCCATGTCCTAATCCCTAGAATCTGTGACTATGTTAGGTTACATGGCAAAGGGAAATGAATGCTGCAGATGGAATTAGGTTTGCTAATCAGGTATCCTTAGAATAAAGAGATTATTCTGGCTTATTGGAATGGGCCCTATGTAATCACAAGAATCCTTAAATGTGGCTGGGCTCGGTGGCTCATGCCTGTAATCCCAACACTTTGGGAGGCTGAGGCGGGGTGGATCACGAGGTCAAGAGATTGAGACCATCCTGGCTAATATGGTCTCTACTAAAAATATAAAAAATTAGCCAGGCATGGGGGCGGGCACCTGTAGTCCCAGCTACTCGGGAGGATGAGGCAAGAGAATGGCATGAACCTGGGAGGCGGAGCTTGCAGTGAGCTGAGATGGTGCCACTGCACTCCAGCCTGGGCAACAGAGCGAGACTCCGTCCCCCAAAGCAAAAGAATCCTTAAATGTGGAAAAGGGAGGCAGGAGAGTTAGTATTAGAGTAGCTGGCTTTGAAGACGGCTTTGAAGATGTCAGGGGCCACAAGCCAAGGAACGCAGGCAGTCTCTGGAAGCTAGCGAAGGTGATGAAACACATTCTCACCTAGAGTCTCCAGGCAGAATGCAGCCCTGCTAACACCTTGATTTTAGCCCAGTGAGACCCATTTTGGAATTCTGACCTTCAGAACTATAAGATAATAAATTTGTGTTGTTTTATGCCACCAAGTTTGGGATAATTTGTTATAGTTGTAATAGGAAATAATACAGATGTTAACTTGCAAAACATTGATAAATCACAAAGAATTGCTGTAGAGTTGAAAAGAAAACCCCCAAGGTTTCAGTTTTATTGCCCTTAGGACATTAACCAGTTTTGTTTTGTTGTTTATTTGGGTTTTTCCCCCCCAATCTGCAATCTTATTCTGATGTTCTTTTTTTCATATTGGTTTTTCACATCTTCCTTTCAACTTGCTTTATTACACTCGCTCCTTCATTGACTATATCTTTGACATCTGCTCACTACATATTGTATAGGAGTCACTATATATTGTATAGCTTTAAGGTCACAAGTGGTTTTTGGTTCCATGGATGAATCGTATAGTGGTGAAGTCTGGGACTTTAGTGTACCCATCACTCAAACAGCATACATTGTACCTAATAGGTAGTTTTTCATCCCACACCCTTCTCCCACCCTCCCTCCTTGGTTTATATGCTTAAAGTTAGATGCTGACATGCAGCCAGCAAAGGAAAAATAAACAAACACAGGACTCTGAGGTTCTTCCGTATGTAAGAAGAGCCTACATAATTTATACAGTGATTAACCTGATGAATATAGTTTATTTACAATTTAAATGAATAAATTTAATATTCTTCAACAAATATAATCTATTGACTAAATGTAACTAATGATGAACCTCCATACAGACAACCCCATTAAAAAGTGGGCAAAGGACGTAAACAGACACTTTTCAAAAGACATACAAGTGGCCAAAAAGCATATGAAAAACAGCTCAATATCACTGATTAGAGAAATGCATATCGAAACCACAATGAGATGCCATCTCATACCAGTCAGAATGGCTATTATTAAAAACTCAAAAAATAACAGATGCTAGCAAGGTTGCAGAAAAAAGGGAACGCTTACACACTCTTAGTGGGAGTGTAAATCAGTTCAACCATTGTGGAAAGTAGTGTGGTGATTCCTCAAAGAGCTAAAAACAGAACTACCATTTGACCCAGCAGTCCCATTACTGGGTATGTACCCAAGGGAATATCAATCATTCTACCATAAAGACACATGCACACAAATGTTCACTGCAGCACTATTCACAATAGCAAAGACATGGAATCAACCTAATACCCGATATGGTCTGACTTTGTGTCCCCACCCAGATCTCATCTCAAATTGTAATCCCCACGTGTTGGAAGAGGGGCCTGGTGGGAAGTGATTGGATCATGGGGCAGATTTCCCTCTTGCCATTCTGTTGATAGTGAATTCTCATGAGGTCTGGTTGTTTGAAAGTGTGTAACACCTCCTCCTTTGTACTATCTCTCTCCTGCTGCCATGTAAGATGTGCCTTGCTTCCCCTTTGCCTTCTGCCATGATTGTAAGTTTCCTGTGGCCTCCTAGCCATGCTTCCTACACAGCCTACAGCACTGTGAGTCAATTAAACCTCTTTTCTTCATAAATTACCCAATCTCAGGTAGTTCTTTACAGTAGTGTGAGAACAGACTAATACAATGCCCATCAATGAGAGACTGCATAAAGAAACTGTGGTACATATACACCATGGAATACTATGCAGCAATAAAAAAAGAACAAGATCATGTCTTTTGCAGGAACATGAAGGGAGCTGGAGGCCATTATCCTTAGCAAACTAATGCAGGAAGAGAAAACCAAATACTGCAAGTTCTCACTTATAAGTGGGAGCTAAATGAGATGAGAACTCATGGACACAAATAGGGGAACAATAGACACTGGGGCCTACTCGAGGGTGGAGGGTGGGAAGAGGGAGAGAATCAGAAAAAATAATTATTGGGTACTAGGCATAGCACCTGAATGACAAAACAACCTGTACAACAAAGCCCTATGATATGAGTTTACCTATATAACAAACCTGCACATGGACGCTGCAACCTAAAATAAAAGTTTAAAAGCATACAAACAACAAAGACCACAAAATAAAAAGTGTTGGCTAGGACATGGAGAAATTGAAACCCTTGTGTACTGTTGATGGGAATGTAAAATGGTACAGCTGCAGTGGAAAACAGTATGGTAGTTCCTCAAAAAATTAAAAATTGGATGGCCCAATGATTCAGCAACTCCATTTCTTTTTCCTTTTCTTTTTTTTTTTTTTTTTTTTTTTTTTGCCCCGAGATGAAGCCTTGTTCTGTGGCCCAGGCTGGAGTGCAATGGTGCGATCTTGGCTCACTGCAACCTCTGCCTCCCACGTTCAAGCAGTTCTCCTACCTCAGCCTCCCAAGTAGCTGGGATTACAGGCATGTGCCACCACACCTGGCTAATTTTTGTATTTTTAGTAAAAACAGGATTTCACCATGTCGGCCAGGCTGGTCTCGAACTCCTAACCTCGTGATCTGCTTGCCTCAGCCCCTAAAATGCTGGGATTACAGGCATGAGCCACCGTGCCCAGCCGGCAATTCCATTTCTTTTATTTTTTATTTTTATTTATTTATTTATTTTTTTTTTTGAGACAGAGTTTCGCTCTTTTTACCCAGGCCAGAGTGCAATGGCGCGATCTCAGCTCACCGCAACCTCTGCCTCCCGGGTTCAAGCGATTCTCCTGCCTCAGCCTCTCGAGTAGCTGGGATTACAGGCATGCGCCACCATACCTGGCTAATTTTTGTCTTTTTAGTAGAGACGGGGTTTCTCCATGTTGGTCAGGTTGGTCTTGAACTCCCGACCTCAGGTGATCCACCCACCTCGGCCTCCCAAAGTGCTGGGATTACAGGCGTGAGCCACCGCACCCGGCTCATTTCTTTTATGTTTATAGCAAAAGAATGGAAAGCAAGGTCTCAATAAGATATTTACATACCCATATTCACAGCAGCATGTTTCACAATAGCTAAAACGTGGAAGCAACCCAAGTGTCCATCAATGAAGGAACGGATAAGGAAAATGTGGTATATATTATACAAATAATAGCCTTCCAAAGGAAGGAAATTTTCACACAAGCTTACAACATAGACAAACCTTGAGGAACCTTGATGAACCTTGCTAAATGAAATAAGCCAGTCAAAATAGGGCAAATACTGTATGATTCCATTTATACGAAAACCTTAAAGTAGTAAAATCAGAGAGACGGAAAACGGAATAGTGGTTGCCAAGCATGTGGGGAGGGAGAATCAGAGTTATTGTTTAACAGGTATAAGGTTTGTTTTGCAAGATGAAAAGAGCTACAGAGATGGATGGTGGTGACAGTTGTACATTATAAATATATTTAATAACACTGAACTGTACTTTTTAAAATGGTTAAAATGGTAAAGTTTAGATTATGTATGTTTACCACAATTTAAAAAATTGAAAAAAAAAAAAAGAAGGATAAACTTCTTTCTTTTCCTTTTTTTTCCTTTTAGTGAATATAACAAGAACAGAGCCTGTAACGATTTAGTTAAGACCTTTTTCCATTTCTTTGGTTTCTTTGTTCCTTGTGCTCAAGAATTTGTTGAAATGTAAATGTCCTCTAAGCTTATCCAGATAAGTATCATGAAAATATACTCCTCCCAAAGCCTCTCAAACACCATTGCTACCAATAGTTAATTTATATTTTTATCCAAAAAGTAAATAAATCAAAGTTTGAGAGCACATTTTTCAATCTCCACAAGTTGCTAATAATCCACAAAAATTAAGGAAATACCACACACACATATACACACAATCCAATCCTCTTCTCCTTAGCCCTAATGTTCTTCTTCCCACTCCTAAATTATCTATCCCTGGAAGAAGCAAGAGTAGATCTATCAGAACCACTTTAGGAGCTTTTTCAAAATTCCCACATCCTGCTGCCCACCCCTACCCTTTCCTGATATACCACCCAAAGGGGCAATGCCAGAATCTGGGTACTTTTTGTTTTGGGGGGTTTTTTGGAACAGGGTCTTACTCTGTCAACCAGGCTGGAGTGCACTGGCACCATCATAGCTCACTGCAGCCTCAAACTCCTGGGATCAAGCAACCCTTCTGCCTCAGCCTCCTGTGTAACTAGGATTACAGGTGCACACCACCATGCCCAGCTGATTTTTTTATTTTTAGTAGAGATGGAGTCTCACCATGTTGCCCATGCTGGTCTTGAACTCTTGACCTCAAGTGATCCTCCTGCCTTGGCCTCCCAAAGCTCTGGGATTACAGGTATGAGCCACTGCACCTGGCCTAATCTGGGTAGTTTAAGAATCCATAGAGGGAAGAGAAAGAAAAGCAAGTATACAAAAAGCAAGTTGTCGGAGGGTTACATTGACTTAGTTGAAATGGAATCCAACAGGGTCTTATCCTCCAGCTCACCAACGCTCCCCTTCCCCAGACTAATTTTTCTATAATATTGACAGTCTGCTGGTATCTTATAGATAATCTCTAGTGGTCTCCACTACTGACCAGATTGTCACACAGTGATCGAAGGCAGTCAGACAATTGACCAACACAGCAATTGGCAGGTTCTCTTCATAAATATCCACAGCCCCCACTAAAAGTTAGAGGTAGGTCAAACATCTCACATGACAGATTCACTCTGAGAGGACACAACAGCCTGACAGCAGAATCATCTCCCCTTCTATAATAGTTGGGCCAGTGACAGCACCCTCTGGGAGGAGAGTACTCAGAATCAGTAGCAATCCACACCTGGAGGCTGCTGCCAGCATTGCTTGCTGGAGTCCTCCACTTTCCTCGGATGAGGTTCATAAAGCAAGTATAACCTTTCTAGCCAACCACGTATCTTATTTCTAACATCCACTATACCAATGAATAAAACCTTAAAATGGACTCTTGGAAAATTACTTGAAATGTGTAGGTAACCAATTTTGAAGTGTGGATTCATGATTTGGATTCATGAAATGCTAATTAACTACACCTAGAGTGCAAGTTGACGCTACCTACAGTATAGAAAAAAAGTTAACTTATGTTTAAATACATCATATAGTTTACACTGAATTTCTTAAGCATTTTAAAGTAAATTACCACATAGAAAGCAGAACATAGATAAAGACCAAACTCCTTAGGATGGGATCTTAGCCCTTCTAAAGCTAACCCCCTCTTCATCTTTGCCATCCCTGCTCCAACATACACATATACAGATACACATACACCCTACACCATACACAGCAAGCTGCTCCCTCTTCTAGAATGTGACAGTTACATTTCAGGCTGCTCCACACGCTGCTCCTACCTCCCTCTGCCCCATCTGACCAACCTCTTCTCTTCTGCCAAGAAGATGCTTCCTATTCAATCCTTTGGAAACCCCTTTCTTCTCAACCCTGTGGAGTTGGTCACTCCCTTTTCCATATTCTAATAGCATCTTGTATAATACATTCGTGATGGTATTTGCCTTCTCCCTCGCTGGACAGTGCAGGACACAAGCATCATGACCGTCTTTGGGCCTCCATTACAGCACACCAGGCACATAAGGAAAGGCAGAGTCCTTCCTAAAGAGTTCTCACCAAAAGCATTTCTCAAAGGCAATTAAATCTGTTGCTTGTACATTGTTCTTCCTAGGCAAGAAATTCTTAAAATTTCTGAAGTCATGAAACCCCAATGTTCTTAATGTTATTTTATAGACCTTTATGGTAATATGGTTTGGATGTTTCTCCCCTCCCAAATCTCATGTTGAATGTATTTCCCAATGTTGGAGGTAGGGTCTGGTGGGAGGGGATTGGATCACGGAGGCGGATCCCTCATGAGTGGTTTAGCACCATCCCTTTGGTAGTAAGTTCTCACTCTGAAATCCCGAGAGATCTGGTTGTTTAAAAGTGCGTGGCACCTCCCACCTCACTCTCACTTGCTCCCACTCTCGCCATGTGATGTCCCTCCTCCCACTTCACTTTCTGCCATGAATGTAAATTTCCCAAAGCCCTGACCCAGAAGCAAATGCTGGTGCCACACTGGTGCAGCCTGCGGAACCATAAGTCAATTAAACCTCTTTTATTTATAAATTACCCAGCCTCAGGTATTTCTTCTTCTTCTTCTTTTTTTTTTTTTTCCTGAAACAGAGTCTCGCTGTGTCGCCCAGGCTGGAGTGCAGTGGCGTGATCTTGGCTCACTGCAACCTCCGCCTCCTGTATTCAAGCGATTCTCCTGCCTCAGCCTCCTGACTAGCTGGAACTACAGGCGCATGCCACCATGCCTGGCTAATTTTTTGTATTTTCAATAGAGACGGGGTTTCACCATGTTAGCCAGGATGGTCTCGATCTCCTGACCTTGTGATCCGCCTGCCTTCGCTTCCCAAAGTGCTGGGATTACAGGCGTGAGCCACTGCGCCGGTCTCAGGTATTTCTTTATAGAAATGCAAGAACGGCCTAACACACTTAGGTTCTGAAAGTTCTTCATGGAATTTAGGTATTGAAAAATGTGAGTTGAATTCAAAGCACAGGTATAGAGAACTACCAGATAATTTCATTTTAGTGCTTACTATAGTCACCTAGTGCTAAGAATCTCTGTGCTGGGCAAGCCTTATTGTATAATGTTCCCTGATGCTAAAGCCTTCTATACTGGTTAAGTTCTGGAAAATGAAACTGCTTTTTTAAAGAAAACTAATTTTATCCCAGAAAGATCTGGGAAATCCTCCAAGACTGCTTTTTAAGAGTAGGACCTGAAATGGATCATTAGAAAAAAGGTTCCACTTTTTCTTATCACATAAATTGACATTAAGTTTACTTAATGGTAGTCCATGGCCTTCTTCTGGAAGACTAATGATCATCAATTCTATCTATAGTTAGCTTGCTCTGAAAGCAAGGCAGCCTTACTTTCTCACAAAGTGTCTGTGAAGAATTATAAAATGCACGTGAAAATATTTTGTAAACAGTAACATCCTCTATAAATTTAAGGTCTACTGTGACCACTCTATTACTACAAATAGTAGTATATACCAAGTAATAGCAGTAGTACTACTAATAATAGCAATAAGGCAGCAATTAAGTTCTATTTAGTTTAATTGCTTTTTCATCTTAGATAAAAACTTTCCATCGGCTGGGCGTGGCGACTCACACCTGTAATCCCAGCACTTTGGGAGGCCAAGGTGGGTGGATCACTTGAGGTCAGGAGTTCAAGACCAGCCTGGCCAACACGGTGAAACCCCCGTCTCTACTAAAAATACAAAAATTAGATGCATATGGTGGCACGCACCTGTAATCCTAGCTACTTGGGAGGCTGAGGCAGGAGAATCGCTTGCACCTGGGAGGCGAGGTTGCAGTGAGCCGAGATCCCACCACTGCACACCAGCCTGAGCAACAAAGAAACTCCATCTAAAAAAAAAAAAAAATTCCATCACACTGAGGCTCCCAAAAAATGAAATGTAGGTTTAAAAAAAGACATCAAAGAAAGATGGCCATCTAAATATGCCAAGGAAATAGCTATGCATTGGAGATAATTTTCCAACACACAGATGTTTGGATCTGGTGTCCTCAGTAACATTTCTTAATCTTCAGTTCTGCAGTAATATTCTATGAGATATGAACTATTAATAATAAGCAATAAACAGTTTTTTCTAAACAATCCTATAGCTAATATACCACATGCCATCACACTGTTCTCTTGTTGGTTTTTATTTTGCTTTGTTTTAATGAATGTCTTGAATGCTATATAACTTAGAATGCACATATTTAAATCAACCCAAATATCACTTATTTGGCAACTCACCTCAAACTATATTCTGAATAAGCACTTTACAGGAGCAAAGAGTTTTCACTTTAACCTGTCATTATTCTGATGTTGAAAGGGGAGAGAAACAGAAAATGCATGTATGCCAAATGTCTTGAATCCCTAAGCCTCCCGATTATTTTGGCCTATTCAAAAGCTGAGGCCAGGTGTGGTGGCTCACGCCTATAATCCCAACATTTGGAGAGGCAAAGGTGGGAGGAATGCTTAAGCCCATGAGTTGGAGGTCAGTCTGGGCAACATAACCAGATCCTGTCTCTATTTAAAAAAAAAAAAAAAAAAACTAAAATCTAAATAATAGAGTGTATTTGCTAAAAGACGGTATTTATTTATCAAATATTACCAAAATGTTAATGTAACTAAGCAGTGCTTATTTTTATTTTCATCTTGATTATGTCAAATATTATTAATAATTATAACTATTAAAATCATTCTATGCAGCAAGTAAAATAAATGGTATATATGAGATTTGTAGCAAGTGAATGATATTTAACACTTTTTAAAATCTAAAATGACATTATTTAAAAGCTCATTGTACCTCAAAGCTTTTTCATTGTAAAAATTTTGTGGCGCCTATGAAAATACTTCCAGCCACACATACATACATAAATATATGCATACATCTATAGGTGTGTGTATCTAGAACTATTTCATATAAATATGCTACAATTTAAGCCAGGTTCATAGGATGTTCTGCAAGCTTCTACAAGACTCAAAGCATAGGAATAAATACTTTCCCCAGCTCATTTTTCAAGGGTAACAATGTGCTTTTCAAAACAGGCCCTTGACATTCTTCTAGTCTTAGGAATAAAAACCTATTGTTGCTTGCTTTTGAAAAAGAAACACTTAAGTATCCGTTTCCATCAATGAAGTTAAAAGCAGTATCACATTCACATGTTGCACTTAGCATCTTTCTTTTTAAGTAGTTCAAAATTTTAAAACCCAAAAGTACTAAGGGGGATTCACAGCAATGGCAGAGTGAAGAGATCAGCATATCCTTTTCCCAAAACCACCATAAAACTGGGCAAGGCTAGGCGTGGTGATTCATACCTACAATCTCAGCACTTTGGGAGGCTGAGGCGGGAGGCTCACGTAAGGCCAGGAGTTTGAGACCAGCCTGGGCAACAAAGCAAAACCCTATCATCACCATCATCACCAAAAAAAAAAAAAAAAAAAGCAGACACAGTAGCTCATCCCTGCAGTCCCAATTACAAAGAAGGAATGGGTTCACATCCATGACTAAGAAAGGCTTAAGGGAAAAAAGCAGTAGTTGAGATGAGGCTTGAAATAATAAGTAGGATTTTGACAGTGGAAAATGAGGGAAGGACATCTCAAGAAAGGTCAAGACATGACATGTCCTGTCTGACCAAAGCATGAAGTTCAATTGTTTGGAAACTTTTTCTACCATAATACAATTTACAAACAACATTTCCCCTGCTAGCTGCACGGTACCTATTCCCATGGGTGCACCCAAAAGCAGAGAAAAGGTAAGTGGCAGGGCGTGGTCTGTAACCGCCACACTTTAGGAGGCCAAGGTGGGAGGATTATTTGAGGCCAGGAGTTCAGGAAAACCTTTAATACACTTTACAAGTTAAAGAAAATAATCTGCTTACTTTAATAACCATTTTTAGTCAAAAATCATTTGCTACATACCCCACAATGGATGGTAATAGCAGGTTAAGAACCAAAAATGTGATGGGAAGTAAAGCCAAAAAACATTGGTCAGAGCTATCCCTGGGTATAAACAGAGGCATTTAAACAGTGAAGAGAAATGATTCAGGTTGCAGTTGAGAAGATTGTTCTGGCAATGTTGAGAAAGGGGATGGTAGAGTTAGGAAGTTATTGCAAAAGTCCCATTAAGTTAGGGGTAATAGATGCCTAAATCAAGGTGGTACTGGGGTAAGATGATGCAATTTTAAAACGTGGCAAAAATAGAAGATAAGCTTTGTGAGGCCATAGGCCTGACGTGTCACTATCTCTACTGGTCTCTAGCTGAATAAATATTTGCTGAATGAATAAATAAGATCTTGGTGGTGAGGCAGTGCATTATAATGGTGAAGCTAGACTGCCTGGCTTCAACTGGAGCTCTTCCATTTACTAGCTCTATGATCTTAGACAAGTTACTTGACCTCGATGCCTCGGTTTTTTCCATCTGTAAAATGGGACTAATAATAGTGTCTACATTATAGGGTAGTTTTCGGGATCAAATGGGGTTACTATATAAAGTGCTTAGAAGAGTGCCTGATACATACAGGTGCATATTAGTTATCATTTTTATTTGTGAAATGTTGTCCTTTAACAGAACTTCAGATGTGAAAAATACAGTTCCCGGGGAAGAGCAATCGACAGCACTGATAGTGTTAAACCAGCCATGAAGTGAAGATGCCAGATAGTGTGGACTGGAGCCTTGGGAGAAAGGATGGGGCTAGACACTTAAGAGATTCGACTCCGGCCACTTCCCTCTGCTCCCCACTGCCCTCCCAGTCACACCAGCTTCTTGAGGTTCCTCCAACAGATCAGTTTGTTTCCTGCCTCCTTCCCACTGCTGTTGCCTGAACTTGGAAGGGCATAGAGCCTGGATTTAACAAATATTTGCTTAATGATTCAGTAGATGATCTTGGAACTCTTTTAAGTGGAGTAAATGTTAAATCCTTGAGAATGTATAAGACTGCCACGGAAGAAAGTATGCAGAGAGAAAAGGTGTCAGTAGAAAAAAAGATCAGTAAATACCGTGCGAAGCCACATTCAGAGCGTAACCAGGATAGCTGGAGCCAGGATTCAAGGAGAGACGTAACACTCAATGCTCAGAGGAGGCAAAGAGGGTGAAGAATGAAAGAATCACTGGGTTTGGCAATAATTTCAGGAAAGAGCGCTGAGAAAGTAATTTTCCATGAAGTTGTGGGGGGTGGGTGGGGGTAGAGGTCATATAGTTAATTAAGGAAAAGAAGTAAACTATTTTATCAAAAAGTTTAGGGAAGAGAAGCCACTCTCCTCCTACCAGTGAGGAAGCAACTGGAGAGAAGTAAACTACTGTACAGTGAATAAAAACATGGGGCTACATCCTGGAGGCGCTGTACATCTCTATCTGCACACGTCCAGTGTTTTTCACACGCACTATCTTATCTGATCGTACCCCAGCTCCCTGATGATATAGCCTGTTCTGAGGGGTTCTCAAGGTGTGGACCAGCAGCAGCATCACAGAGAACTTGCTGGAAATGCACATTCATGGGTTCCACACCAGGCCCACAGAATGAGAAACCACGGGAGGGTCCCAGCAGTCTGTTCTAACAAGCCCTCCAAGGGATTCTGATGCTCTCCAAGTCCCCATAGCCACCACACTCGGGACACAACCGCTGCAGGGCGCGGGGACCGCGGTTGGAGGACAGAATTTCCCCTTCTCAATCCTCGGCCTGTGTCCACTTCACTCCTAAAGGAGGCGGTGAACAACGAGACAGCCCCTCAAACCAAAGTCGCCCTGCAGGCAACTCAGCTGGAGCGAACTCCGCCCATCCCGGTCAGGGCGGAGGCGAGGTGTGACTTCCTTCCCCAAGCCACGCCCCCATGCCAGCCACCGGCCTCCGCCCCCGCACAACCCG
>NW_012101432.1:2493788-2497107 GCF_000951045.1 Mandrillus leucophaeus | reverse complement strand
AGGCGGCAGGGTCAGTGGAGAAGGAGCCGCGGGACCCTACGGCGCCCCGCTGTGGCCAGTGGGGTCCTGGGCGGGAGGCATGGGAAGGGTGCGGATTGGGAGACACGTGCCCAGGGAGGAGGCTGGGACTGTGGGATATGGGCGAAGGAGGCTGGGCTGGCTGTTAATTTTGCAGGCCTGAGTGGTGCAAGGCGGCCGCTGTTGCGGTCACAGGCGTGACCTAGGGCAGGGTGGTGCTGCCTATAACCAGGCCCATCAGAAGAAGGGGTTCACCTTTTGACAGTGTTTTAGAATTGGCATACACATTTTGGATGCCTCCTGACTATGGTGGTAATCTCCCTTTGCGTTCTGCGATGCCTAGTGGTCGTGGAAGATGTAAGTGAATGTAAAGAGGAATATATGGAGGAAACTGAACAATTAGGTTTATGATGGGTGATCACTGTAGCATTACAATGTCGCCTAAAAGTGTAGTTCGCAATACTAATTTGAAGGGTTTCTTGTAGAGAGAAATGCAGATTTTGGCGTACATTTGATTCAAGTGAGGGTAATTCTTTGTGCCTTCACCAAGCTGAGAGTGCGTGTTCCATTTGATTCATATGTGATTATACTGAGGTTTGATGCTTTATTTTAAAAATTAGTATTATGGCACTGAAATTAAGGCTTTATTTCTCCTTTCCTAGGGTGTCTTTTATGAATAATCAAAAGCAGCAAAAGCCAACGCTATCAGGCCAGCGTTTTAAAACTAGAAAAAGAGGTAAATATTTATGTTTCGATGTCTCTTCAAACCTCCAGAATATCTTGTGTATCTTGCCTCCTCTGACAGGCACTTGCATAGTACTAAAGCCTCAAGAGAAGATACCAGAAAGAAACTTGAATTTCTCGTTGACTGCCATTCACATACACCTTTAGTATTTCTACTGCTTTACTGCTCAAGCCTTAATTTTTAGTATCAATGTATCTCTAAGCCGGTTAATGAATCTTCTTTTTAGTGTGAAGGTAAAATACTTTTTAAAACAAAAATAAGGGCTCTGTTTTCACTAGCAAGCAGTCTTATTTAAGCAAACTAAAATGAGCAAAGATGTTAATTTATAAAAGGAGAACTCCTAATGTAGTCACCCAGATTTTGTGAAGATTTGTGAGAGATAACTCAGACTTCACCCATGGAAGTTAATTGTGGAACAGGATTCACATTGTAATGTCTTTTGAAATACAGACTTAGAAAAGTATTAGAATTATATTACTATTTTTTTTGCATTCGTGTGTACTTAGGTGAATGTTGAATTCTGTAGCAAAGTGCTGTGCTAGTGATATAAAGCTAAATAAGATGTCTCATATATTTTTAATGTTTTTGGTCAAAAGCATATTAACCTTATTTTACAGGTGGTTTTGAGGAAATGAAGAACTGGGTCAGCTACTGGTTATAAGTTGTGTTAAGTAGCAGACATTTTGAGATATATATTGTAGAATTTTAAAATCGCTAATCATAGGCTTTCTGTCCCCTTGTAGTAGTGGTGGGGAGACCAAAATGTGATTTGATTCTAGTCTTTGCAGATTCATTTAGATTTAGCTGGTAAATTTTCTTTCTTTTTTGAGACAGAGTCTGCCTCTGTCGCCCAGGCTAGAGTGCTGGAGTGCAGTGGCGGGATCTCGGCTCACTGCAAGCTTCGCCTCCCTGGTTCACGCCACTCCTCCCTCAGCCTCGCGAATAGCTGGTACTGCAGGCGCCCGCCACTACATCCGGCTAGTTTTTTGTATTTTTTTTTTAGTAGAGACGGGGTTTCACTGTGTTAGCCAGGATGGTCTCGATTTCCTGACCTTATGATCCGCCCGCCTGGGTCTCCTAGAGTGCTGGGATTACAGGTGTGAGCCACCACGCCCGACCTTAGTTGGTAAATTTTCTTAAGGAGCAGTTGTAAACTAGAACAGTTTGACAGTAAAATGGGAAAGTGTATCTCTTGAATATGTGGATTACTGATGTTGCCTTGATATAAATAATAGCAAGTAGCTTTATCATTATTATTATTATTATTATTATTATTATTAGCATTAGGGGGAGATATCGCTTCCCCAGTTCCAGATAGAGATCATTCGTGGCCTGGCTGTTGATGGTTAGGGTACTGGGTAGGGTATACAGCAATCCCTGTCTGGGACTGAGGGAGTTTCCAGACACAAGACTTTCAGTGCTAAAACCAGGAAAGTGCTGGACACACAGAGGTATTTGTCACCCTAGTACTGTGTGAAAATTAAGATACCATCTAGCCTAGATTGGGAAAGCAAAACCCTATTATGGAGTGTGTGAAAGCAACTCAGTAAAGGTCAGGTATGTGCACAAGGCTATGGTCTGGGAGCTTTCTGTTTTATTAATGTCATGTAGTATTCACAACAGCTTTATGGGATAGCTGTTCTTATCCCCATTTTACAGTAGGGGGATTCTGGCATGGCGAATGAGACTGTTTGCTGGAATTCAAGTGGTTAAATGGTGATCAGGATTTGAATCAGGCAGTTTTAACTCCAGAGCCCATGCTCTGAACTACTACACAACACAGTATCATCTCTCGATTACCTAATTTCTCTCTCAGTTTTCCTTCTGAATAATAGGAAAAATCTGCCTCACAAAGTTGTTAACAGGATTAAAGCAAATGCTTAATATAGTTTCTGTCATATTGGGTCATTAAATGTACCTTTGTAAAGCTCACCTTCATAAATGCCAAAGGAGTGGTTCAATTTTTTTGTTGTTTAATGTTATGAACATTTAAAGAAAAGGATCAAGAGCTCCAGTGTCCAGGGAAAACTAAAAGTAATAAAATTTATCTGTTAGAGGATGGCCTAAATTTTGGAAAAGCCAAGAGGCAGTAGGAGGGCATTCCCAGTAGAAATTGCCTCATGGCAGTAGGAGCACAAGACACCAGCACATTTAGCTCACTTGTGAAATTGTTTGAAAAGTTGCACAGTTCTTGTGAGTGGGCCATCTTGTCTTACACTTGCAGAGGGGAAACATGTAAAGGATGTGAATTTAACTTGTTTAACAATTACATCTTCATAAGGTGATAGTTTTGTGACATTTTGGTAAATCTTTTAAAACTAAATGTTTTGGGTCCCCTGTCTCCCCAGATGAAAAAGAGAGGTTTGACCCTACTCAGTTTCAAGACTGTATTATTCAAGGCTTAACTGAAACCGGTACTGATTTGGAAGCAGTAGCTAAGTTTCTTGATGCTTCTGGAGCAAAACTTGATTACCGTCGATATGCAGAAACACTCTTTGACATTCTGGTGGCTGGTGGAATGCTGGGTAAGTGTCTGGGGTTTGTGGGCTTAATAAT
>NW_012101432.1:2490408-2490956 GCF_000951045.1 Mandrillus leucophaeus | reverse complement strand
CAGAATATGTTCGGAATCAGCAAACCATTGGAGCTCGTAAGGAGCTCCAGAAAGAACTTCAAGAACAGATGTCCCGTGGTGATCCATTTAAGGATGTAAGTTTTTGTTTAAACTGTCTTTTTATGGCTAAGCTTCTAGCACAGAGATTTTCACTAATTTGAGGAACTTATTTCACTAGGATGAGATTGAGTTAATAGTAAGGATGTTATACTGGAACTTTGCCTCAGTCTTTTGCATATGCTTCTTTAGTGCCTGACTGAGGCCCAGAAATGTAAGGGACTGGAGCTCAGGGCATCTTTCAGTTCTAAAGGTCTCTTTCTATGTGGTACACATGTGGTTGCCAGTTGCATGGAAAAGGAGTTGTTAGGTTTTTCTTAAAGGTCTAAACTTGATGTGTGAAGTATGTACATAATCAAAACTGACTTCTGTTACTAAATTTGGATTATTTTGCAGATAATTTTATATGTCAAGGAGGAGATGAAAAAAAACAACATCCCAGAACCAGTTGTCATCGGAATAGTCTGGTCAAGTGTAATGAGCACTGTGGA
>NW_012101432.1:2486321-2487843 GCF_000951045.1 Mandrillus leucophaeus | reverse complement strand
CCAGGTGGTACACTGGCAGATGACATGATGCGTACAGATGTCTGCGTGTTTGCAGCCCAAGAAGACCTAGAGACCATGCAAGCATTTGCTCAGGTAAATGAAACTTAACATAATTGTTTTCAGTTAGCTACTATCCATGTGGTATATTTGAGGAATATTCTACTTTTAAGAGTGGTGGTTAGAAAGTTGAAGGAATTTGATTTTAAATTTTAGGGAGACTGTTCTTGGTGCAACGGGATGAATTAGAAACTTAAGATGTGTTAAGGTGAATAAAATAGGGAAAAATGAAATTAACTCTCCTGTTCCTATTTGTCCTGAAATTACTCAATTTTTAAGAAAAATGTCAAGCTAAAAAAGTCATTTTCGTATTGTGATTTCTCTAGTTTATCTGCATATATTTATTTTTAAAGTTAAACAAGTTGTGAGCTGATTAGCTTTTTAATCAAGATCTCATTGGAAAGTTTCGTATGTAGTTATGTTTGTATTATTTTAAGCAAAGAATTAAAGTACATCTAACCTGGACATTCTTCTGTGTCACTGGAAATTCTTCTCAAGCTGGTATAAACAGCTCATAAACTTATATCCAGTGAAAGGTTTACTACTTTGCTATTCTAGAAATATATGAAGTTACTGAATTCATTTCATGTTCTTCATAGGTTTTTAACAAGTTAATCAGGCGCTACAAATACCTGGAGAAAGGTTTTGAAGATGAAGTAAAAAAGGTATGAGGAATAAGGTACTTTGTGGAAAAGAAAAAAATAGGGTTAGAAGGAGGGAATGTTAAATCCTAATTCTCCCACAGATTTGGGGTAATTTTGTTTGGTTGGTTGGTTGGTTTTTTGGAGTGTCACTCTGTTTCCCAGGCTGGGAGTGCAGTGGCTCAGTCTCTGCTCACTGCAGCCTTCGCCTCCTGGGTTCAAGCAATTCTCGTTCCTTAGCCTCCTGAGTAGCTGGGATTACAGGCATGTACCACCATGCCTGGCTAATTTTCTATTTTTAGTAGAGACAGGGTTTCACCGTGTTGGCTAGGCTGGCCTTGAACTTCTGGCCTCAAGTTATCTGCCCTCGGCCTCCCAAAGTGCTGGGATTATCGGCATGAGCCAACACGCCTGGCCCAATATTGCATATAGATACCCAGAAAACCTGATGCGTTTATCAATGACCAGGCACTATTCGATACTAATTCACTTAATGTTTGTGAAAACCCTGTGAGGCAAGTTTTATTATCCACATTTTACATGTGAGGTGCAGAGGTTGAGTAACTTGCCGAAGATCATTCAGCTAATGAGTATTGTAGCTTAGATGTAAACTTGGATGGTTAGATCCCAGAGCCCACGTGTTGAACCAGTAGCCAGTATAACATGCTTTACTGTTTCTCTTAATGTAATGTAATTGCTGTTTTAACCCTTAACTGTTTTACTTTTTACAGCTGCTGCTGTTCTTAAAGGGTTTTTCAGAGTCGGAGAGGAACAAGCTGGCTATGTTGACTGGTGTTCTTCTGGCTAATGGAACACTTAATGCG
>NW_012101432.1:2483467-2484676 GCF_000951045.1 Mandrillus leucophaeus | reverse complement strand
AACCAGTTGTCATCGGAATAGTCTGGTCAAGTGTAATGAGCACTGTGGAATGGAACAAAAAAGAGGAGCTTGTAGCAGAGCAAGCCATCAAGCACTTGAAGGTATTAGAACCATGCCTTGACAAAACAAACTATTCTGCTTTTACGTGGGGATCAGTGAACTGTGACTATACTTTTTAAAGAGGATTTATTGCATCCTGTGGTTCCTGGGGATGGCCCACCAGTAAATGGACAAATAGTAACATTAACTATTGAGGATAATCCTCTGAATTGGTCTGTGGTTCACAGATTAAAAACAAGAATATGGCCTGGCCAGGCATAATGGCTCACACCTGTAAAACCAGCACTTTGGGAAGCCAGCGCGGGAGGATTGCTTGAGCTCAGTTTAAGACCTGCCTGGCAACATAGTGAGACCTCATTTCTACTAAAAATCACAAAAAGCCAGTCATAGTGGCACATGCCTGTAGTTCCAGCTACTCAGGAGGCTGAGGGAGAGGATCGCTTGAGCCCTTAAGATCAAGACTGCAGTGAGCTTACGATGGTTTTGTCAGACAGAGCCTGGGTGACAGGGCGAGATCCTGCCTCAAAAAAAAAACATGATGAAAAGGAACTTAAGCCTGTAATTAGACGTTTGCTTTTGAAGCAGGTATTGGAAAATACTAATATTGTTTGACATTTACTTGGACTACTTGGTATAGTATTGTTTATTTTACTTAGCTACTTAAGTCAATTTTCTGGTTTTTTTGGGTTTTTTTGGGTTTTTTTTTTTTTGACAGTCTCACTCTGTCACCCAGGCTGGAGTGCAGTGATGTGATCTCAGCTCACTGCAGTCTCCATCTCCTGGGTTCAAGCGGTTCTGCCTCCTCAGCCTCCCAAGTAGTGCCTGGCTAATTTTTGTATTTTTAGTAGAGACAAGGTTTTACCATGTTGGCCAGGCTGCTGTCAAACTCCTGACCTCAAGTGATCCACCTCCTTGGCCTCCCAAAGTGTTGGGATTACAGACGTAAGCCACTGCGGCTCACGTCTTTTTAAAATTTCTGGTAAATGAGCTATAGTTTGCAGTGATTATAAAAGATGAGTTAAGTTCTGTATTGTCTGTATTGTAGGGGTTTTGTAATGGACGGTTATTTGTAATTAATGACTGAATCTTCTCTCCCTTCCTTTAACAGCAATACAGCCCTCTACTTGCTGCCTTTACTACTCAAGGTCA
>NW_012101432.1:2478890-2479807 GCF_000951045.1 Mandrillus leucophaeus | reverse complement strand
AAGCTGGCTATGTTGACTGGTGTTCTTCTGGCTAATGGAACACTTAATGCGTCCATTCTTAATAGCCTTTATAATGAGAATTTGGTTAAAGAAGGTAATCAACCTTAAAGGATGGTCTTTAGTTGACTCAGAGTAGGGTGGGTAAGAGCATGGTTTATTGTTCATAGATGTGACTTCTGTGAAAGTCTTCGTTTATTAACCAGCCTTAAATTTAATAAGTTCAGTCTAATTCACTAGACATTTAATGAATACCTTTGGCATCCAGGTTTAATGGTTTTCTTTAGGAATACAATAGATAACCAGATTTAGACAAAATGTTGTTATATGTAATGCGAATACAATGAGAAATGCTGTGGGAACCCCAGAAGAGATTAATACCAATAGGGAGACTTGGAGAAAATGATGTTGGGGAAAATGTCAAGCTGGAAGGGAAAATCAACTCCCTGTTTGGCTCCAATTGTCAGATTATTCTGTACAGTAATTTTTTTTTTTTTAAGCTTTTTTTAAAAAACTGCTTACAGTAGTATTTAAGTTGCCTTAGTGTAATTCTCACAACAGCCTTGTCAAGTGTAGAGACTATTGCCCTCAATTTATACTTTAGAAAACACTTTAAGTAACTTGGCCAAGAATATACAATTCGCAAATGGTGTAGACTAGGGAAATTGGAGAAGTGATAAACTGTGGCCCAGGAAAGTTCAGGGTTAAGTTTGTGAGGAAAGTCTGTAATCCCATGTGATTGAACTATGAAGGGAAGGATATAGAGGGGGATACAGTGATTGAAACCAGGAAGGTACTTCTGTTAAGTAAGCTATTTTCTTTTACAGGAGTTTCAGCAGCTTTTGCTGTAAAGCTCTTTAAATCATGGATAAACGAAAAAGATATCAATGCAGTAGCTGCAAGTCTTCGGAAAGTCAGCA
>NW_012101432.1:2475868-2478365 GCF_000951045.1 Mandrillus leucophaeus | reverse complement strand
AACCAGTTGTCATCGGAATAGTCTGGTCAAGTGTAATGAGCACTGTGGAATGGAACAAAAAAGAGGAGCTTGTAGCAGAGCAAGCCATCAAGCACTTGAAGCAATACAGCCCTCTACTTGCTGCCTTTACTACTCAAGGTCAGTCTGAGCTGACTCTGTTACTGAAGATTCAGGAGTATTGCTATGACAACATTCATTTCATGAAAGCCTTCCAGAAAATAGTGGTGCTTTTTTATAAAGGTAATTTAGATTTTGAATTTTGTAAATAACATTTAATAAAAATCCTTGTAAATACAAAATGATCCAAATGATGAGTTATCTGGACATCAGCTGCCTGAAATATTTTACTTCTAGTTATGAGTCGCCCCTGATTAAATTGGGTGCTTTTTAGTGCACTGGTATTTGTTTAAAACATCTAAACCCTATTCACAAATTAAAGTATGAAATCCAAAGCCATCATTATGGGTCCTCAAACTTTGCCTCATACTCTAACCAGCTGTACGTTCCCCAAAGTTCAGCTATATTCGATGGCTCACACTTGTGATCCTAACACTTTGGGAGCCTGAGGCAGGAGGATCGCTTGAGCCCAGGAGTTCAAGACTGGCCTGGACTACATAAGGAGACCTCGTCTCTATTAGAAAATTAGCCAGGCAATGGTGGCGCAAGCCTGTAGTCCCAGCAACTCAGAAGGCTGAGGTAGGAGGATCGCTTGAGCCTAGGAGGTCAAAGCTGCAGTGAACCAAGATTGTGCCACTGCACTCCAGCAGCCTGGGGAACAAGTGAGACCCTGTTTCCTAAAAAAAACAAAAACCGGGTCCTGTAGTCTTAGCTCTATATAGTCATAGCTCTGGAGTTTTCAGCCTGTGTGAATCCTGCTTCTGTTCATCTTACCCTCCCACCCAGTGTTGACTTTCAGTAGTCCTTCAAGACCAGTTCAGAGTGCTTCTATAGCAACCCCAATTTCAGTTATCATTCCCTTTTCTCTTGATCCCAATTTTAGAAACCTGGTCTAGTGGTAAGTAAAGACGAGACCTCTGTTGGGAGAAAATCCATTGCAGTTGGTCATAACACTTTGAAATTCTGCACTAATCAGACCAGCCTTGATCCTATGGAGTGTAGTTGGTGTGCACACATGCATTATTCTATCCTCCAGTTCTCATGGGTGTTTTTAACTTTTCAGCAGTTTGTTTGCTAAGCAGGCATTTGCACATTAGGTGATTGTTCTAACTCTGTCTGAGTAGAGTATATTAAAACTCCCCTAATGCAGTGAGTTTTCTTTCCAGCTGAAGTCCTGAGTGAAGAGCCCATTTTGAAGTGGTATAAAGATGCACATGTTGCGAAGGGAAAGAGTGTTTTCCTTGAGCAAATGAAAAAGTTTGTAGAATGGCTCAAAAATGCAGAAGAAGGTAAGGATTTTCCTTTGTTTGATAATGCTAATTTTAATGTGGCCATAATATATCTTCACACGTGCTTCCTTCTTTCTAATGCCACTTTGTACCTGGAGGAGAGATTTTTGTTAACTTATAAGGCAGGTGGCAAAAGCTAGAGTTTAATTATTACAGTATATTTATGGCTCAGCCATAATAGTAAATGTTTTTGGTGAAATGGAAATTTTTGAGAATATTTAATGTTTATAAATTTGTGGATTTCTTTTTTTTACTTTTCTGTAATTAAAAATATAGAGACAGGGTCTCACTGTGTTGCCGAGGCTGGTCTTGAACTCGTGGGCTCAAGCAGCCCTCCTGCCTCAGCCTCACAAAGTGCAGGGATCACAGATGTTACTGCACCCAGCCAGATTTTGGGATTTCCAAGTGAATGCTTTTGAATATCTCCCTCATCTAAATAGGGTATTAATAAAATTCCTTAACAGCTTCAAAGTTATATGGAGGCTGGGTGTGGTGTCTCACACCTGTAATCCTAGCATTTTGGGAGGCTGAGGCGTTCAGGTCACTTGAAGGCAGGAGTTTGAGGCCAGCCTGGCCAACATGGGAAACCCTGTCTCTACTAAAAATTTAAAAATTAGCCAGTTTTGGTGGTGGGCGCCTCTAGTCCCAGCTACTCGAGAAGCTGAAGTGGGAGGATCACTTGAACCCTGGAGGCAGAGGTTGCAGTGAGCCAAGAGGGTACCACTGCACTGTGACCTGTGGGAAGGAGGGAGACTCTATCTTAAAAAAGCTTTGAAGTTATAAATGGGTACTTTGCTTTCTGATATATAATGTTTGCTTTTTTCCCCTATTCTAGAATCTGAATCTGAAACTGAAGAAGGTGACTGAATTTTGAAACTACACCCTCAGTAAAGCAAACAGGAGTTGTAGATAAAATGTCATGTCTCATGTGTCCTGGTTCTTACATCTTCCTACCTCCCTGTATCAAGCATGATATAAGGGCTTTCATGGCAAATTTTATTTTAACTGTTTCTATGGTTGCTGGAAATGTTGGGTTTAGTTTCTAAAACCATGTTTTAAGTAGCTACAGGAGCTATAGATTTGAATCTAAT
>NW_012101432.1:2466736-2474613 GCF_000951045.1 Mandrillus leucophaeus | reverse complement strand
CTTTTACTTTGTAATTTGTAGTTCTCAAAAGACTTTTTTTTTAAAAAATAAAGTCCATACTTACACTTAGGCTTTATACATCAGTCCTTTTTTTTTTTTTTTTTTTGTAAATTCCATGCTATTACCTAGTGGTATTGTATGTTGTGTGTTCAGATGTCTTTACTGTATCTGTATACCATTAAGTAATAATTAGACTCCCAAACTGTAAACCACCTACACAGAATTCTGATGTAGCTAAAACTACATTAATATTTCTACAGCCAATTCATTGCATGTTTCTGCCGTATAAAGTGCCATTTTATACTGTGTATAGTGAAAAAGTGTCATCTTCCAGAACTACATTATAATCTTTGATCGTTTGTTTCTTCATAATGACAGAGTAGTGTTTCTTAGTACAATATAGTAAGTGGGTATCACTGTGACAGTAATAGTGTAAAGAAAGGGAATGCTTTATAAAAAGACTGCAGATTCTATTCCATATAAAATAGAAAAAGATTCTATTCTGAATCTTAAGTGGTAATTTTAGAATTCAGGTGCCAGTGCCAGCCTATGGCCTCAAATACGTAATTCTTAATATAGATGTTAAATTATACTTTTAATTATGATTGGATAAATGTTGATTTTTCTAACAGTGTCAGTTTCTAAGGATGTCTCCTCTTGGAAACTAAATGAGTTTTTAGAGCTGGTCATAAGTTTCTTAGCCTTACTCTGAGTTATAGATGTTATTTCATTATATATATAGATGTTTATTCCATTCTTATTTAACAAAAAAAAAAAAGCTTCCTTCCATATACCAAAAATGCTACAGGATATTTTGAAATAGCATAATGATTTTAGTTAGGGGAAATGCATGGGACCAAGAGGTTGGACTTCTAATTGTTTTTCGAAAGCTTTTTTCCATTATACCCCCAGCCTTTTTAGACTTTTTTTCTAATAGAGTCCCCCATAAATTTTAATACCATAGATATGCTGCATATGTACCGTATCTCTGCTTTATACATGCAAAGAGTAAATTTTTTTTTTTTTTTTTTTTTTTTTTTTGAGACAGAGTCTCTGTTGCCCAGGCTGGAGTGCAGTGGCATGACATCAGTTCACTGCAATCTCTGCCTCCCAGGTTCAAGCAATTTTCCTGCCTCAGCTTCCTGAGTAGCTGGGATTACAGGCGGCTACCACCACCCCTGGCTAATTTTTGTATTTTTAGTAGAGATGGGGTTTCACCATGTTCGTCAGGCTGGTCTCAAACTCCTGACATCATGATCTGCCCGCCTTGGCCTCCCAAAGTGCTGGGATTACAGGCGTGAGCCACTGCGCCCAACCAAAAATTTTTTTTTAATCCTTGGTAGTGATTGACCCCCATTGAGAATGCATGCTCTAGTCTTTTTTAAAAGGGAAGAAGACCTCTAGTGATAGGCCTTTGCATTGGCAAGCATGTCTATACTGTGAAGTAGTAGTTTTTCTGTCAGGGTCAATAGAAAATAGATGAAGTTCGTTTTCAGCCAATCTTTCACCGGTTGTGCTTTGTACCTTAACCCACCACAGGCAACAGGCAAAGCATGTCCCACTGTCTTTCAAGGTCTTAACAGATTCTTACCTGATTGTAAATGTATCACTAAGTAGAATCATTTGGGTTCCTTTTAGAAAAATCAGTGAAAATCCTCTAGATGAATGAATTAAAGTTGTAGGCATAACACTGATAAACGGTATTGAAATTTCACTGAGAAACCTCTGCTCTCATACTCAAGTAGGCTGCTTGCAGAAACTGACAACTATTGGTTGGCTTTAAATGTAATGTAGATGCCAAAGTTTTAGTGTACAGTGTTAATTTCAACTACCAAATTACCTTTGTACAAATATTCCTCAGATACTGTCTGCAGGTGCCATGTAAAATAGGTTAATAGGTATTTGCAAATTCTGGTAAATTGCCTTGCTATGATTTTTCATGTTCAGTATTAGTCCCCTAGTATCACTATGAAGTTTTTCTATTCCCCAGCCTACTAAGGCCTAAAGGTTAAAATGCCAGGAATAAAAAGGTTTTCAATGGGCTTAATTTGATTTAAGTGGAATCTGGATGATGTGATAAGTACTTTTGTCTTCAGAGTAATGAGTTTATAATTGGCTTTTGTCCAAGAACTTTAAGTGGATTAATATCTTAACAGTCTTTGACACAATTATATGAAACTGGATCAGAAAGGCTTCCTGACTCCTTTCTCTTCACTTTTTTTCTCCCAACTTAACTATAGGCAATTAACAGTCATTTTAAATCTAGTTATTTTTATTTTCCAGTGTATTTATTATGCTTTTATCTTTATGCTAGGAGTATAGTCTCACTTCTTAATGAGTTGATGGGATGAAGATACTTTTAAATGTACTCAATCACTGTCATTTTAGTAACCCTGAATCAGAACCTCAGTTGTTAAAGGCTTAACTGCTTGTGGCGACTACTGTAGTGCCCTAGAGAGGACAGTGGTTAAAATCTGCAGAATCCCTTGCTTTGTCGTCTTCATCCAGAAGGACTGATACCTTGTTGAACTGTGATATGATTAGAATGTTTGTGGTTGTGTAGTGCATTTAGGGTGCTACAGCGTTAACAAACATAATTGAGCTGTTCTGTTTCCAGTCAGTGTAACCATTTAAAAATACCTTGGCAAAACAAGCTAGGAGCTAGTTCATGCTGATATTCTTAAGGACAACAGTTTACAGCTTCTTTTTTTTTTTTTTTTTTTAAATCTGAAATCCTGAAGGCCGTGCTTAAAAGTTAACTTAGAGATAAACCTGTTGGAAATAAGTGATTCATTTATAGACTGAAGCCTCTATGACTTCAGAAAGATCCTCTGTAGTCTCTGGCATTTGAAGGACAAAATATTTTCTCTGTAAATACACCTCATTTCCATACTAGTTAGGAGTAATGGCGCCCAGCACGGCACACACAATGGAGAAAACTGGATAGCTGGTAACTCACTTAGCTCTTGGCACTCTGAACAACCTCAAATACGGCCATCCAAGCCAGTAATTCTATTGCTGCATTATTTCTGTGTTTAACTGTGAAACTTGCTGCTTGTCTGTACCCTTGAAATTGAATAAAATTTCATGAGACTCCTTGTTAATGTAGAGAAAAGCAATGACTGTTGAGTTGGTTGTACACTAAGGCCTCAGTCCTTGACCTTCCCCATTTTGCTCAGTGTTTTAAATACGACGTAAAGGCCTGTTTCCAGATATTTTTCCTCCAGACTCAAAGTTTTACATTTGTAAGACTCACATGTACTTCAAACTGTTTGTACATGTTCCAAAAATGCCAGTGTTTAATTCAAAAGAGATGAATGCAATCTACTCCAGAATGCTTCGAGTCCTGTCCACTGTAACTCCAAAATAATCTCAAATGTCACTGCAATTCAGGCCACCAGCATCTCACCTAGTTACTAAGTGATTTTTGCATCCACTTTTGTGCATCTCATCTTTTAACAGCAAGAGTTGTCTTTGGATGTAGTTTACCAGTTTAAAATCTTTGTCTTTGCCTAGGTGGTCTTTCATGAACTATTCAGCTTCATCTGCCTTTTCCTCTTCATCACTATGTGCTGTGTAGTTGGCAGAGCTTATCCCATCCAAACCTGCAGGTAATTGAACAAGCTGATTACTAACTGGATTAGTATCCAGGGAATAGTGAAGATAGGAAAAAGGAGATTATAAAGCCCATCAGTTAATACCATTTGTGTTTTGTGTTTTGAGCTGGCCTTGCCCTGTCGCCCGGGCTGACATGATCACAGCCGAGTGCAGCCTCAAACTCCTGGGCTCAAGCAATCCTCGCATCTCAGTGGCTGGGACTGCAGGTGTCACGGTTAATACTGTTATTAAAAAGACAACTAGGAGGGACGTTTGCTTGTAGAATGAAAACTTAGTGAATTCCAAGTATTAGGAAGCAACTTTTCTTGGCAAGATTAGATGCAAGCTATTTGTGTCCTGTGGTTAGTATTGCTATGACTGATGTGACCAAGACAGAATGAGAAGCTGGCAGTCCACAAATGTGAAACATATACTGTCAGGCCCTCTGCTGAGCTTTAGGACTATGGTAATGAACAGCACTGGACCCCAAGATTCAAGCCTACAGGAGGAGATAGGAAATGAAGAGCAGACTGAATGCAAAACAAAAGGATGTGGGAGGGACTGGCAAATTGGAGAGTCCAATCTCTATAATCTGTAAATTATTAGGATACCATGAAAGACAAATTGCACTTGCTGATAAAATATGGTTTGCAAGCCCCTAATATCTGAACAAAACAGTGCATAGCTACAGTCTAATGGAGAAAGATCTGTCTCCATCTATTAGCTGTGTGACTGGGCAAATAATTTAGCCTCTGAATCTTGTTTCATAAACCTGTAAAATGAGAACAGCAATCCAATTTTGATTAAATGATATCGTTGCTGGGCACAGTGGCACACACCTGTGATTTCAGCTACTGGGGAGGCTGAGATAAAGGATTGCTTGAGTCCAGGAGTTTGAGGATATAGTGAGCTATGATCATATGTGATAATAGCCACTGCCCTCCAGCCTGGGCAACATAGCAAAAAAAAAAAAAAAAGTATCATTTTACCCAGTGATAAAATGACAGTTTCAACCACATGGGGCAGTTGAGAAGTTCTACTTAAAGGTGCTTAACCTGGCACATATTCGCTCAGTGAATGGTGACTGTTTTTATGTTCACCAAGGATGGGTGCATGGAAAAGCCAAGAGCTGTGGGCAGTGTGCCAAAGTCCTAAATACAGGGGTTTTTGTTGTTTTGTTTTGAGACTGAGTTTTACTCGTTGCCCAGGCTGGAGTGCAATAGCACGATCTCGGCTCACTGCAACCTCTGCCTCCCGGGTTCAAGCGATTCTCCTGCCTCAGCCTCCCTAGTAGCTGGGATTACAGGCATGTGCCACCATGCCCGGCTAATTTTGTTTGTATTTTTAGTAGAGATGGGGTTTCTCCATGTTGGTCAAGCTGGTCTCGAACTCCCAACCTCAGGTGATCCACCTGCCTCGGCCTCCCAAAGTGCTGGGATATAGGTGTGAGCCACCGTGCCCAGCCCTAAATACAAGTTTTTATGTTTGATAGGAACTGGTGGAAGGTAATTTAAGTTCCAGCAGCCATCATTATGATGCCTGCTTTAGCAACTATAAAAACAGAGAAGCAAGATAGTAGCTGAAATCCTCATAGCCCAGTAGTGAATGATAATCATGCTTTGTATGACTGGTCAAGTATTCAGTCAATCTCACAAAATCCTTTGTAATAACAGTATAAATATTATCAACTTCTAAGAACAAGAGAGAAGAGTTAATGGCAGGTGAAAAATATCCAACTAATGGAAGAAGGCAAGCAGATATGACCAACAGCCCAGCTTGGTTTTAGCTTTCTCTGTTCTGCCAAGCCCCTGTGGTGCCGCAGGTTGCTAACAACAACCCAAGAAGTTGATTGGAACTGCAAAACTCAGCAAGGTCTTGGGAGTCAGGGATGCTAGTTTCTTCTGAGAATGGGAGTGAGTAGAGTGGAGCTGAAAACAAGTTTATTGAATGTCTTAGGCCATCCTTTCCCCTTATGCTGGCAGGTGAGTGCCCCTACACAAATTCAGCAGAAAACAGAAGTTTCACCATCTGCAAAAGTTGGGAAAAGGTGAGGAGAGGGTGATAACGTACTGGGGATACCAGACAGATAAGAGTAAAAAAGCACTGTATCAAAAATAAAAATAATGGCCAGACGCGGTGGCTCACACCGGTAATCCCAGCACTTTGGGAGGCCAAGGCGGGCAGATCACCTGAGGTCGGGAGTTTGAGACCAGCCTGACCAACATGGAGAAACCCCGTCTCTACTAAAAACACAAAATTACCCGGTCGTGGGGGCGCATGCCTGTAATCCCAGCTACTCAGGAGGCTGAGGCAGGAGAATCGCTTGAACCCGGGAGGCGCAGGTTGCGGTGAGCCGAGATCGCGCCATTGCACTCCAGCCTCGGCAACAAAAGCGAAACTCTGTCTCAAAGAATAAATAAATAATAAAAATTAAAATAAAGTCAGCACTTTGGGAGGCCAAGGCAAGAGTTGCCTGAAGCCAGGAGTTCAAGACCAGCTTGGGCAACAGAGACCCCCATCTCTACAAAAAAAGTAATAAAGCCAAGTGAGCTACTTGGAGGCTGAGGAGGGAGGATTGCTTGAGCCCAGGAATTCAAGGCTGCAGTGAACTATGATCACACTACTGAACTCCAACCTGAGTGACAGAGTAAGACCTTGTCTCTTAAAAAAAGGCTGGGGATGGTGGTTCATGCCCAGCACTTTGGAAGGCCGAGGCAGGTGGATCACCTGAGGTCAGGAGTTCGAGACCAACCTGGCCAACATGGCGAAACTAAAAGTACAAAAATTAGCTGGGCATGGTGGCAGGCACCTGCAATCCCAGCTACTCGGGAGGCTGAGGCAGGAGAATCGCTTGAACCCGGGAGGCAGAGGTTGCAGTGAGCCGAGATTGCGCCATTGCACTCCAGCCTGGGTGACAGAGTAAAACTCTGTCTCAAAAAAAAAAAAAGGAAAAAAGACTGGGACGGGCCACTTCTAGTGCCCTTAAAAGGAGAGGTCATGTAGGCCGGGCATGGTGGCTCACGCCTATAATCTCAGCACTTTGGGAGGCCAAGGCTGGCGGATCACGAGGTCAGGAGATAGCAACCATCCCGGCCAACATGGTGAAACCCTGTCTCTACTAAAAATACAAAAATTAGCTGAGCATGGTGGCACGCGCCTGTAATCTCAGCTACTCGAAAGGCTGAGAGAGGAGAATCGCTTGAACCAGGGAGTTGGAGGTTGCAGTGAGCTGAGATTGTGCCACTGCGCTCCAGCCTTGAGACAGAGTGAGACTCTGTCTCAAAAAAGACAAAAAGTCTATTCCCAGCTCTGTGAGGTTTATTCTGAGTTCAAGGCTCCAGTATCAGCCAAGAAAGGGCCCCTCCCTAAGTTAAATTCCACATCTTTGGACTCTCTCCAAGCTTAAAATGTGAATAATCCTAACGCTTTCCCTTTTTCACCACCAGCCATAGAGATGATTGCTGCATCTTGCAGTTAGTACCTCTGTAATATGTCAGTATCCCCCCTGGGCCTTTCCAGTTCTCCAGTACGTGTTTTTAAATACTTTCTATTAGATTTCCTTGTTGTAATTAGGTTTCGCCTCTTTCCTGACCGGGAAGAATTGGTACCAGGACTGGTCCTATAAAAAAGACTCTCAAAGAGGGTATTTGGGGTTTGGTTTGAACTTAAATGCACTGCTGAGATTTTTGCCAGTGGGAAGTGGCATGCTAGGAATTCATGGTGTGGAATACCACGTAATTAATCAAATTATCAATGACACAATGAATTAAGTGCTTTGGGGGATCAAGTGGCTGCTGCATTTGGCCATTATTGCAGTAATGATGACTACAAGGACTTGGAATGGTTGCATCCAAGTACACAAGAGCACCTATGGAAAGAAGATAACAAGCTCAGGTCTCTAAACTTTCAACTCAAGACGTGCTTATAAGACCAGAGAGCTTCTGTGATTGCCCTAAAAGAATCTTATTTTGTGTAGCCTCAGGACCAGCTGATAGATACAAAATTTAACCATGCCCAGCCAGACAAATTTGAAATCAGCTATTCCAAATATGTTCCAACAACTAAAAGAAACAGTCTAAAGAACTGAAAGAAAGATAATGATGTTTCACCAAACAGAATAAGTATTAAAGAGAGAGAAATTGCAAAAAGAACCAAATAGAAATTTCCTGGTTGAGGCCGGGTGTGGTGGCTCATGCCTGTAATCCCAGCACTTTGGGAGGCCGAGGTGGGCAGATCACCTGAGGTCAGGAGTTCGAGACCAGCCTGGCCAACATGGTGAA
>NW_012101432.1:2460977-2465801 GCF_000951045.1 Mandrillus leucophaeus | reverse complement strand
AAAAAAAAAAAAAAGAAAGAAAAAAAAAAAAAATTAGCCAGGCGTGATGGTGGGCGCCTGTAGTCCCAGCTACTCAGGAGGCTGAAGCAGAAGAATGGAGTGAACCCGGGAGGTGGAGCTTGCAGTGAGCCAAGATTGCACCACTGCACTCCAGCCTGGGTGACAGAGCAAGACTCCATCTCAAAAAACAAAACAAAACAAAACAAAACAACAAAAAAGTCTTAAAACATTCAAAAATTGCTATATACATGAGTGGAAAAAAGTAAATAGATACAGAATAGAGCACAAGCAGGATCTTAAAAAATGGTTTAAAAAGCCAGTTGCAGTGACTCACACTTGTAATCCCACCGCTTTGGGAGGCTGAGGAGGGTAGATCAACTAAGGTCAGGAGTTCAAGACCAGCCTGACCAATATGGTGAAACTCCACCTCTACTAAAAATACAAAAATTAGCCGGGCGTGCTGGCACATGCCTGTAATCCCAGCGACTCAGGGAGGCTGAGGCAGGAGAATCGCTTGAACGAGGGAGTAAGAGGTTGCAGTGAGCCAGGATCAGGCCAGAGCTGGACCAGCTGGAGAATTTGCTGAAGGTGAGCAACATTGCCGGTGAGATGCAGGGCCAGCCTGAGGGTGGCCCAGGATGAGCTGGTGACCTTCAGTGAGGAGCTGGCCCACCTCTACCATCATGTGTGCGTGTGAAACAACTGGAGGCCCAGCTCTGTCACGGGGGACTACTACCTGAGAGCCAGGGCGGGGCCAGCTGCACCAGCCCCGCGGGCAACTCCTCCATCCTCCTACCCAAGGGGCTGCTGGCTGCAGAGGCAGGCCAAGCACACAGCAGGACCAGGGACATCAGCCCCTCACGTAGCTCCTCGCTGCTATTGCCCCTGGGTGACCCACGCTGGGAGCCCATGGATATCTACCGCCTGATTGGTATCATCTGCCACCAGATCAAGCACCTGCAGGCAGCTGTGAACCACATAAGGGAGCTATTGTGGCGGCGCATCCCCTCGCAAGAACTGGGCCCAACCATGGACAAGTTCAAGGAGGCTGTCATGGAAGAGATCCTCAGGTTGAAGTCTCTGCTCAGCACCAAGCGGGAGCAGCTCACCAGGCTGCGCACTGTGCTGCAGGCCAGCCAGCAGGCAGCCAAGGTGGCCCTCACCAAGCTGAAGGGCAAGAATGCGAAGGAGAAGACCATGGTTACCAAGACCAGGAGGAAGCTGTGCAATGAGCTCCAGGTGCTCGCCTCTGAGGAGGACGTGGCCACCTTCTCCTCACTGTGTGTCACGTTTGCCACGTGAAACGGGTACATCACAGCTGGATGAGACGCAGCAGCAGCTGTCAGCTGCAGAGGATGAGAAGGCGCTGAACTGGCTGCTGCACATGGTCATCCTGCAGAAGCTGGCACTGACCCAGTGGCTGGAGCTGCTCAAGCTGGATCACACAGACCTGATGTGACCCCACCAAAGCTGCCCCCAAGGCCAAGCCAGCCACCCCAAGCTTAAGTTATGCCTGCCCCTGCGCCTGTGACAGGGCCAAGAGCACTGGGCTGGCCAACCAGGTGTTCCACATTACAGGTGTAAGCAACCGTGCCTGGCCCAGTCCCTGAATTTTTAATGGGAGGGAAGAAAAGCTTTAATGTTGGCCAGAGTGATGGCTCACGCCTGTAATCCCAACACTTTGTGAGGCCAAGGCAGGAGGATGGCTTGAGCTCAGGAGTTGGAGACCAACCTGGGCAACACAGCGAGACTGAGACCATGTCTCTACAAAAAAGTAGTGGGGCATGGTGGCATGCACCCGTGGTCCCAGCTTCTTGGGAGGCTCAGGTGGGAGGATCACTTGAGCCCTGCAAATCAAGACTGCAGTGAGTCATCATCACGCCGCTGCACTCAGCCTGGGCAATAGAGTAAAAAAAAAAAAAAAACGCTTTAAAATGTTGAGGATGTCGAGAGCTGCTGCGTGGAAAGGCCTCTGTACAGACTGAAGAACCTTCCCTGGCTGCCAGGCTTGCCAAGAGCCCTCTAGAAATGCCCACCATGGGGCTATTTGTTACAATGTTCTTTTTTTAATCTGATCAACCTGTGCACTTTTGATATTTTGATACTATATTTGCTTCCTTAATTCCTCATGCACTGACAGCCTCAGATGCCGTGGTCTGTACCCACGGGCCTGTTGCTGCCTGCCCCAGCTCCCTCTGTGTTGGTCTGGTGTCAGCACGAGGAAGAGCTGTGTGCTCTGTAGCACGTAGCTCTAGACTGTGGAGATTAGGGCTTTGACCAGAGAATTCACCAGAGAAGGCATCTAGGCCTGAGTTTCTCTTTGTGCAAAATTTTTGTATTATAAATTCAATTTCTTGTTATAGGTCTATTCAGATTTTGTTTATTTTTTTATTTTTATTTTACTTATTATTATTTTTTGAGGTGGCATCTCACTCTGTTGCCCAAGATGGAGTGCAATGGCGCAGCCTTGGCTCACTGCTGTCTCCCAAGTTCAAGCAATTCTCCTGCCTCAGCCTCCCAAGTAGCTGGGATTACAGGCATGCGCAATGACACCATTCTAATTTTTGTATTTTTAGTGGAGACTGGCTGGTCTTGAACTCTTGACCTCAGGTGATCCACCTGTCTTGGCCTTCCAAAGTGCTGGGACTACAGGTGTAAGCCACCGCACCCAGCCTTTTTTTTTTTTTTTTTTTTTTTTTGAGACGAAGTCTCACTCTGTCACCCAGGCTGGAGTGCAGTAGTGCAGTCTCGGCTCACTGCAACCTACACCTCCTGGGTTCAAGCAATTCTTGTGCCTCAGCCTCCCGAGTAGCTGGGATTACAGGTGTGTGCCACTATGCCTGTCTACTTTGTTGTATTTTTAGTAGAGACAGGGTTTCGCCATGTTGGCCAGGCTGGTCTCAAATTCCTGACCTCGGGTGATCAGCCCACCTCAGCCTCCCAAAGCTGGGATTACAGACATGAGCCACCATGCCTAGCCAGATTTCTTATTTATTTTTGAATCAATGATTGATGAGAAGCAATTGGCATTGGGTCAGAATTTTAAATGAAAAAAAATTTTTTTTGTTTCTTGGAGACAGAGTCTCGCTTTGTTGCCCAGGCTGGAGCACAGTGGGACAATCTCAGCTCACTGCAGCCTCTGCCTCCTGGGTTCAAGCTATTCTCGTGCCTCAGCCTCCCAAGTAGCTGGGACTACAGGCATCCGCCACCACACCCAGCTAATAGGGTTTCACCATGTTGCCCAGGCTCAAGCATTCCACCCGCCTCAGCCTCCCAAAGTGCTAGGATTATAGGTGTGAGCCACCATGCCTGACCAAAATGAACGTATTTTTTGATTCAGCAGTTCCAATCCCAAGAACTTATTTCAGTTATATGTTGCCATATGCTAAAGTTCAGTGGCATAAAACAATAACCATGTTATTATGCTCACAGATTCTGTGGTTCAATAATTCAGGTAGGGAACAGTGGAGATAGATTGCCTCCATCCCACATGTCTGGGCCCTAATCTGAGAAAATCCAAACACTTGGGAAGGGAAGCAACTCAAATGACAGCGGCTTGGAGTCATTAGCATCTGACTTAAGATGACTGGAAGACCAGGGCTTTCCAAAAGTTACTTACATGTAGTCTTTCTATGTGACAGGCTTCTCATGGCATGGTGACTAGATTCCAAAAGGTAGCCCTCCAAGAGGGAGCTGCCAGAGAGCAGGTGTTCCGTGAAGACCAGATGGAAGTCGCATGACCTTTTGTGATCTAGAATGATGTCTCCCACAGTCCATTATTTGAAGCAGTTACTAGTTCCAAAGAGCATGTGAAGTGGGAGTTGTTGTTGTGGACATTTCTGGGAAATACAGTCTGTCAGACTTTTTACACAAATACTTGTATTTGTTAAGTGTAAAAAGGGAGGCAGAACCATAACTACAGCAGTCTCATTCATAAAGTTTTACAATGTGTACATATGGGCAGGTGCAAATGCAGAGAGAGAGAACCAGAAAGTAATGGGATTTTCTTTTCTTTTTTTTTTTTTTTTGAGACCCAGTTTCACTCCTGTTGCCCAGGTTGGAGTGCAATAGCGTGATCTAGGCTCACTGCAACCTCTGCCTCGCGGGTTCAAGCAATTCTGTCTCAGCCTCTTGAGAAGCTTGGATTACAGGCACATGCCACTATGCCTGGCTAATTTTTGTATTTTTAGTAGAAACGGGGTTTCATCATATTGGTCAGGCTGGTCTCGAACTCCTGACCTCAGGGGATCTGCCTGCCTCAGCCTCCCAAAGTGCTGGAATTACAGGTGTGAGCCACCGTGCCCGGCCGGGATTTTCATACTGATTATCTCTGTAACGGGGAATAGGGAGATAGGTAAAGTGGGACTTTCACATTTTGATCTACATTCTTTTGTATTATATGAAAATTATTTTTTATTTGAGTAATAAAATATCAATGTTGAATCCATAGTCGTCAATAAAACGGAACCAACTACTGATGCATGCAACAATATGGATAAATCTCCAAAGCATATATGCCAAGTGAAAGAAACCAGGCCAGCCTCAGTGACTTATGCCTGTAATCCCAGCACTTTGGGAGGCCAAAGCAAGAGAATCGCTTGGGCCAAGGAGTTCAAGACCAGCCTGGGCAACATAGTGGGACCCCGTCTCTACAAAAAAAGAAAAATGTTTTTAATTAGCTAGGCATGGTAGCGCACACCTGTGGTCCCAACTACTCGAGAGGCTGAGATGGGAGCCGGAGAAGTCAAGTCTGAGTAAGCCATGATTGCACCACTACACTCTAGCCTGGTAAAAAGAGTGAGAGCCTGTCTCAAAGAAAGAAAA
>NW_012101432.1:2432686-2459557 GCF_000951045.1 Mandrillus leucophaeus | reverse complement strand
AAAAAAAAAAAAGTGCTCTATGAAGGCAATGTATTGGGAGTTATTCGATGGTTGGCATTTGCCAAATTTATAAACCTAGCAAGTACAGTGAATTTCACAAGGTGCAAGAAAACAAAGCTTATGGTGAGATGTAGATTGACAAATGTCTTAGTTGCCAATTGACATACAAAATGAAAAACCAGAGTCTTGCAATTAGGATAAAACGCCAAGTTTTTGTTTTTAGAGACAGGGTCCCACTATGTTGCCTAAGCTGGACTCCAATACTTGGGCTCAAGCGATCCTCCTGAGTAGCTGGGACTATAGGTGCAAGTCACTGTACCTGGCAAGAGTGAGTCAGGGGTCAAAAGCTTACAGCACCCGGTAAGAATCCCACCCAAGTACTAACCAGGCCTGAGCTTGCTTAGCTTCTGAGTTCAGGTGCATTCAGGGTGGTAGGGCTATAGACTGTTTAGTTTTGATTTGGTTGGTCTTTGTTAACAAAGCCCAAGGGACTCTTTTTATGCTCACTTTTCTTCCTTCAGTATTGCATGCCTGGGAGTTCTGCTTCTAGCTATGGCAGGATCACTTATTCCAACAAACCCTCTCACTAAAACTAACTAGAAAACCTGGACAAAATGTAAAATACTTAAGTTAAAAAACCCCAGCAGCTACCAAGGCAGTGATGAGTCGAGGGGCTAAGATCCCTGAGAAAGGAAAAGGGTGGTCCATAGGGGTCAACTATTCAAAGTATTGGGAGAATTTACAAATGGCAGCTGAGAGCTCTGGCTATAAATTGGAGGTTTGTAGTTCCCATGACTTCCTCTTTGGGTTCAGTAATTTGGTAGAAAAGCTCACAGAACTCAGGAAAGCAGTTTACTTCTAGATTATCAGTTTATTATAAAGGATACAACTCAAGAACAGCCAGGTGGAAGAGCTGCCTAGGGCAAGGTACAATGGAGGTGCGTGGAGCTTCCAGGCCATCTCCAGATCCCCCACCCTCCCAGCACCTCTATGTGTTCACCAACCCAAAAGCTCCCCACACCCCATCATTTGTAGGTTTGAAGGAGGTTCCATTAGGTAGGCATGACTGATTAAATCATCCGCCATTAGTGATTCAGTCAATCTCCAGATTTTACCTTCATCTCCCTCTTATCTCACCTCTTGTCTCCTAGGCAACTTCAAGGGATTTAAAAGGTCTGAACTGGGGACAAAGATTAAATATGTATTTCCTTTTTTTTTTTTTTTTTTTTTTATGAGACAGAGTCTCTTGCTGTGACCCAGGCTGGAGTGTAGTGGTGCAATCTTGGCTCGCTGTAATCTCCGCCTCCTGCATTCAAGCGATTCTCATGCCTCAGCCTCCCAAGTAGCTGGGATTACAGGTGTGTGCCACCACATCTGGCTAATTTTTTGTATTTTAGTAGAGACAGGGTTTCACCATGTTGCCCAGTCTGGTCTCGAACTCCTGAGCTCAGGCAATCCACCTGCCTTGGCCTCTCAAAGTGCTAGAATTACAGATGTGAGCCTCTGTGCCTGGTCTCAAATATGGATTTCATATTATGTTGCCATATCATTGTACCTCATCAGGGACAAGCATTCCAGACCAGTAAGATGAAAATCTTCAATGTGTGGTACAGTACAGAGGTGTTATCTTTATTGACCTCAGGACCAAGTACCACAGTGGAGACTTTATAGCTTATTCCATTCATCCTCCTGTTATAAAATCTTTTTTTTTTTTTTGGAGACAGGGTCTTGCTCTGTCAACCAGGTTGAAGCACAGTAACTCGATCTCAGCTCACTGCAACCTCTGCCTCCTGGGTTCATGTGATTCTCCTGCCTCAGCCTCCTGAGTAGCTGGGATTACAGGCACCCATCACCATGCCCAGATAATTTTTGTATTTTTGACGGGGTTTCACCATGTTGGCCAGGCTTGTCTTGAACTCTTGACCTCAGGTGATCCTCCTACCTGGCCTCCCAAAGTGCTGGGATTACAGACATGAGCCACCACACCCAGCCTTATAATCTTTTTTTTTTTTTTTTTTTTTTTAAAAAAAAGACCAGCGCCAAGGACATGGTAAGTTTAACATAGGGCTTGAGTGGATCTCAGCGGTGCAAGGTGTGGCCTTAGCAGACATTTTTGGCTCCCTCCCTGATCTTATTAGGCCTTACTTAGTACATACAGGTCCAATGTCTCCTGCCAGCACCTGAGTTTTTTTTTTTTTTTTTTTCTCACTGCAACATCCGCCTCCTGGGTTCAAGTGATTCTCCCAACTCAGCCTACCGAGTAGCTGGGATTACAGGTACCTGCCATCATCCCCAGCTAAGTTTTGTATTTTTGTAGAGATGGGGTTTCACAATGTTGGCCAGGCTAGTCTTGAACTCATGTCCTCAGGTGATCCACCCACCTTGGCCTCCCAAAGTGCTGGGATTACAATGTGAGCCACCATGCCCAGCCATTTGTGTCTTTTTGGCTGAGGCTTTCTTTGCCTGCGTGAGCCCAATGTGAATGCACCATGCTTAAGATTAACATCCCCTGGTATGAAGTCATAGCAGCCTAACTCAGTGACTGACAGGAGTTGGTGTATAAATAGCTCTATTTCTGGCCCCTTAGGTGGAATAATTTTAAGACACATATTCTCAAAGCCAGGCGTGGTGGTATGCACCTGTGGTTCTCCATTCCTGAGTTACTTTACTTAGAATAATGGTCTCCAACTCCATCCAGGTTGCTATGAATACCGTATTTTTTTTTTTTTTTTTTTTGGCTGAGTAGTATTCCCTGGTGTATACATTTTTTTTTTTTTGGTGACACAGCCCTCAGGAGGTCTTGAGAACATGTGCCTGCTATACCACATTTTCTTTATCCACTTGTTGATGGGCATTTAGGCTGGTTCCGTATTTCTGCAAATGCAAATCATGCTGCTATACACATCTTGTTCATATAATGACTTATTTTCCACTGGGTGGATACCCAGTAGTCAGATTGCTGGATGAAATGATTGGAGATTTTGACATGAGTGATATAACAGTTTTAACAGGCTCACTCTGGCTGCTATGTTAATAGACTGGGGATAGGTAGGGTGGGTGAACTGATTGCCTTGATGGCCCAAATTCTCCACCTCTTTTGCCCTACAACCTTGTAGTACCATGATTCTGGATGGAGCTGTGCGACTTCTTTGACAAATGGGATGTTAGCAAATTTGCTCTGGATACCATTCCTGAGGAACAAGCCTCAAATTCTGGAACTGCTTTTTAAAACTAAGAAAATATAGGCCCTTAAGGTTTAGTTTAAGTCAATCCAATCTAACACATTTTAGTTAAACATGTAACTACCGTACTTTTGATTCTCACTGATACAAATGACTATCCACACCACCACTTACAATGTCAATTTACATAACACAAAATTTAGGATTCGGTCCAGGTGCCATGACTGAGGCTTGTAATCCCGGCATTTGGGAGGATGAGGCGGGTGGATCACTTGAGGCCAGGAGTTTGAGACTGGCCTGGCAAACATGGCGAAACCCGGTCTCTACTAAAAAACACAAAAATCAGTCAGGCCTGGTGGCTCACACATGTAATCCTGGCTACTCAGGAGGCTGAGGCTCAAGAATTGCTTGAACCCGGGAGGCAGATGTTGCAGTGAGCTGAGATTGCTCTAGCCTGAGCAATAGAGACTCCATCTGCTTAAAATCTCTGAAGCCTAACTGCATTTTTTTTTTGATAGCCTCATTGTTACCCAGGCCCGAGTGCAGTGGTGCCATCTGGACGCACTGCAAACTCTGCCTCTCGGGTTCAAGCTATTCTCGAGCTTCAGCATCACCAAGTAGCTAGGATTACAAGTGCTTGCCACCACGCCTGGCTAATTTTTGTTTTTAGTAGAGATGGGGTTTCACCATGTTGGTCTCAAACTCCTGGCCTCAAACGATCTGCCTACCAAAATGCTAGGATTATAGTCGTGAACCACCCCACACCTGGCCGGCATTTAGAAATTTCTGAAAGAAAGAAAAGACAGAAAAGAAAGAAAAGGAAGAAAAGGAAGGAAGGAAGGGAGGGAGGGAGGGAGGGAGGAAAGGAAGGAAAGCAAAGGAAAGAAAGGAAGAAAACTTCCCAAACCAAAAAAACTATGGAAAGATCTAAGCCTCAGGATCCCAAATGGATCAAACACAGATGAAACCAGACAAAAATTTGCTGTATTACACACACACACTTGATAAATTCAGACTAGGCTGCAAAGGAATGAAGGCTCCACCACAGTGGGATTCTGCAAATGACTTCAGATCCTGTGCAACAATTAACAGCAAACCGCAATACTAAGTTTGAGTAGGATTAAAGACAGAACTCTTCTCGGCTATCTTTAGTTTTGTGTGTCCCATAATCTGGTTTCATTACATTTAACTTACGGGGCAGTAAAGTCTCAATCTTGACGATCCCTAAAATGGAAATGAAGCTAAATTTTCCCAGACCTGAGGAAATCTCCAAAAACAGAAATCTACGTCCATTCTTTAAGGTAGGAAGAAAAACGGTACTTAGAACAAACTGTTCTGATACATATTAACTTCATAAGCACAAAAAATTTATTCTGAATAAATCACTTTACAATTACTGAAAAAGATGTTCATTACTTAGCTATGTACTTAACAAATCAAATTACCCAAACAAAATAAACATGGCAATACAAAAATGTTAAGAATTTACAAAGCTGTACAAAATAACTTAAAATTTAAAAATTAGACTGATACAGTCTATAAGATCTCTTCAAGAGAGCTGTCCAATTACAGATCTATAGAGTTTTCTTCAGAAGGTCAAAGAAAGGATGCTTTAAGGCTTCTTTGAGAGTAATTCTTTTGGCTGGATCATACTCCAACATTTTCTGAATGAGGTCAAAGAGACACTCATGTTCAACATCCTGAGAAAGCATAAATTCCTGGAAGAAAAAAAAGAAAATCAACAGCCTTTTCCACTACCATTTACTATACTGTGTAACAGTAAACCACATATATATAACCACC
The DNA here is from genome assembly GCF_000951045.1 of Mandrillus leucophaeus. Classification (NCBI taxonomy): domain Eukaryota; kingdom Metazoa; phylum Chordata; class Mammalia; order Primates; family Cercopithecidae; genus Mandrillus; species Mandrillus leucophaeus. Next base: position 2,454,572 of record NW_012101432.1, on the reverse strand, counting down.
ATAAAAACAGAAAAGAGGCCAGGCATGGTCACTCACACCTATAATCCCAGCACTCTGGGAGGCCAAGGCAGGTGGATCACTTGAGGGCAGGAGTTCAAGACCAGCCTGGCTAACATAGTAAAACCCTGTCTTTACTATTTAAAAAAAAAAAAAAAAAAAAGCATGGTGGCGTGTATCTGTAATCCCAGCTACTTGGGAGGCTGAGACTCGCTTGAGCCTGGGATGCAGAGGTTGCAATGAGCTGGGCCAAGATCGTGCCACTCTACTCCAGCCTGGGCAACGAAGCAAGGCTCTGTCTCAAAAGACAAACAGAAGAAACCCAAAGTTTTGACTATTTGAGCAATGCCTCAAAGGCTTACCTTCAGAGGTTTACAGCGCCTTGAAACATATCTGCCGGCAGAACTGTGTTCATCCCAGTCTAATCGATCATGGTGAAAATATTTACGTTTCCTAAAAATAAGTCAATATCCATTCATGTTTATAACACTGAAAACTTAAAACAGCTAAGCAAAGGTTATCAATCACTATGCTTTCCCAGATCACTTTTCTAGAGACTTAAATGGCAGCTATGGGATAAAAACGTTAGCTGCTTTGCACCAAGGTAATCTACTATTTAACCGATAAAAATATTAGTCTGACTTCATTATTTATAAAGTTCTAATCAGCTCCTGAGACTTGGCAGAGTGAAAATTTTTTTAAAAAATTAAGTTCTAATCAGAAGATGTGATCAAATGATACTAAAGATGTCACTAACTCTTAAAACGTACCTGGTTTTCTGTATCATATGTTTTGGTAGAGGTCCAAGAATTCTTTCCATCATTGCTAAGTGCTCCTTACTATCGTGTGTCTAGAAATAAAATAAAAACAAACTTGAGGAAGAGGACCACCAAAACAGACATAGTTAAAAGCTGACAGCAAAAAACTAACATTAATGCTTGCAGAACAAACTTGCCAATGATTTCCTACATGGACACGGATAATTGCTTATATACTTAAAGGTGTTTTAAATAAAACAATTATGAAAGAAATATGAATTAGTTTCATTTTAATTTATGATTATCTACAATTAATAGTCTATAATGGGAGAAAAAGCTATCTAAATGTGTACATATACTTTATTTCTTCATATAAACAGGCACTTCTCTTGTGCAAAGCAAGGTTGAATACATCATTGTCACTTACTGGAAATACGGTAAACCCAAGATAGTATTCAATAAGAATGCATCCTATACTCCAGACATCACATGGTTGGGACCACCCTAGGGCTGCAAAGCAAAGCAAAATGTAAGGGAAAAAAATCCTCAATATTTGTTAAAGAAATTAAAATGTTAACAGTAATACTTTTTTTTTTTTTTCTTTTAGACAGTCTCCTCTGTCACCCAGGCTGGAGAGCAGTGGTGCAATCTTGGCTTAATGCAAGCTCTGCCTCCCGGGTTCATGCCATTCTCCTGCCTCAGCCTCTCAAGTAGCTGGGACTACAGGCGCCCACCACCGTGCCTGGCTAATTTTTTGTGTTTTTAGTAGAGACGGGGTTTCACCGTGGTCTCGATCTCCTGACCCCATGATCCGCCCGCCTCGGCCTCCCAAAGTGCTGCGATAACAGGCATGAGCCACTGCGCCCAGTCAACAGTAATACTTTTTTAAAAAAGCATATGTAATGTAGGCTGGGCACAAGTGGCTCACGCCTGTAATCCCAGTGCTTTGGGAGGCCAAGATGGGAGAACTGCTTGAGCTCACGAGTTCAAGACCAGCCTGGGCAACCTAGTGAGATCTCATCTCTATTAAAATATATATATATAATGAATTGGCTGGGCACGGTGGCTCACGCCTGTAATCCCAGTGCTTTGGGAGGCCAAGATGGGAGAACTGCTTGAGCTCACGAGTTCAAGACCAGCCTGGGCAACCTAGTGAGATCTCATCTCTATTAAAATATATATATATAATGAATTGGCTGGGCACGGTGGCTCACGCCTGTAATCCCAGCCTTTTGGGAGGCCGAGGCAGGTGGAGCACGAGGTCAGGAGATCGAGATCATCCTGGCTAACATGGTGAAATCCCGCCTCTACTAAAAACATAAAAACAAAATTAGCCAGGCGTGGTGGCAGGTGCCTGTAGTCCCAGCTACTCAGGAGGCTGAGGTGGTAGAATGGCATGAACCCGGGAGGCAGAGCTTGCAGAGAGCCAAGATCGCACCACTGCACTCCAGCCTGGGTGACAGAGCGAGACTCTGTCTCCAAAAAAACAACAACAAAAAATGTATATATACACACACACATATATATGCAATGTGATGTTTGAGCTGGATGATACTAAAGCAATAACTTAATCCAAGGTTAAATATATATGGCCGGGCACAGTGGCTCATGCCTGTAATCCCAGCACTTTGCAAGGCCAAAGCCGGCAGATTGCTCTAGGTCAGCAGTTTGAGACCAGCCTGGCCAATGTGGTGAAACCCCATCTCTACCAAAAATAAGAAAATTAGCTGGGCGTGGTGGTGGATGCCTATAATCCCAGCAACTCAGGAGGCTGAGGCAGGAGAACTGCTTGAACCCAGGAGACAGAAGTTGCAGTGAGCCAAGATCGCACCACTGTACTCCAGCCTGGGCGACAGAGCAAGTCTCCATCTAAAAAACAAATAAATGATAAAAATAAATAAAACACATAAGTGTTACATACAGTCTGGAATATAATAGGCATTAAACAATTCTCTGAGACGGAGTCTCGCTCTGTTGCCCAGGCTGGAGTACAGTGGCATGATCTTGGCTCACTGCAACCTCCGCCTCCTGGGTGTTCAAGCAATTCTCCTGCCTCAGCCTCCTGAGTAGCTGGAACTACTGATGCGTACAACCACATCCAGCACATTTTTTTGTAGAGATGGGGTTTCATCGTGTTAGCCAGGATGGTCTCGATCTCCTGACCTCGTGATGTGCCCGCCTCGGCCTCCCAAAGTGCTCGGAATTACAGATGTGAGCCACTGCGCCCCACTCGGCAATTAACTATTACATTAAAAAACCCTACCACATAACTACAAATGTGAAAACAATTCCAGAAAGGTTAAGCCACTTGCTCAAATTCCCAGAACTAATTATCTGGTACAATTGAGAGCTTAAAATCCTTAATGCACTTCATGATACTTATCCCTTAAAGAAAAAATGATAAAGCCCCACAAGTAACACCTAAAACTGCAAAAAAATTTTAACTCTCAATAAGGAAATACAAAGGTTCTCAAAGGACAATTAATACTCACCTAAAATAACTTCAGGTGCTCTATAATGTCTTGTAGATACCAATGTACTGTGATGTTCATCATCGTATGTTGCACTTCCAAAGTCTACAACTTTAATATCTGGATTTATTAAGGTGCGTTCATCACGTTTCTGAAAATCATATATTATGGTTAAGAAGGCATAAGCTATTAAGGTATAAAATATTCACTTTATGAATACTTTGGAAGACTTACTATTTTGGGATTATATGCCTCTGTGTAGTCAGACTGCACAAATAAGATGTTTTCAGGCTTTAAGTCTGTGTGAGTCAACTTATTACTGTGCAAAACTGAGAATAAAGAGAAAGTTGCTGTAATCAGAAAACATCAAACCAAACCACAAAACCTCACAACAGGCCAGGTGCAGTGGCTCACACCTGTAATCCCAGCACTTTTGAAGGCCAAGGCAGGTGGATCACTTGAGGTCAGGAGTTCGAGACCACCCAGACCATTACAGTGAAACCCTGTCTCTACTAAAATTACAAAAATTGGCCGAGCATGGTGGCGTAGTCCCAGCTACTCGGAACACTGTGGCAGGAGAATCACTTGAACCAGGGAGGCAGAGTTTCCAGTGAGTGAAGACTGCACCACTGCACTTCAGCCTGGGCAGCAAAGTGAGACTCCGTCTCAAAACAAAAAAACCCAACAAAAATCCTCTGATTCCTTTCCCATATGCCCAAAGAAGAATAGTCAACAACATTCCAGTCTGCTAAAAAATCACCAGTAACTAAAACTCATTACCTCTTATGAAGCTTTCTTTTATGATACACCACGCCTTAATTTTTAGCCAGCATTTGAAGTTACTATTTTTATGCACCAGAAAAGTCTAAATTATAGTCTGCAACACAGTATATTGTTATATGATGGATATCCTATTTACTGAATCAAATGTACATCACTGATCAACAGCCTGTGATCAAATCTCTTCATACCTACTCTTCCTCCCTCCTTTATTTTTAATCAAATAAAAATTGTACATACTTAGGATGTACATTTTGATATATTTTGTGGAATGGATAAAACTAGCAAATTAACGAAGATATACCAAGAACTTACAATTCACAGACTTGCATATCTGATATGCCATCTTTCTGATATGATCCAGTCGAAATGGTAGAAAACCATTTTCTTTAATGAAGTCATAAGTACTAAGTCCCAGTAGTTCAAAAACAATGCAAATGTGACCATGATGCTCAAACCATTCCAACATCTGGACACAGCGGCTATAAACACAAGAAAAATAGCTAAGTATAGTTGCTCCTAATTTAAATATACCTGACACCACTTCCCAAGTTCTAATCTGATACTTACAAAGTACTGTTGGGGTCTGTTGTATTCAAGTGTTCCAGAACTTGTATTTCTGAGCGAGCAGCTTCACAGTATCTATCCACATTTTTAACTATTTTTACTGCTACATGTCTACCTCCCCTGTTAGAAAGATGCATGCAAATTTCAGAATGACAGACATGATGCTCAATTCCAGTTATCACTGACTTCAAACTGTACTACTTCTACTCTGACCCACTGTATTTTTTTTAATTTATGGTTTAGTGTTCAGTTCTGATTATATTACATGCTGAATGACACAAATTTCTTTCCTCAAACCACCACTCACAGGAGTTATTTTTTGGTATTTCAGCTAAACAACTTCTTCCTAGGTACCTGTCACTGTCAAACATTATCTCAAATGTTCTTTTAGTCCAGGTTGCCAGAAGAGTTAGGATATAGTGGAGACAAAGTAAAGAGCTCTAAGGCCAGGTGTAGTGGCTCACGCTTATAATCCCAGCACCTTGGGAGGCCGAAGCTAGCGAATCAGTTGAGGTCAGAAGTTTGAGACCAGCCTGGCCAACATGGTGGAACCCTGTCTCTACCAAAAACACGAAAATTAGCCAGGCATGGTGGTGTGTGCCTGTAATCCCAGCTTCTTGGGAGGCTGAGGCAGGAGAATCACTTGAACCCGGAAGGTGGAGGTTGCAGTGAGCCAAGATCGCACCATTGCACTCCAACCTGGATGACAGACCAACACCCTATCTCAGGGAAAAGAAAAAAAAACAAAAACAAAAAAACTCTAGCTCTCATGTCCTTACCAATCAATAGTAGGAAGCCTCCTCAAAACTGCTTTGCCATTCAGGAAGAGGAATAACAACAACAAACAGAGAACTTAAAAAAAAAAAAAAAAAGGCAACGGAAAAAATTCTGTACCATCTTAAGAAATTTCATGGCTGGAGCCGGGCGCTCATGCCTGTAATCCCAGCACTTTGGGAGGCTGAGGTGGGCAGATCACCTGAGGTCAGGAGATCAAGACCAGCCTGGCGAACATAGTCAAACTCTGTCTCTACTAAAACAAAAAATAGCTAGGCAGGGTGGCATGTGTCTGTAGTTCCACCTACTCAGGAGGCTGAGGCAGGGGAACCACCTGAACCCAGGAGGCAGAGGGTGCAGTGAGCTGAGATTGTGCCACTGCACTCCATCCACCCTGGGTGACAGAGCAAGACTCTGTCTTGAGAGAAAAAAAAAAAAAAAATTCAATCAGTAGTTTGATAAACATACATAATTAAACTTGGGACACTAAGTTATCTCTGGCTGTTACCAGAATGAATTATGGCAGTTTCTAAATACGTAGATTCCTAGGTAACTACCCTGAAAAGGTCTGGGGGTAGGCAAACCTCTCAAAAAACCAAGGCTGAGAACCACTAATATGGCGAGGGGAAAAAAGTGTGACCTAACAACAGTGTCTAGTAGGACAACAAAAAAATACTTTCAAAATAATATAAAGTGTGTTCTCAGCCTAAAATTAGAAACTATACATACTATTAGTAGCTGTTTAAAACATATGAAGGGATAAGTACCTCTAACTGGAAGTTTCTTATATCCAAGTAAAAAAGGGTATAAAGATATGTATCTAACTCACAGACCATTTTCTAAAGCTAAATCAAATTACACATGTTGCCAACTTCCCTAAATGTAATCCCAACATGGGAAACTTACGCTTTATGATCGATGCACTCCACAACTTTTCCAAAAGCTCCTTCACCTAAAGTATCAACAATTTCATCTAAAAGAGAGAAATAAATCTCAGTCATATCAAGAAGTGGAAACAATGTACTTATCACAATAAATGCTATCAATGTAGATTATTCTAGTTGATGCTACAAATTTCCTTATCACTAGATATTTATTTTATTGGTCAACACCAGCAAAAAACATAATTATTAGGTCTAATTTCATTAATTTGATTACTGTTCTGGAAGTTCTGTATAACAAACATTACATTTCTAAAGAAAGCAAAAATACAATCCCCCCCACCAAAAGAAATGGAAAAAAAAAAAAAAAAAAAAAAAAAAAAGAGAAAGAAAAAAAGATTTCCAAATCCCTGAAAGCTTAATCTATATATAGATTATGTTATCTGAAAAGTTAATAAGTGTTGAAAAATATTCTATACATCTTGCACTTAGTACGTCTCCACTCTGACAGATCAGGTGACCCTCCTCATCATCCTCTACACTCCTGGTTCTTTTCCTTCGGTGACTCTTCTGGAAACGTCAAGTGGGCGGCACCAAGATCATCCAGCCAATCAATATACCCGAGTGAATTCAGGGCAGAATACGAAATTCATTCAGCGGGGAGATATTCAGGCATTCAGATACACGCCAGGCCACAAACGGTTGGCAGGAGCAATTTCAAATTCAGTCCCCAGAAATTCACAGGGCACATAGTTTATGTTAACAGGAGAAAAACATGGCAAGGAACAGATTTTCAGATAAGATACTCAAAGTGGCAAGGCAACAAAACATAATACAATTGTTTTTCTTAAAAAAAAAAAAATGCTTAGTTGTAGCATTCACTGAAACATAATTTTTTAGTTTCTAGTGTTCTAATTTAATGTTGCAAAATTGTAGGATGTAATATTTACTTGTCAAAGTAGACGGTGGCCAAATTAAGATTTCCTGGCTAATCTAAGAAAACAAATATTATAACAGTAAATAAAATTAAAGTGCTAATTTTGGGGAAAAAAAGATTTGGCATGTAAGAATAACACTACGGCATTTTTAATGTCATCTGAACTCATCTCCAAATTAACATATAACCCGTAACAGTTCAAATCTGCTTTGGTTTGCTTAGTGAAAGAAGGGTTAGAAAACATGCCTTGTTAGAACAAAGAAGCATACCTAACCCTAAATTATACAAAAATAAAATGCCTGTTCTACTCTTGTGATAAGGTTTCAATATATCAAAACTAATCAGATTTCTTGAAGTACCATAAAAAACCTTTTAGAATATTTTGTAATCATTTTCAACTAAATTAAATCAATTAATTCCCACCATTTCACTGGAATATCAATTAAGAGCCAACCAATAATTAAATTATAGAGCTAAATGTGTACTTTACTTCCAGAATTTCCTATCCAATGAACAAACACAGAAAAAATCGTGCAGGTTAAAACTGAGATGATTTCATCTTAAAACTTTCTCAAATAATCAAACGCAAAAATTCAAGTTTCCCTGTTCCACATGGGATATAAAATTTCCAAAATGTTTTAAAAACGTTCATACCCCATGTGAACGACGATGTGAAGTACTGTGGTGAATCCTGTGTTTGCTTTTATAACTACTTCTTCCACTTCTACCAGAAGACTTGCTACTATGGTTCTGATATCGGCTTTCATGGTCTCTATGGCGATGTCCAGGTTCACATCCTTGATTGTAGTCATTTCTGTACTCATCAATGTAGCGTCGACTATGATAATCTTTCTCATTTATAGACCTGCTTTCCAAATAATGGCTAGAGAAATAAAAATTATTTTCAATGTTTTATGCTAAGACCAAATATCCTCACATTCTCAACACAGCACAGCACTTAGACTCCCCCACAACCACCTTAATTTTACAAACATTACAAACCATCTCTCATTAGAAACACAAAGGAATGGTAGTAATCAAGTACTTATTTTAAGTGATACTAGTTTTGTCTAATAATTCATTTTTATATTCAGATATTTGAAGTATCCTCCTTACCTATCACACATTTTAGAGTGAGTGTATTTGCAGCGCTTGTTCTCCCGGGCACTGCTATGTGATCTCTTCCTTCTTTTATGACTGCTGCTGCTCCTCCATTTTCCATAATCCCAATCCTTGTCATCCCAATCGGGACAGTAAGTTCTCTTTGAGTGTCTCATCTACATTAAAGGCAAGTTTTTCCTAGTTAAATTGTATCCCACATTGAGCTGTTTAAAATTCGTATTTACAAAGGTCCCCTCGTGACCTCGTTTTTTTAAAATCAAAATCTAAGAATCATTGTCACCCAATCTGAAATCACTGATAAATCCAATGATTGTGTTGTCCCATATTCTGCAATTTGATCTGCAGTTTGAACTTTATTCAGAGGCACTCTGCATTAGCCGTATCATGCCCAGATTTATTGGAAGAATGTAAAAAAAGTGAAAAAAGCAGAGGGAGGAATCACAATTTACTAATTTTGGTAAATTTTACCCCTGCCCTACCAGTAGCACAAATGTACTAAAGAAGTCCACACATCATTCTCCCCTTTTAAACGTGTACCAGAAACTAGTCTCCAACTCAAATGCAATCATAAATGTTCCTCACCAACAGCGCATTACTGATTACTGCAAACATAATCAGAATTGTATCTGAGTTGCTGACAAAATCATCACACAGAATCATCATTATAGAGTATTTCTGTACACGAATAAATGAAACTACCAAGGACTTCAATTACACACGAAGGCAACGATGGCATCAGAATATAACAACAACAAAACACCATCTTTCCAGTACCACTCCCAATCACATACGACATAATTTATCCTAAACGCAATGTTAACACAATCAATTTGGGAATGGTAAGAACCACCTTCTTTTCAGAAATCCTTCGAACAAAATCGAAAATCTCTAACCTAACAACTTGAAAAAGACATTATATAGAAATTCATCAACTGCCGTTCCTTCTTCCAAGTGGAACCCCTCTGTGTCTTTGGCTACAATTCTTTTTTTTTTTTTTAAAGCCTGTCAAATTTAGCTGTAGGGGTTGTATACTAATTTTTGTGACACTAGTAACTACTAAGTTATAATAACCCACTACCATTGGACCAGCCCGAGTACAATTTTTAAAGCCCTCCAACCGGGTCGGGGGCCGTGGCTTATGCCTGTAACCCCAGCACTTTGGGAGGCTGAAGCAGGATGGTTGCTTGAGCACAGGAATTCGAGTTCAGCCAGAGCAACATACCGAGACCCTGACTCTACAAAAAATAAAAAATTAACCGGGGGGTGGTAGCGCGCGCCTGTAGTCCCTACTACTCAGGAGGCTGAGGTGGGACGATCACCTGAGCCCGGATTTCAAGGCTGCAGTGAGCCCTCATTGCGCCACTTGCACTCCGGCCTGGGCGACAGGGGCGAGACCTTCTCCCCCCTCGCCAAAAAAAAAGGGAGGCGGGGCGCGGTGGCTCACCCCTGTAATCCCAGTACTTTGGGAGGCCGAGGCGGATGGATCACCTGAGGTCAAGAGTTTGAGGCCAGTCTAATACGATGAAACTCCGTCTCTACTAAAAATACAAACATTAGCCGGACGTGGTGGCGCGGGCATGCAATCCCAGATACTCGAGAGGCTGAGGCAGCAGGACAATCGCTTGAAGCCGCGAGGCGGAGGCTGCAGTGACCCGAGATCGCGCCACTACACTCTAGCCTGCGCGACAGAGCGACACTCCAAGAAACAAAAGCTCCAACTGCTAACCCAAGAGGAGTACGCTGAAACGCCATCGCATAAAATGCTCGGTCACCAGACTTCTGTCACAACGCTCCTTCAAACACACCCCGGCATTTCTCTTTCCTTAGGTTCCCAAGTCTCGTTTTTGTTAACACCACTGAGGACAAAGCCACTCGCGACGTTTACGCCGACCCTTTAACCACTAGACATTAACCGTAACCCCCTACGGGTTCCGTCTCTTCCTCCACTTGCTCCAGACGACATTTCCCCACAGCTGCGTGCTTCAAGCACATTCCGGAACCCCAGCAAACCCCACCCCCAACAGGGAGCCTCGCCTTTCCGGCCACAGTGCCAAGGCCGGCCTCCGCTCAGCCGCCATCTTACAGCTCGGCCGAGGCGGCCCACAACATGGCGCCCGCCCGACCCTCCCACGTCAGGCGGCGCCGCTCCCTCAGCGGAGGGCGAACACTCCAAGAGGGCGGCCGGCCGAGCAAACACCGCAACTACTCCCGCAGGCCGGATCCGGCGGCGACGGGCTCGGCCGCGCAGGAAAGAGGGGCGCGCCGCCATTATGCAGCCTGGGAAGAAGGGAGCAGGCAGTCGTCGCGCCGGGGACGACGGGCAGCAAACAAGCGGGAAGTGGTGGCATCCCCAGGCGCCCGCGAGGCTCACAGGAACGGCCCTGTCACCTAGTCCGCTCCCTCCTGCGTCTTACCGTCCTGGACAAAGACTCCAAGTCGAAGGAGACAAAGCTTGTAACGCAATCACGGGAATCACCCAGCTGACTGCGACGAGCACCGACAACAAAATGGAGCTGACAGCTGCTGCGTCGGGACTCGCCTCGAAAACACTGATGACGCAACGAGCGCGTCTCCGCCGCGGGGCGGGGCATGCACGGGGCGAGCAGGCGGAAGGGGCGGGCGTCTGGAGCGTGGGCGGACGCGTGATCAACATGGGCGCAGGCGCCGGGGCGGGAGCCAGAGGTGGGTGATGAAAGGAAGCTGTAGATGCGTGCTGTGTTGTCTCTAATCTCCCGATACCGAGAAAACATTGCAATTATTGGGGGAGAGTGTCGTCCCCACTCACTGAAAATTGTTTTTGAACGCTAGAACAAGGAACAACTTGTGAACAAGGAAAACTGAGGGACTCAGGATACACTAGCACGTACCCTGATTGCGACCACTAAAACAATTACTTTAAAAATAATACTTCACGGCGCGGTGGGTCTGGCGCGTAACCCTAGCACTTTGGGAGGCCGAGGAGAGCGGATCGCTTGAGCCCAGGATTTCGAGACCAGCCTGGGCAGCATAGGGAGACCCCTGTCTCTAAAAAATAAGTAAATAAATGTTATACCACTAGCGTCAGATGGCTTCACATTACTAATGGGATCAGTGAACGTGTCAGCTCAGTGTGAGCCAACAGAAATCAATGTTCTGCACCTTGATCCTCATGGTGCCTGCATTAGGCCCACCGTGGGTAGCCAGCGTACCTCCCTATGATGCTTTTATGGCTGTAACTGAGTACACATTCTAAGAATAAAACTCCTTGATAAGTTTTGAAGGGAAGGCCAGCGTTAAAGAAACAGAGTGGCGGCTCTACAACAAATGCAGGCTTTATGTCCAGCCTAAGATCTACAGAAGTGGGGGACCAGCCTAATGCCGGTGCCCACCAGTGGGATACTTTTAGGTAAGGGCGGGAGGGGCCTGGGCCGTATCGCTTACTGGCTTGCTGCCCTGCAGGATGTTAAGATGTTCCCATAATGAGGCAGTTCTGGCCCTTGTTCCCGCGGAATGTGGTGGTGGTGGGTTTTTGTTTTGTGTTTTGTTTTGTTTTGAGATGGAGCCTTGCTCTGTCCTCCAGGCTGGAGTGCAGTGGTGCGATCTCCGCTCACGGCAACCTCCGCCTCCTGAGTTCAAGCGATTCTCCTGTCTCAGCTTCCCCGGTAGCTGGGACTGCAGGCGCGCGCCACCACGACCCGCTAATTTTTGTATTTTTAGTAGAGACGGGATTTTGCCATGTTGGCCAGGTTGGTCTGGAATTCCTGACCTCAGGTGACCCACCCGCCTCGGCCTCCCAAAGTGCTGGGATTACAGGGGTGAGCCACCATGCCCCTGCAGGAATGCGGTGTTCTTCACACTTTCTCACAGCAGAATATGACAGGGGTGTTTCTTTAGTGGTGCCTTTGTCCGTTTTGTGGTCAGGTGGTTGGACAGGATGTTTCTCACAGCCCGAACCCCCGTGGAATGTTTCACTTTGACCAAGGTCTGCAAAATAGCCTGTGGGGGAGACGGGGCAGGGCCGGGGGAACGGGGGAGGGCGGGGGGCAGGGATTTACAAAATGGTGCAGTTTGGACTAACACTCTTAAAACCAAAAAATAACCATATTTGCACCACTAATTAAAAGTGGCAGAGTTTAGAATAAAACCTGGAGGAAGCCGGGTGCGGTGGCTCACGCCTGTAATCCCAGCACTATGGGAGGCCAAGGTGGGTGGATCACGAGGTCGGGAGTTCAAGACCAGCCTGGCCAAGATGATGAAACCCCATCTCTATTAGAAATACAGAAAATTAGCTGGGCGTGGTGGCAAGCTCCTGTAATCCCAGCTATTCGGGAGGGTGGCGCAGGAGAATTGTTTCAACTTGGGAGGTGGAGGTTGCAGTGAGCCGAGATCCACCACTGCACTACAGCCTGGGCAACAGAGCAAGACTCCGTCTCAAAAAAAAAAAAAAAGTGGCAAAACAAGGTCTGGCCAAAGGCCTTAATACTAATTCTAGAAACCTAAATGATTAAAATTTTAAAAGTGAAACAAAATGTAAAGTCATTAGTATACCAGGTGCGGTGGCGCACACCTGTAATCTCAGCACTTTGGGAGGCGGAGGTGGGTGGATCACGAGGTCAGGAGTTCGATACCATCCTGGCCAACATGCCGAAACCCCATCTCTACTAAAAATACAAAAATTAGCCAGGTGTGGTGGTGCTCGCCTGTAATCCCAGCTACTCGGGAGGCTAAGGCAGGAGAATTGCTTGAACCCGGGAGACGGAGGTTGCCGTGAGCCAAGATCGCAACATTGCACACGAGCCTGGGCAATAGAGTGAGACTCTGTCTCAAAAAAAAAAAAAAGAATTGCTTGAACCCTGGAGGCGGAGGTTGCAGGAGCCGAGACTGCGTCACTGCATTCCAGCCCAGGTGACAGAGTGAGACTCTGTCTCAAAAAAAAAAAAAAGAATTGCTTGAACCCTGGAGGCGGAGGTTGCAGGAGCCGAGACTGCGTCACTGCATTCCAGCCCAGGTGACAGAGTGAGACTCTGTCTCAAAAAGAAAAATAAAAGTCACTAGTATAACTGGCACTGTTATAGTAGGTAGCTAGTCAGGCATAAACAAAGAAGATGGCTCCCCCAAAACACACACTATGAGTATCGGGCAACCATCAGGTGAGATGGTCATGCAGTTATTAAATTGTCTTGCTAAAGTAGTCATTGGTCACAGCTGGCACCAGGGAAAGGCAGTCTTCTAATAGAGAACACCTGAAACTGATGAGCAGCAGCTTCCTGATAAGATCTCAGGAGTTGGGCGAGTGGGGAGAAGTAATGCAAGATCCTGGAAGCATGACAATGTATAAAACCCCAAGTCATAAGCTCAAGCCACACACTTGTCTTCTAAGTCGCCCGCTTGGCCCTCTTCCAAGCATACTTTCCTTCCTTTCATTCCTTCTCTAAAGCTTTTTAATAAACTTTCCCTCTTGCTCTAAAACGTGCCTCACTCTCTCCTGCCCCTCAGTCAAATTCTGTCTTCTGAGGAGGCAAGAATTGAGGTTGCTGCAGACCTGTACGGATACAGATTTGCTCCTAGTAAAAGCACCTCAGTTTAGTGGAAGATATAAATGGTGACAAGAGGATAGCTGTAAGCTAACTTCAAACTAGTCAAGAAAGAATCAAAACATTAATTAGACCAGCCATTGGAAGAAATGAGACAAACCAAGAACTGATGCCAAGAGAAACATTTTGAGACGGAGTTTTGCTCTTGTCGTCCAGGCTGGAGTCCAATGGCATGATCTCAGCTCGATCTCAGCTCACTGCAACCTCTGTCTCCCAGATTCAAGCAGTTCTCCTGCCTCAGCCTCCCAAGTAGCTGGGATTACAGGCATGTACCACCACGCCTGGCTAATTTTGTATTTTTAATAGAGACAGGTTTTCTGCATGTTGGTCAGGCTGTCTCGAACTCCCAACCTCAGGTGATCTGCCCACCTTGGCCTCCCAAAGGGCTGGAATTACAGGCGTGAGCCGCTGCGCTCGGCTGGTATAAGTTTTAGGAACACCCAGATCCAACCACTGTGATCTAGGCAGTGAGCAGAATATGGTCTTGATGAAATCAGTGGTAGAACCCAATGAATGGCTTGATGAGGTGAGAGCCCTGTGGTGGACATGAATGTTAGGAGAGCAGCTTCCACTTACTTACTACATGCCAGCAGCTTTACACACATTTAACCCTCACAATTGTCTTATGAGGTATTATTTATGGATGAGAATACTAAAGCTTGGAGATGTTAACTTGCCTAAAGTTACACAGTAAGGGGCACAGCTGTGATTCAAACACAGACCAGAACTCCACAAACTGGTGCCTTTAACTAGTTCACTGCATTTTTCAAATGGATCTTCTGTAAAGCTCCACTCTTCAATATTTTCAAAGATATGCCTTATGTTCTTACTTGTAATACAACCAAGTATCCTAGCCTTGAAATGCATTTTAAAGTTTTTTTTTTTTCTTGTTTTTTTTTTTTGAGATGGAGTCTCACTCTGTTTCCATGCTGGAGTGCAGTGGTGCAATCTTGGCTCACTGCGACCTCCACCTTCCGGGTTCAATCAATTCTCCTACCTCAGCCTCCCAAGTAGCTGGGACTACAGGTGTGTGCCATCACGCCCAGCTAATTTTTGTATTTTTAATAGAGACGGGGTTCCACCATGTTGGCCAGGATGGTCTCGATCTCTTGACCTCCTGATCCGCCTGCCTCGGCCTCCCAAAGTGCTGGGATTACAGGCGTGAGCCACCATGCCTGGCCCTTTCCTTCTTAATTTCAGAATGTAGTCTTGTTAAAACCATTTCCCTCCCTTGCCCACCTCACACTCCCTTATACTATGCACATTTATCTAACTGCATGCTTGTTAAACTTACACTATACACTCTTATGTATAGGGTCTTGACTCTGTTGCCTAGGCTGGAGTCTGGCCACTCCATGGATCACTGCAGTCTCTATTTCCCTAGCTCAAGCAATCCTCC
Organism: Mandrillus leucophaeus; assembly: GCF_000951045.1. Lineage (NCBI taxonomy): Eukaryota > Metazoa > Chordata > Mammalia > Primates > Cercopithecidae > Mandrillus > Mandrillus leucophaeus. Next base: position 2,439,313 of record NW_012101432.1, on the reverse strand, counting down.
CACCTCAGCCTTCTCAGTAGCTGGGGCTATAACACACTGTGCCACCACATCTGGCGCGCGCGCTCTCTCTCTCTCTCTCTATATATATATATATTTTTTTTATTTTTTCTTTTTTTTTTCAATTTTTAGTAGATTCAAGGTCTCACTGTGTTGCCTAGGCCGGTCTCAAACTCCTGGGCTCAGGTGATCCTCCCACCTTGGCCTCCCAAAGTGCTGCGATTATAGGTGTGAGCCACTGTGCCTGGCCCATCAAGGCCTAATCGTGACATATACCAGGCTTGGAGACCCAGCTGCAAAATTCCAGAGATTACCTTAAGGTGGTTAGTCAACAACCCAGCCATTGTTGAGATGATGCTAGCCCCCACTCCAGGCGGACCACAACTCAAGATAGCCACCAGAGCAAGCCACAGAGACCTGAAACCCTGTACCACTCCCGCATGCCTCCCATTCTAAGTTCCCTTTTTAAGCCCCTCTCCCCAGCCTAAAGTTCAAAATGATTTATTTAAGTTACCAGCTTTGACCATTTCCCCATTAATAGCTCTGGAATAAAGTCACTTTCCTTTTACTGCATCTCCTCCTTGTCATTGACTTTGCAAGTGGTGTGCAGCCAAGCCTGCATTCAGTTACAATAAATGGGAACTAAATCTTGGATTCACATGGACAAAAAGATGGGAACAGCGAGACTGGGGACTCCAAAAAGGAGGAGGAAGGGGCAGGGGCAAAGGCTGAAAAGCTTGCTTTTGGGTACTATGTTCACTATCTGGGTGACAGGATCAGTAGAAGCCCAAACCTCAGCACCATGCATTATACACTTGTAATAAAGCTGCATATGTACCTCCTGAATCTAAAATTTTTTTAAAAAGATATGCCTTAAAACATGTCCATAAGCAGGCTAGGTGTGGTGGCTCACACCTGTAATCCCAGCACTTTGGGAGGCCGAGGTGGATGGATCACCTGAGGTCAGGAGTTCGCAACCAGCCTGGCCAACATGGTGAAACCCCATCTCTACTAAAAATACAAAAAAAACAATAGCTGGGCATGGTGGCGGGTGCCTGTAATCCCAGTTATTCAGGAGGCTGACACAGGAGAATCACTTGAGCCCAGGAGGCAGAGGTTGCAGCGAGCCGAGATTGTGCCATTGCACTCCAGCCTGAGTGACAAGAGTGACACTATGTCTCAAAAAAAAGAAAAAAAAAAGTCTATAAGCAAATCAGTTGGGAAATGTTGTTTACGGTATTCCAAGACGTCTTTTTTTTTTTTTTTGAGATGCAGTCTCGCGCTGTCGCTCAGGCTGGAGTACAATGGCTTGATCTCAGCTCACTGCAACCTCTGCATCCCAGGTTCAAGCGATTCTCCTGCCTCAGCCTCCCAAGTAGCTGGGATTACAGGCGCCCACCACCACGCCCAGCTAATTTTTTATATTTTCAGTAGAGACAGGGTTTCACTGTGTTAGCCAGGATGGTCTTGATCTCCCGACCTTGTGATCCACCCATCTTGGCCTCCCAAAGTGTTGGGATTACAGGTGTCAGCCACCGCACTCGGCCTCCAGGACTTCTTAGAGCCTTTACTGTAAACCCAAAGATCACACCTGTAATCCCAGCACTTTGGGAGGCCAAGGTGGGCAGATCACAAGGTCAAGAGATCAAGACCTTCCTGGCCAAAATGGTCTCTGTAAACCCTGTCTCTACTGAAAAAAAATACAAAAAGTAGCTGGGTGTGGTGGCGTGCACCTGTAGTCCCAGCTACTTGGGAGGCTGAGGCAGAAGAATCGCTTGAACCTGGGAGGCAGGTGTTGCAGTGAGCGAGACTGCGCCACTGCACTCCAGCCTAGGTAAAAGAGCAGACTCCATCTCAAAAAGGAAAAAAAAAAAAATCACAGAAAATAGCAAACAAATTGGCTGGCCTTTCCAGACTAACTTTTTATCCTGTCCCTCCTCTTTCTAACTGTATCAAGTGAATAATTAATGGCAGAGCTCTTACCATTGGTATCAGTTTCAGGAATACCCAAATTTTCAGATTTGGGGATACTTGCATATACATAATAAGATATCTTGGAGATGAGACCCAAATTTAAACATTAAGTTCATTTACGTTTCATATATACCTTATAGCCTGAAGGTAATTTTACACAATACTTTAAATTAATTTGTCCTCCAATTTAATTCCTTAAAACATTTTAAATTTTATTATAAAGTAACACTTCCAGGATATGGACTTGCTGTGGTAGGAATACGTAATCAGGCCGCTCAAAAATGCCTGCACTTGAGGCTCAGGATTTAAAAATGAATGTTTATATGTAACAAAAATTAAATGATGTATTTTTTGTATTAAAATTAAAGAAATATGTTGGATAATCATTATAATAAAGACTATGCTCTAAGAATGGGGATAAAAGCTGTTGGGTGCCCCTTGGTATTATCATTTCGTAGAAGATCATAGTTGTAAACAAGCAGAAGGATGATGTAATCTCTGAAAAATTTAGAGATGAATCTCTAAAAAATTTTTAGATTCAGGAGGTACATAATTAAAACCGGGTAAACCACAATAAGTGTGTTCCAGCAATTTGTCAAGTTATTTGTCCAGGTCTATTACAGCTACTGAGCAAATGGGTTGGCATGAATAGTTATGTCCTTAATGTGTACATCATTAAGAGGTCGATAAGTCTTCTCATTTACTGGCAACTTCTCCAACTCATCTAGAGTTTCCAGACCATCTATTACCCTGAAAGAGAAACAATATAACATATGAAAATTTCCTTAAATTGAAGCATGATATCCATATCTATGACAATTACAGTCTCCTTAAAAGAAATCAAGTCTCTTGATGGATGCTGACGAGTTGATGGGTGCAGCACAGCAACATGGCACAAGTGTACATATGTAACAAACCTGCACGTTATGCACATGTACCCTAGAACTTAAAGTATAATAATAAATTTTAAAAAAAAAGAAATCAAGTCTTACAGATCTCTGAATTCTCTAGTTGAATGTACAACAAAATATTGATTTTCCATCATAGATACGAATCAAAATTCAGAAATAATTTACTTTTATGCCCTTAATTAACAATACAAAAGGTAGGAATATTTCCACCATAGTACCTAAAAGTATATTCTACCCCATTCATACACTGACACAGAACAGCTACCAATGGAACTAATATAACCAGTGAAAGGGAAGACAAACTGTTTTTCTACACTTTCACACTTCCAACACCAAATGTGTGGGTTTTCCCAATTCTCCAATTCTCTGGGTATCCCACAACTTAATTATTTTTTCAAAATTTTATTTATTTTTTTAAAGACAGGGTCTCACTAGGACTACAAGTGCATGCCCCCACACCTGGCCCTACAATTTAATTGTGACACTAACTACAAAGAGTGAACAGAGACGCTGGTTAATCCCATAAGACAGCCCCTACTACTTCAGATGCCAGTTCCAAGTCCCGGTTGTGATCTGTACTATCTGACTAACCAGATATGCTTTGGGATTTTTCATGCCCCCCGGCTCTGTTCAATAATTTTCTAAAATGGCTCATAGAACTTAGGAAAGCACTTTATTTATTATCGGCTATTATACAGGTTACAACTCAGAAACAACCAAATAGAGGAGATGCATAGGGCAAAGTCTGAGAGGGGGGCACAGCGCTTCCATGCTCTTCTCAGGGTGTGTTACCCTCTCAGTATCTACTTGTGTTCACCAACCTGGAAGCTCTGAAACCCTGTTTAGGGTTTTTACGGAGGGCACATTAGGTAGGCACGATTAATTAAATCACTGGCCACTGGTGACTGGAACTCAATCTCCAGCCCTTCTCTCCTTCCCAGAGGTCAAGAATAGGAGGTCACTGAATGTTCCAGCCCTCTAAAAATACATGGCTGATTCCTCTGGCAACCAGCCCTCCATTCTGAAGCTATCCAGAACCCCACCAAGAGTCACCTCATTAGCATAAACTCAGGTATGGTTGAATGGGGCTTATTATGAACAATAAAATATTCCTTTCACTCCTGTCACTCAGGAAATTGCAAGGTTTTTAAAAGAACCATGCTAGAAACAAGGGATGAAGTCCAAATATGTATTTCTTATTACAACACACTAGTCATAAAGATTTCTGTGTTACAGGAAATAGCTGGAGAAAGCTAGTAGATGACACTATTATCAATATTGCCCTACAATGAGAGTCCTGAAGTAGGTGACCACTCCACTTTGTCCTTGTTTTTGTTTTTATTTTTTATTTTTTGTGAGACGAAGTCTCACTCTTGTACTCCAGACTGGAGTGCAATGGCGCGATCTCGGCTCACTGCAACCTCCGCCTCCCGGTTTCAAGCGATTCTCCTGCCTCAGCCTCCCGAGTAGCTGGGATTACAGGAGCCTGCCACCATGCTCGGCTAATTTTTGTATTTTTAGTAGAGATGGGGTTTCAGCATGTTGGCCAGGCTGGTCTTGAGCTCCTGACCTCAGGTGATCCGCCCACCTTGGCCTCCCAAAGTGTTGGGATTATAGGCGTGAGCCACCGCGCCTGGCAGTTAATTGTTTATTTATAGTATTTCTTTCTTTTTTTTTCCGGAGACGGAGTCGCACTCCCCTTGCCCAGATTGGAGTGCAGTGGTACTATCTCGACTCATTGTAGCCTCTTCCTCCAGGTTCGAGCAATTCTGCATCAGCCTCCCAAGCAGCTGGCACTACAGGCACATGCCCCCATGCCCAGCTAATTTTTGTATTTTTAGTAGAGATGGGATTTCACCACATTGGCCAGGGTGGTCTCAAACTCTTGACCTCAAGTGATCTGCCCACTTCAGCCTCCCAAAGTGCTGGGGTTATAAGCATGAGCCACCGTGCCTGGCCTAATTATGGTATTTCTACTTTTTGCTTCTGGGTAACAATAAGAAGTAATAAAAATAGGAGAAGAGAAGACTAACAGTTAACTCAGCCTCTAGCAATCCCACTTCATGTTACCACCAAGAAAAAATATATTGAGAGCTATTCTTCAAATACAAGTTTTGGAAATTTTAGTCTAAAACATTTACTAAGAAAGAGTGGCTTTTGGCCGGGCACGGTGGCTCACGCCTGTAATCCTAGCACTTTGGGAGGCCAAGGCGGGTGGATCACAAGGTCAGGAGATTGAGACCATCCTGGCTAACACGGTGAAACTCCGTCTCTACTAAAAATATAATAATAAAAATTAGCCAGGCGTGTGGTGGTGGGCGCCTGTAGTCCCAGCTACTTGGAAGGCTGAGGCAGGAGAATGGCGTGAACCCAGGAGGCGGAGCTTGCAGTGAGCCAAGATCACACCACTGCACTCCAGCCTGGACGACAGAGCGAGACTCTGTCTCAAAAAAAAAAAAAAAAAAATTAACAGATTTGCATTTTATCTTGCATTTTCACAAAAAGGGCACTTCAACCAAAACATTTTGATTTTACCCCTAAATGTAGACATTTAAGTCTTTAAATTATAAGTCTTAAAAGCTTTCTCACCTTCTGGGTCAGTAAGAGAAACAGAGAATATAGAAAACATAGGTTTCAGGTAAAAAGAAAAACCCGGCAGGTAGAACTGAGGCAGTTTAAGTAGAGTCAAGTATCTGGGAAACGGACCCCTTGGAGAACTAGAGGAAAGTTACTGGATCATCTTCCCAGAAAAATCTGTGTGCATCTGTATACAACAAACAAGGAATTAATGAACCTAAGGTTAATCTTTGTTCTAAACTCTACAGTTTTGTCACAAATCCAGTAAAATGAGTCCTGGTAATAACTGAACAATAATTTTGAATGATGGGTTAAGGGATAAAATAAGAGGGAAACTGGGTTATTTACAAACAAAAAAAACAAAGTACTAGGTGTTGTAATTTTTTTTTCCTTGATTATTATTGTGTAAATTAGACACATGTATATGGAATGAAAAAGAAAAGATCTGTCTAGATCTCACTGCAGCCTTGACTCCCTGAGCTCAAGCAATCCTCCCACTTCAGCCTCCCAAGTAGCTGGGAACACAGGTGTGAGCCACCACACCTGGATAATTTTTAAACTTTTTTGTGGAGACTGGGTTTTGCTATGTTGCCTAGGCTGGGAGTCCTCTATTTTTAATTAACCTAACTTGGCATCCAAACTATTAAATAGAACAAACTCTAGAATTGTGCCTTGGTTTATTAAGCATGATAATTATTTGTTGAATGAACAGACAAATTGACTTCCCACTGATTTATAAAAGGAACTCCCATATATAGTACTTTTAACAGATACCCTGGCAGAAAGTGCAAAACACCTTCCTAGGAGCCATTCTTCTTACTCAGAGAAATCTAATTTTAGTAAGGGTGGCAATGTGGCTGAAATACATTTTCTACCCTCCACTGTAGGTAAGGAGTGGTCACATTACTAAGTTCTGGGTCTTCTGGGAAAGTTTTTTTTTTTTTTTGGAGACAGAGTCTCACTCTGTTACCAGGCTGGAGTGCAGTGGCGCAATCTTGGCTCACTGCAATCTCCGCCTCCGGGTGCAAGCCATTCTCCTGCCTCAGCTTCCTGAGTAGCTGGGATTATAGGCGCACGCCACCGCACCCAGTTAATTTTTGTATTTTTAGTAGAGACGGAGTTTCACCATGTAGGCCAGGATGGTCTCGATCTCCTGACCTCATGATCC
>NW_012101432.1:2399721-2431641 GCF_000951045.1 Mandrillus leucophaeus | reverse complement strand
TTTTTTTTTTTTTTTTTGAGGCAGTCTTACTCTGTCACCCAGGCTGGAGTGCCACGGCATGATCGTGGCTTACTATAATTTCCGTCTCCCAGGTTCAAGCAATTCTCCTGCCTCAGCCTCCTGAGTAGCTGGGCTACAGGTGTGTGCCACCACACCCGACTAATTTTTTAAAAATATTTTTAGTAGAGATGGAGTTTCGCCACATTGGCCAGGCTGGTCTCGAACTCCTGACCTCAGACAATCTGCCCACCTTGGCCTCCCAAAGTGCTGGGATTACAGGTGTGAGACATTGCACTCTGCGTCACTCTTTTCAATATTAGTTATGCTACTATCACAGCTGAGCATATGCACCTGCGTTGAAATGCTAAAAGAAAACCATAACCAGAATACTCACTTCCCAAATACGGTGTATTTCATGTCCAAATGTGGCTGTTTGCCATAGGTGATGAAGAACTGAGATCCATTGGTGTTCGGGCCATTATTAGCCATAGATACAACACCTCTAACACTGTGCTGAAAAAGACACATCAAAGTATTAACTGTGCTTTTATATAACCATCCCAAATATAGTATTGAAAGAAGACAGGCACACCTTTGTTTTCTTTTTTAAAAATATTTTGAGATGGGGGTCTCACTATGTTGCTCAGGCTGGTCTCTAACTCCTAGGCTCAAGTGATCCGCCTGCCTTAGCTTCCAAAGTGTTGGGATTACAGGTGTGAATCACCACTCCAGCCAAGACATTCACTCTTTGCCTTCACAATATTTAAGGGAGCAAGAAAACATTTAACCAACTTTTATTAGGGGTAATCCAAATGTTCAGTTTCTACTTTTTCTGTATACTTGAAAACTTGTATGTAAAAGGTTAATATATCAAATCATATTTCTCAATTAATTTCATTTTCACTTTGAAGAAATACAGCCATGGACGCTTTTTGCAACACCAACAAATGATATAAATAATCCTTACATTTATATTAAGGAATAGTGTGCTGGAATGAAACGATCAGGTGGGCAACAAAAGCAATTTGCCCACAATCTCTTCTCACATATAATGGACTCCTGCTAGTTTCTTTATCTGTAAAACAAGGGAGGCTGGACTAGTTCAAGGGTCTATTCATAATTCAGATGCTCACAAGGGTCAAGCAGATAAACTGACAATTGGGAAGAATGTAAACATTAAAGAGAGATGAAGTCTAGCAAAATGAATAGGCTATCTCTTAACTAATGGCATTAAATATATTTTTTTAAACTAATGGGCCATAGAAAATTCATCTGTGGGTGTTCCACTCATGGGCAGTCAGTTTATAACCCGAGGACTGAACAATCTAAGAAAGGTCTCACCTAGCTCTACTATCATATTTGTTTACCAGAGACTGTGTAGAGAAATTAAAAGGACCTTACTGATAAGAATGAAGATATAACTGTGAACTATGTTACAAGGAGGTGCCTGTAATACACTACAAGTAACTCCACCAATTACTCTAGCTTTAGCTATTCATTGGGTGACGCTAGTAAGTCATAGAGATGCACCTATATAAAAATATTAATGCTTGTTTCCCTAAAAGGTGTTTACCACTCAAATGTAATATTTAATACATATACATGTAATATTTAATACATACACATGTAATACTTAACACATACACAAAAATATAGTTAATAAAAATATAAGTTAATAAAATAAGCACCCATTAACATATTTCCCAGCTTTCAGAGTTAAAATTTACCAATTCATTGGATAATGGGAGCTCAAGAAAAAATAAAAGTTACCAATTAATTACATATATCTATGTGCTCCTCTCCATCTATTACCTCAGCCTCTACAAGAGGTAACCACTATTCTAATACTTTTTTTTTCATTTTTTCTTTTTCTTTTTTTTTAGAGACAGGGTCTCGCTCTGTCACCCAGGTTAGAGTACAGTGGTGCAATCACAGCTCACTGTAGCCTTGACCTCCTAGGCTCAAGCAATCCTTCCACCTTAGCCTCCTGAGTAGCTGAGACTACAGATGTACACCACCATACCTGGCTAATTTTTTGACTTTTAGTAGAGACAAGGGCTCAATATGTTGCCCAGGCTGATCTCAAGCTCCTGGCCTCAAGTGGTCCTCTCACCTGGGCCCCCTAAAGTGCTGGGATTATAGGAGTGAACCACTGTGCCCAGCCCTAACACATTACACATGCCTAAACAACACATTCTTTCCTTTTCCTTCTGAATATAATTACATCCTAACATTTTAGTCTTCTGGGAAATGCTCTCTACAAATAACGCTGTTACAGTTCTAAGGTCATACATGTACACATAGCCATAGTTTATTACTGATTTTTTACTGATATTTCACTGATGAATGTACTGCAATTTATCCACAATCTACATGGTGATTTATCTACAATCAAGGGACATTTGGGTTGTTTCTAGACTTTTGCTATTACAAACACTATATCAGAACACTCCTGTACACATCTCTTGGTGCATACTTACAAGTTTCCCTTGAGTAAACATTTGGGAATGGATTCCTGGGTCAGAAGATATGAACAGTCAATACATATCTATAACCTTGGTGTATAAGGTGTATAATTCATAATGGTTCTTTTTTTTTTTTTTAGACAGAGTCTTGGTCTGTCGCCCAGGCTGGAGTGCAGCAGCACGATCTCGGCTCACTGCAAGCGTTGCCTCCCGGGTTCATGCCATTCTCCTGCCTCAGCCTCCCAAGTAGCTGGGACTACAGGCACCTGCCACCACGCCCGGCTAATTTTTTGTATTTTTTGCTAGAGATGGGGTTTCACTGTGTTAGCCAAGATGGTCTTGATTCCTGACCTTGTAATCTGCCCACCTCAGCCTCCCAAAGTGCTGGGATTACAGGCGAGCCACTGCACCAGGCATGTAATGGTCGTTAACTCTGCCTGCAAAAGAATCATCTAGGAACCTTAAAATATAGTCTCAGTCCTAACCAGCCCTACTGACTGTTTATTTTTAGGAGGGCAAGGCCGTGATCTGTTACAGTTTTAAAACTTCCAGCCAATTGCAGTGGCTCATTCCTGGAATCCCAACAGTTTGGGAGGCCAAGACAGGAGGATCATCTGAGTCCAGGAGTTTCAGACCAGACTGGGCAACAGAGCGAGACCTCGTCTCTACAAAAAAATCAGAAATTAGCTGGGCATGGTGGTGCACTCATGTGGTCCAGCTACTTGAGAGGCTGAGGCAGGAGAAACTGCTTGAGCTCAGGAGGTCAAGGCTGCAGTGAACCGTGATCAGGCCACTGCACTCAGCTTAGGCAACAGAGTGAGACTCAGTCTCAAAAACAAACAACAAAGTTTCACAGGTGATTCTGTCATAGCCAGTCTCTGGTTTTCAACTGGTATATGGAAGCAGTCATTAATGTAGTAATTAATACCTAAAAAATTGTTTAGTTATTCATTCAGGAAAAAGTTGACTTTTCAAAAAGTTTATCACCTCCCAGCCTCAACTCCTGTAACAAAACTAATGTATTTCCTTACAATAGAAAAGTAAAAGAAACCAGCTTGGGCCACATAGTGAGACACCATCTGTACAAAAAATACAAACATTAGCTGGGCATGGTGGCATGCACCTGTAGTCCCAGCTATTCTGGGGGCTGAGGTGGGAGGATCATCCGAGCCCAGAAAATTTAGGCTGCAGTGAGCCAAGACTGCATCACTACACTCCAGCCTGGGGGACAGAGTAAGACCCTGCCTCTAAAAAAAGGTTTTAAAAAAAGCAAAACGAAAAGAAATTATTCCTAGTCTCATCATCCAGAGATAAACACTGCAATGAATTTTTTTTCAGAATTTTTGTGGGTACATTTTAATGTAATATAAATATAATAATACACTTAAGCTGCATATTTTGATTGAATAGACTTTTTTTTTTGAGACGGGGTCTTGTTCTGTGCATGATCTTGGCTCACTGCAGCCTTCATCTCCTGGGCTCAAGCAATCCCCACACCTCAGCCTCTTGAGTAGCTGGAACTGCAGGCACATGCTATTACAACAGGCTAATATTTGTATTTTTTTTGTAGAGATGGGGGTCTCACTATGTTGCACTGGCTGGTTTCAAACTCTTGGCCCCAAGTAATCCTCCTTACTGGGCCTCTCAAAGTGCTGGGATTACTGTACCCGGCCCTGATTGAGGATACTTCGTCGCTCTTTTTCTAGTCGTAAAGTTGTCATTCTATGGAGATACAAAGTTTGAAAGACCACATAATAAGTCATCAGCTGAAGGCATCTCTGGGAAGTGGAATTGATTTTTAAAACTAGGCATGCACTAGTTTTTTATTTTAGACAAAAAAAAAAAAAAAAAAAAAGACTCCACAGAGGTTTGAAAAACACACAAAAATATAACAAAGAAAATTAAAAATCCCTAATTTTACCATGGTAAAGACTATTTATATGCACTTCTCTTTAACCTAGTTGTGATCTACCACAGGTATTAAGTCAGATTAATACAGGGATATTCAAACATCTAACAGAAGATGATAAAAGCTGGGTACTGATAATGGGCAACATTGCAACCAGGAAGTTTGATAGTCTTTCCTCCCCACTCTCAAAAAAGGCCACTGTTTCACGTCATTCAATATGAATTTTATGGTGAGATATTAAGCCTCTTTGGTACACTACTAGTTAAACATTTCAGGTTAGATTCAAAGATGAACTCAATATCAAGAGCCATGTGGTAGTGGGATTCCATTATACGTCAGGCTAGGACCACCATTTATCAAGTCTCCCTGACATCATTTGTCAAATGTACAAAAACTATAAAAAAGTCTACTCATTTTGCAATGATGTTAACTTGTATTACTATAACACGTGTATCAAAGTTTCCATGCATAACCAAGGCATGAAAAAACAGATTTTTGGTCGGGTGTGGTGGCTCACACCTGTAATCCCAGCACTTTGGGAGGCCAAGGCAGGCGGATCACCTGAGGTCAGGAGTTCGAGACCAGTCTGACCAACATGGTGAAACCCCATCTCTACTAAAAATACAAAAAAAATTAGCCAGGTGTTGTGGCATATGCCTGTAATCCCAGCTACTCGGGAGGCTGAGGCAGAAGAATCACTTGAACCCGGGAGGCGGAGGTTGCAGTGAGCCGAGATCTTGCCACTGCACTCCAGCCTAGGCGACAAGAGTGCAACTCCATCTCAAAAAAAAAAAAAAAAAAAATTTTTTTCAAAAATATTTTCAAAAAATAGATTTTTAAAGCATTGAGGATTTACCTTAAGATATTCACTGTATTCATCCTCAAACTTCTTGCCCCATATACTGCTGCCGCCTCTTCCAGTTCCTATATTACAAGAGAAGCAAATCGAAAGAAGTATTTAATTAAAATTGATGATAAGTTCATTTCCCAAAACTTAAGGAATAGAGTTTGACTGCTTAAATATAAACAAAATTTGATATGGCCTCTCCTAATTCCCCAAATTTAACTTCACAGACCTGAAGATTAAAACAGACCTACAAAAAACAAAACAGAATAACCCTTCTTGTAAATATTGTTCATACATATATTGTAGCATGAAAAGCTTCACAAATTTGCGTCTTATCCTTGTGCAGGGGCCACACTAATCTTCTCGGTATTGTTCAAATTTTAGTATATGTGCTGCCAAAGTGAGCACAATATTGTTCATATTTTAGGTGTAGGTGCTAATAATTTCTGCTTTAAAATTACACCATGGAATACTATGCAGCCGTAAAAAGGAATGAGATAATGTCCTTCGTAGGGACATGGATGCAGCTGGAAGCCATCATTCTTAGCAAATTAACACGGGAACAGAAAACCAAACACCACATGATCTCACTCATAAGTAGGAGTTGATCAATGAGATCACATGGACACAAGGAGGGGAACAACACACAGCGGGGCTAGTTTGGGGGTGGGGAGCAAGGGGAAGGAGAGCATTAGGACGAATAGCTAATGCATGCTGGGCTTAAAACCTAGATGACAGGCTGATAGGTGCAGCAAACCACCATAGCACACATATACCTATATAACAAACCTACATGTTCTGCACTTGTAGAACAGAACTTATTAAACAAAACAAAACAAAAACTCCACGTTTTTAATTCCTCTTCTTTTACCCACTTCTTCATACTATACGTTCAGTTCCTTAGATCTTAGTTAATGGAATAACTTACCTGTTGGATCTCCTGTTTGAACCATGAAACCCTTGATATTCCTATGAAATATACATCCATTGTAGTAATTACTGGCACAAAGAGCCAAGAAATTCTGAAGAGAGTAAAAATAATGATTGAGAAATGATGCAGCAGAAACCTAGTTAAGACAAAGAACCAATCATATTTACTGAAAACCTGATAGCAGCATATTTAAACTATGACTTTTGGCATTACTTTGGATGTCATTTCCCTGCCTAGAACACTTCAATAGCTTCCTTCTCCTTTTGGAATAAAATACAAAATCTTCGGCCAGGCATGGTGGCTCACTCCTGTAATCCCAGCACTTTGGGAGGCCGAGGTGGGTGGATTACCAGGTTAGAAGATCGAGACCATCCTGGCTGCGGTGAAACCCCGTCTCTACTAAAAATACAAAAAAATTAGCTGGGTGTGGTGGCAGGTGCCTATAGTCCCAGCTACTCTGGAGGCTGAGGCAGGAGAATGGCGTGAACCTGGGAGGCGGAGGTTGCAGTGAGCCGAGATCACACCACTGCACTCCAGCCTGGGCGACAAAAACAAAACAAAACAAAACAAAATCATCAGCAGGGCCTAACAAGCCCTGCAGTACCTGGCTTATCTCCTCATCACATATACTAAGAACTGCTTTCTTATTGTTTACTACCTAAACCCCATCCACATTCTGACAATTAATCCAAAAGGGGCAGCTTTTCTTACCTGGGGGACTTTATACCTGATATTTCTATACCTGGAATGTTCTTTTTTTTTTTTTTTTTGTAGAGACAATGTCTCCCTATGTTGCCCAGGTTGGTCTTGAACTCCCGGGCTCAAATGATCCTCCTGCCTCAGCCACCCAAAAAATTGGAATTACAGGTGTGAGCCACTGTGCCTGACCTTGGAATTTTTTAAAATTTTATTTCACAACCTTTTCTGAATCTGAATAGCTGGAATATTATTTTTATACCTCTTTCCAGAGATGCCCTCATACCTTTGCATTTAGTTTAAGTATTAGTTTATTGGCTATGTCTGCCCTCACCTTCTTCCTTTCCCATTAATCTCTATCTTAACACTTAATTTTTTTCAAGGCATTATCACCTTTTAGAATTACTTAATTTTAGGCCAGGCACAGCAGCTCACACCTGTAATCCCAGTACTCTGGGAGGCGGGAAGATCACCTGAGTCCAGGAGTTCAAGACCAGCCTGGGCAACATAGTAAGACCTCATCTCTATCTTTAAAATAAATAAATAAATAAAAATAATTTCTTAAAAATATAATTACTTAATTTTCCTGCCCTGCTTATTTTCACAACTAAAATATTGGCTCCATGAGGGTAAGGAACGTCTGTTGCTCATCACTGTATCTCCAGACTCTGGGGTAAGATAGCCTTTCACAAATAATGGTTTTTTTGTTTTGTTTTGAGACAGGGTCTTGCTCTGTCACGTAGGCTGGAGTGTAGCCATGTGATCAGAGCTCACTATAGCCTTGACCTCCTAGGCTTAAGCAATCCTCCCACCTTGGCCTCCCTTGTAGCTGGGATAACAGGCTCATACCACCATACCTGGCTAATTTTTGTATTTTTTTGTAGAGATGGGGCTCTCACTGTGTTGCCTAGGTAGGTCTAGAACTTCTGAGCTTACCTTAGCCTCCCGAAGTGCTGAAATTATAGATGTGAGCCACCATGCCCAGCCATAAATAATCGTTGAATAAATGAATATATACAGGTGACTCTTCTTCCTTCCATCCTTGTCATTTAAACAGGTGAAACAGGCCGGGCGCAGTGGCTCATGCCTGTAAACCCAGCACTTTGGGCAGCCAAGACGGGTGGATCACCTGAGTTCAGGAGTTTGAGACCAGTCTGATCAACATGGTGAAACCCCATTGCTACTAAAAATACAAAATTAGCCGGGCATGGTGGCTGGCACCTATAGTCCCAGCTACTCAAGAGGATGAGGCAGGAGAATCCCTTGGACCTGGGAGGCGGAGGTTGCAGTGACCCAAGACCGTGCCACTGCACTCCAGCCTGGGCAACAAGAGCAGAACTCTGTCTCAAAAATAAATAAATAAATAAATAAATATAAACAAACAGGCAAAATAATGTATAGAACAGGTTAGGCATGGTGGCTCACGCCTGTAAGCCCAACGCTTCAGGAAGCTGAGGTGGGGAGGATGGCTGGAGATCAGGAGTTCGAGACTAGCTTGGGCAACATAGTGAGACCTCATCTCTATAAAAAATTAAAAAAAATTAGCCTGGCATGGTGGCACACACCTGTAGTCCTATCAACTTGGGAGGCCAAAGTGGGAGGATTGCTTGAGACCAGGAGGTTGAGGCTGCAATGAGCCGTGATTGCACCACTGCATTCCAGTCTGGGCAACACAGCAAGACCCTGTCTCAAAAAATATATATATATACAACAATTCTTTAATATAATATTCTGCCGGGCACAGAGGCTCATGCCTATAATCCCAGCACTTTTGGGAGGCTGAGGCAGGCAGATTACCTGAGGTCAGAAGTTTGAGACCAGTCTGGTCAACATGGTGAAACCCCGTCTCTACTAAAAAAATACAAAAATTAGCTGGGCATGGTGGTGGGTGCCTGTAATCCCAGGTACTTAGGAGGCTGAGGCAGGAGAATTGTTTGAACTCCAGAGGCGGAGGTTGCAGTGAGCCAAGATCATGCCACTGTACTCCAGCCTGGGCGACAGAGCAAGACTCTGTCTTGAAAAAATAGAAAAAAGGCCGGGTGCGGTGGCTCATGCCTGTAATCCCAGCACTTTAGGAGGCTGAGGTGCATGGATCACCTGAGGTCAGAAGTTTGAGACCAGCCTGGCCAACATGGTGAAATCCTGTCTCTACTAAAAATACAAAAATTAGCCAGGCATGGTGGTGCACGCCTGTAATCCCACTTACTTGGGAGGCTGAGGCAGAAGAATTGCTTGAACCCGGGAGGCGGAGGTTGCAGTGAGCCGAGATCGCACCATTGTACTCCAGCCTGGGGGACACAGCAAGACTTTGTCTCAAAAAAAAATAAATAAATAAAAAATAAAGAAAGAAAAAAAGTAATATAATGTCCTAATGATTATGTTTCCCGAGGAAAATCAGTCAAAAGAAAAAGATACTGGCTACTCTATCGTTACCGAAAAATTATCTACCTTCTCTTTGATCCACATTTGACATTGAACAAACAAGTGGAAATAAGGCCAGAAGTTATGATGGCTGGTTTTCCTTAACAATGGTTTTACAGAAAGTTTTGTTGTTGTTATTTAGGTTAGATTATTCAATTCCAAAGTGGTTATCTTGTTGTATTAACTGAAGTTGAATATGTAAATGGTACTTACCTCACATGTTTTGGGTGTCCTCTCACAGAAGACTTCAATTTTAATATCACCTACATCTGTATGCAGTGTCACAGACTAAAAAGGAGAGAAAATGTGAGAACAAATGAAATTTCTTTAGGTGACTTTATGCATTGTTTATTTCCCTATGTGGATATTCAAGGTGATAATCTGAATAAAAACAGACAGAAATACTGCTTCAGAGATGACTCGTCCACAAAGCAGCTCTTAGAGCTAAGTTGTACTTTTTCCTCAAAATTGATCTCAACATAGAGAAAAAACTCCAGAATATAAATGTTAGGGTTAAGTAGTATCCATGATAAAAATTTGGAAGTAAATATTTTGATGGAAAGATTTTAACTTTGAATTTTATCAAGAAAAATAAAAACAATTGTTATGTATTATTGATGTACATGGCAATTCACCAACATCCTTATTTATAGAAAAATGATGAGAAAATGATCTTTCAAAACATAATTTCCACCATTTTCCTTAGGTAATTTAATTCTGAGAAATAAGGTTAAAAAATAATTCCTTTCTCGACTAACAAAAATATAACAAGTGTCAGTGTTTCTAAAATCCTAAATGCTCAGAGATAACCACAGTGCTTTTTTGCTTGCTTTTTGTTTTTGTTGTACCTGTTTTTCTGTAACCTGTATACCCCTTGATATAATACTGTATTCCAGAGGGGGAGAAAACAATTTGGAGGGTTCCTTTTTCATTTCTCCATTTTTTTTTTTTTTTTTTGAGATGGAGTCTTGCTCTGTCGCCCACGCTGGAGTGCAGTGGCGTGATCTCTGCTCACTACAATTTCTACCTCCTGGGTTCAAGCAATTCTCTTGCCTCAGCCTCCCAAGTAGCTGGGATTACTGGCATATGCCACAACACCCAGCTAATTTTTGTATTTTTAGTAGAGACAGGGTTTCACCATGTTGGTCAGGCTGGTCTCGAACTTCTGACCTCAAGTGATCCACCTGCCTAGGCCTCCCAAAGTGCTGGGATTACAGGTGTGAGCCACTGCGCCCAGCCTTCTTCTTCTTAAATAGTATGTAGCAGTTAGAGAATATGACCAGGTTAAAGATGTGTGAGGGAGAAGCAGGGCACTATTCTCATTGCTTTTTGTACTTCAGGTTCTAGTTGCCCACTTTATTTTATTTTTTTAAAGTAGAGACAGGGTTCTCACTATGTTGCTCAAACTGGTGTTGAACTCCTGGGATCAAGCAATCGTCTCACCTCAGCCTCCCAAAGTGCTGGGATCACAGGTGTGAGCCACTGCGCCCAGCTTCGTTGCCCACTTTAGATCTAGAGCAAAATAATCCAATTAAAATTGTCAGACCTGTCTATTCTCTTCTGCTCCTTCAACTCTCCCTTTCCATTTCTATCTATCTTGTAATCACCCTTTCTCCATAAAAGGTAAATTCTGGCCGGGCGTGGTGGCTCACGCCTGTAATCCCAACACTTTGGGAGGCCAAGGCGGGCAGATCTTTGAGGTCAGGAGTTCGAGACCAGCTTGCCCAACATGGCGAAACCCTGTCTCTACTAAAAATACAAAAAATTAGCTGGGCGTGCTGGCAGGTGCCTGTAATCTCAGCTACTCGGGAGGCTGAGGCAGGAGAATCACTTTAACCCAGGGGGCAGAGGCTGCAGTGAGCCGAGATTACGCCACTGCACTTCAGCCTGGGCAACAAGAGCGAAACTAAATTCTGTGCATTTTAAGTGACAACATTAAAGAATTTTAAAGTAATTTTGTGTATTTTTTAAAAGAATTATTCCATATTAAGTGGAATAATGGTATACAATTTCTCTATCTTGCCACTGCAATTTCCATGCACTTTTATTGCCCTTGACTGAATTTCTAAAAATTACTTACAATGAAAGACATTTCATAAAAATTGTTCAAAACTTACCATTTTTCCTCTTAGTGGTTTCAGGAAGGACTACGTAATTTCTCAGAGCCTTACAGCCAGTTTAAAAATAAGTCTCTAGTCCCAAAAGAAAAAAAGAATTAGGCTCATTTTTCTGTCTTAACTCACACACGCTCATCTTTACTGCACATTTTAAATAAAAATCCTCGCCGGGCGCGGTGGCTCACGCCTATAATTCTAACACTTCGGGAGGCCGAGGCGGGTGGATCACCTGAGGTCAGGAGTTCGATACCAGCCTGGCCAACATAGCGAAACCCCATCTCTACTAAAAACACAAAAATTAGCCAGGTGTGGTGGCACACGCCTGTAGTCCCAGATACTCGGGAGGCTGAGGCAGGAGAATCACTTGAACCCGGGAGGCGGAGGCTGCAGTGAGCCAAGATTGTGCCACTGCACTCCAGTCTGGGTGACAGAGCGAGACTCCGTCAAAAAAATAAAAAATAAAAATAAAAAAAATACTCTAATGGCAACCTCTACGTAATAAAAACCCAGCTACAGAAGTAATGACGAGAGATCCTACCCGATTCAAGCCTCCCCATCTCCTACTTGCCCTGCTTGTTCTTCTTCAAGAGCCTCCTTGCAAGTCCCCCAGTAACCCAGATACTCTTAGGGTCTAGGCATTGGGTGTCCCTTTTGCCTGGAATTCTTACACTCGAACATCTCTACAGCTGATTTCCTCACCTCCACATTTCTGGTTAAATGTCAAGTTTAACTGACCTGATAATCCTACATAAAACTGCGTTAGCCCTTTAGCCCTAGGACATTCCTATTTCCTTCTCCTACAGCACTTATCACTAATATACTATGAACTTCTTCTTTTTTTTTTTTTTTTTCATTTTGAGACGGACTCTCGCTCTGTCGCCAGGCTGGAGTGCACTGTGGCACGATCTCGGCTCACTACAACCTCCGCCTCCGCCTCCTGGGTTCAAGTGATTGTCGTGCCCCAGCCTCCCGAGTAGGTGGGACTACAGGCGCACACTACCACGCACGACTAATTTTTGTATTTTTAGTACAGACAGGGTTTCGCCGTGTTGGCCAGGCTGGTCTCGAACTCCTGACCTTAAGTGATCCTCCCGCCTCGGCCTCCCAAAGTGCTGGGATTACAGGCGTGAGCCACCGTGCAGGGCCCTTCTTTTAACAACAGCCTCGCCGCCCAACTGTTCACTCGCAGTATCCCAAGAACTAAACCAGTAGCAACACAAAACTCAGCAAGCATTCGAATAAGTGAATGAAAAAATTAATGACGTTACTCCATACTTGGGCTTCACCACTTTGTCTAGCACAGCCGTTGTTTTTTTGTTGTTGTTGTTGAGACGGAGTCTCGCTCTGTCCCCCAGGCTGGAGTGCAGTGGCGCGATCTTGGCTCACTGCAAGCTCCGCCTCCCGGGTTCACGCCATTCTCCTGCCTCAGCCTCCCGAGTAGCTGGGACTACAGGCGCCCGCGACAGCGCCCGGCTAATTTTTTGTATTTTTTAGTAGAGACGGGGTTTACGCCGTGGTCTCGATCTCCTGACCTTGTGATCCGCCCGCCTCAGCCTCCCAAAGTGCTGGGATTACAGGCGTGAGCCACCGCGCCCGGCACAGCCGTTGTTAAAACAGGAAAAATGTAATCGCAGATGCCAGCATAGGTCTGTTAGTTCAAAATCATAGTTTCTTTGGGCCAGCGGAAGTTGGGCGCGGGACCCAAGAGAAAGAACGCCCCTTACCGCCTCACCTCCTGCTTCCCCTCTCCTTCCTATCTCAAACCAAAACGACAATGTAATTTATCCCCAACTGGAAATTTGAAGGTGAAACGGAGCTCTACTAATGCACGGGGAAGAGAAATGTAAGGCGAGAACTACCTGGCCAACCTCAAGCAATACTTCACACTCGGCTGCCAAACGGCAAGGACCACTTCCGCCCAGCTCTCTAGCTACGGGGAGCCCATTGCCACAGCGCCCGGAGCGCCGACGCAGGACCGGAAGTGACGCAGCGAAGTTTCCGGGACTGGTGAGTAGTGGGCGATTTAAAAACCCGCGAGTGTAGTTGTGACCTTCGCGGTAGGTGCCGGTTGGGATCGGCTGTGATTGTTGTGTTGGTGCTGCAGAGCAGAGCAGAAGAGGTTGGGTCAGAAAACTGCCCTGCCGCACGAGAGCACAGCGCACTAGTGGGTCAGGGGTCCTGACTCAGACTTACTGGCTGTGTCTCGTGGTTTTTCACTGCCCTGGAAAAGGCCTGAAGTGGCGCTGAAATGAGGCATAGATGAGGTAACGTTGAGGGAGCGGTTTGCAACTTGCAAAGGGGCCCTACTGATGCTACTTAGTAGTAAACAGTGCTTACTTTAGGACAGGAGCTGTTTGCAGCTTTACATATAAATCTCGCGATATTGTGGCCTGGGCACTACTTCCTTTTAGGAGGAAAATGCATAGGTAAGTCATTTACCT
Source organism: Mandrillus leucophaeus (assembly GCF_000951045.1). Lineage (NCBI taxonomy): Eukaryota > Metazoa > Chordata > Mammalia > Primates > Cercopithecidae > Mandrillus > Mandrillus leucophaeus. The sequence goes on along the minus strand of NW_012101432.1, from coordinate 2,417,814 downwards.
GTTGTTGCACAGCTCTGGCTCTCGGATTCAGACTGGCTTCAGAGTCGGTGCTCCTAACCACCATACTATCCTGCCTCCTGTTGTCGTTGTTGACTGTGGCCATGTAGCCTCGCAGTTTCCTCATCTGTTGCAGTAAATAACTCAAAACCTGAATGGTGGCCCACTAGGGTTTCACTTTCGAGCTTGCCAGATGTAGAAGATGCTGGAGAACGGAGTACTATGAGGACCATTAGAAGATCTTCCAAGGCCGGACGCGGTGACTCACACCTGTAATCCCAGCACTCTTGGAGGCCGAGGCAGGTGGATCACTTGAGTGCAGGAGTTTGAGACCAGCCTGGGCAACATCGTGAATCTCTATCTCTACTAAAAATACAAAAATTAGCCAGGTGTGGTGTTCCGCGCCAGTAGTCCGAGCTACTCAGGAGGCTGAGGTGGAAGGATCTGCTTGAGCTCAGGAAGTCGAGGCTGCAGTGAGCAGAGTTCACACCCCTGCACTGCAGCCTAGTCAACTAGTGAAACCCTGTCTCAAAAAGAAAACAAAAACAAACTTACGAGACCTCGAGTGGTTTTTGGAGACCCCATATCACTTCAAATAATGTATTAAATAAGCATCCTCATCTCATTAAATAGAAACGTTGAAAAATTGCTTTTGGAATAATTGGCTTATGGATATTTCATCAAATTTACAGTTGGCTATGCTTTCTTATTGTGCATACTATGAAATGCTTTTCTTCAAACAGTTTATAAGTGGTAGGTTTAAGAATGGGGTTGACAGCATTATCTTTTGTGGTTATTTGATTAAACATTTACTAATTGTGCATATTTTGGAGCCAGCAGTTTTTTTCTACCTTTCCATTGCCCTCCCACCTTTCCTCTTCTGCTAACCTTTTCAGTTCCTTGTTGGATGTAGATATTTAGAAGGCTTACAGGCTACATGGGAAAAGTACCCTATACCTTACCCTCTTCCACCTCTTGAGCCTGGCCTTTGTGTAGCAAATGTTGCTTAAGGGGCAATGGCTTCTCCCTTCTTCTGCCTTGACCCTGCCCATTTGTAGAGTGACCTGCCTATGTATTCCTTGATTCTTGATTCTGATAAAGCACTTGACATTTTAAACATTCTTTTTTTTTTGAGACGGAGTCTCACTCTGTTGCCCAGGCCATAGTACTGTGGCACGATCTTGGCTCACTGCAACCTCCACCTCCCCGTTCAAGCGATTCTCCTGCCTCAGCCTCCCAAGTAGCTGGTACTACAGGTGCACGCCACCATGCCCAGCTAATTTTTGTATTTTTAGTAGAGACGGGGTTTCACCATGTTGGCCAGGATGGTCTTTATCTCTTGATCTCGTGATCCTCCTGCCTCGGTCTCCCAACGTGCTGGGATTACAGGCGCCCCGCCACATTATTCTGTTTTTTGGTAAAGCACATTGTAATGTCAGTATATACCACCCCAACTCCAAATTCTGTTGCAATCAGGGGAGGTAAGCAGTGTCATTCTATGCAGTAAGCAGTTAGTGCTGGCTTATATTAGCAATACTGAGATTTATTAAAGATAGTTCCTATTCCATAGTAGCTTTAGCATAATGGGCACACACAATAATGAGAATACTGAGGGGTTGGGAGCCTTGGGAAGGATGCTGAAAAGGGAGGTCAAGAAAAGTTTTATTTAAGAAGTAGAAGGGGGTTTGGGAAAAGGAAGGTAATATTTAGAGAAATGGATTAGGGAGGGGGTTGGTTGAAGCAAGGGTAGGGAGAATAAGAACAAGGGTGTGTGAGGCAGGAGATGGGATGGACGTTTGTGTATTATGTACCAGGTTTTGCTAGGTTACATAATTCATTTGCTCTTCTGGATGGCCTGTGAGGTGGGCTATAGTATCTCCGTTTCGTAGGTGAGAAAACAAGATTGGAGAGGTTAAATGGTTTACCTAAGTTACTGTGTGCTGGTAAGTGGCAGAGCCACTATTTGAACCCAGATCTCTATGATGACAGTTCTTTTGCCCATATGCTTTGATGCCTCAAAGATCCAGGCCTAAAGTGTACCTGTGTACCATTTTCTTTGTTTTGACTTCAGAAACTTGAACTTTACCTGATTTCTGTATGTTGTCATCTTGTGTACGCCGGGTCCCCACGACAGTCCGGTTTGTAGATTCTCTGATCTGCAGTTCTTCCCGTTCCTTCATGGATTTGAAGGCTCTCCTTTCTTCCTTGAATGACTTTGCATCCCTCTCCTTTGCTGAGAGCTGGGACAATGTTGGATTACTGGTGGAACCAAGCCCACCACATACTGTAAATACGCTCTTCCTGACCAATGACCTGACTGAGGAAGTGATGGAGGAGGGGCTGCAAAAGAAGGCAGACCTCATTCTCTCCTACCATCCGCCTATCTTCCGACCCATGAAGCGCATAACCTGGAACACCTGGAAGGAGCGCCTGGTGATCCAGGCTCTGGAGAACAGAGTCGGTATCTACTCTCCTCACACAGCCTATGATGCCGCACCCCAGGGCGTCAACAACTGGTTGGCTAAAGGGCTTGGTGAGAAGCTTCTTTCATATTTGATATTTTCCCTGCAAATACTTTGAAACCTTAGAATGTCTTTCCAGTAAAGTTTTAGCTGCTTTAGGGTTGGGGAGGGTATGATTCCATTTTTGTATAATACATTTAAAATAATGTTGCTGAAATTTGGCAGTTAAATTGCATTTGAAAAAGGAAACATTTTTAATTCTTACGGAGTTGGGAGAGCAGAAGTCTTCCTTACTGGGCTGAACTTCGTGACTCCTCACTTTTGTGGCACAATGCCTGTCACCCGGGCACTTGAAAAATGCTTGTTGAATTGAAAGCTCAGGTCTCTCCAGAATACACTTGATTGATAAATCAGGCAAATAGACATCTGGGTTTTAGTGAATGTTTTTAGTGAATGTTTACTTATGCCTAGGGAATGATGTATGGATTTTAGCTTTACTTTAATAAGTCTTTTGTTTACTCATTTTGGGCTGAAGCTTTTATGATGATGTCTGGATTAATGTGGTCAAATAAAGTATGAGCATTTGCAACCTGAATGATGGTTTACATGGGTAGATTTACCAAACAGTAGACCATTCTGTGTATTATCTGAAAATGTATGAATCAGTCTTGTCCAAGTTTTTCAGAGATTTAAGAATCTTTTGGAAAATAATTCTGAAATAATTTGATTTTGTACATCCATACCAAAGCCCTAGGGGACTGGTGATGTATATCTAAAGGATATATGTATGTGTGTGTATGTCATATAAGCATGAGAATGAATCTTTTAAAAAAGTCATTTCTTAGAAATTTTGCCTATAATAGTTTATCTTACTTTTAAATGTTAACCTCTAACCCCCCAAAACTCCCATTTTCCCACAATATTTTCTCTAGGAGCTTGTACCTCCAGGCCCATACATCCTTCCAAAGCTCCCAACTACCCTACAGAGGGGAACCACCGAGTAGAATTCAACGTTAGCCACACCCAAGCCCTGGACAAAGTCATGTCTGCAGTGAAAGGAATTGATGATGTTTCTGTCACTTCTTTTTCTGCTAGGTACAATTTATTTTTCTCTTTTTTTTGTGTGTATTTATTTGTAAGCATCTTCCTTACAAAGTCTGTAACCCTGGTATTTAGGCTTGAAACAAATAATTTTCTCTGGAGTTGGTTTACAAAGCAGCATACTCCTCATTTGTCTGTGGGTCCTGGAGACCTATGGAATTTTTTCAAAACAACAAAAACAATAAGTAACACATTAAGTATTTTCTATGTCAGGGGCCTATACTATGCATTTTATATACAGTATTTCTAATCCTGGTGATGTTCAAAGATAGTTGTTTTCACTTTAGAGAACACAGATAGATCCTAGTGATGTGGTGATGAGGCTTTTATTGGTTCCCAGCAAATCAGTGATTTCCAAGCACTTTCTTTTTTATATTTATCTTTACATTTTAAATATATATTTTCATAAATCAGTTTTTTAATTTAACATCATGAGAAATACTTTTCTGAATAATCTTAGTTTGTTTTAAAAGACTCCCAGGCTGGGCGCAGTGGCTCACACCTATAATCCCAGCACTTTGGGAGGCCAAGGCTGGTGGATCACCTGAGGTCAGGAGTTCGAGACCAGCCTGACCAACATGGAGAAACCCCGTCTCTACTAAAAATACAAAATTAGCTGGGTTTGGTGGCGCATGCCTGTAATCCCAGCTACTCGGGAGGCTGAGGCAGGCGAATCACTTGAACCCAGGAGGCGGAGGTTGCAGCGAGCCGAGATCACTCCATTGCACTCCAGCCTGGGCAACAAGAGTGAGACTCCATCTCAAAAAAAAAAAAAAAAAAGCGATTCCCATGCTGGAGTGCAGTGGTATGATCGTAGCTTGCCATGGCTTTAAGCTGCTGGTCTCAAGCAGTCTTCCCACCTCAGCCTCTTAATTAGCTGGGACTATAGGTGCCAAGCACTTCAAGTGAAAAATACATTAAGTGCCTCTTTATAAGGTCAATCATTATTTAGGGCAGAGATAGGAGTTTTTTTGGTTTGTTTATTATTTATTATTATTTTTGAGATGAAGTCTAGGTCTGTCACCCAGGTTGGAGTGCAGTGGCACAATCTTGGCTCACTGCAACCTCCGCCTCCCTGGTTCAAGCACCAGCCACCATGCCTGGCTAATTTTTTTTTGTATTTTTGGTAGAGATGGGGTTTCATCATGTTGGGTGGGTTGGTCTTGAACTCCTGACCTCGTGATCTGCCTGCCTCAGCCTCCCAAAGTGCTGGAATTATAGGCGTGAGCCATGGTGCCCAGCTGTTTTTTTATTTTTTATTTTTGAGAGACAAGGTCTCACTTCATCACCCAGGCTGCAGTGCAGTGGCATGATCACAGCCCATTGCAGCCTTGACCTCACAGGCTCAAGCCATCCTCCCACCTCAGCCTCCCTAATAGCTGGGACTATAGTTATAACTTGCCACCATGCCTGGCTAATTTTTGTATCTTTTGTAGAGACAGGGTTTTGACTTGTTGTCTAGGCTGGTGTCAAACTCCTGGGCTCAAGCCATGTGTCCACCTTGATTTCCCAAAGTGCTGGGATTACAGGCATGAGCCACTGCCCCCAGCCTAACCTCTCATTATTTTTAATTGCTTGTAGTGTTTCTTATTATGGATGAACGGTAGTTTCTTTAAGCATTCCTCTTCCTACTGATGGACTTTTTAGTTCGATTCCAGTTTTTCCATATTGTAGATAATATCTGAGTTTTACCACTAGATAGGGACCAAGGCATTGGTTTTCTTTCTTTTTTAAAAATTTCACAGATGATTGCAGAGTTTATAATTAATGCTTCCAGATTATCTTTAAAGGTGTCCTTTAGTTCTAGAATTTTATGATTATATTTAGAATTTATGGTTAAATGTGAAACTTTCTTGATGCCAATAATTTTGGAGAGGCTCTGGAGGGTGATCCAAGGACCCCCTGCATGATTGCTAATGAGGTGCTTATTTAAAATGCAGATTTTTGTATTCATCTCAGATCTTGTAATTAGAATGGAGTTTGCCTGAGAATCTGTCCAAGACATTCTCAAATTCAGTGTTTTAAAATTATCTCTAAGGCTTTAAAAAAATTCAGTTTGCCCCAGCCCCATTCGTAGATGTTCTGTTTCACTGGTTCTGTGGAAGGATCCAGCACCTGTTATTTTAAGAAGCTAGAAGGAATTTTTTTTTTTTTTTTAAGACAGTGTCTTACTCTGTTGCCCAGATTGGAGTGCAGTGGCGTAATCTCGGCTCACTGTAACCTCTGCCTCCCAGGTCCAAGTGATTCTCCTGCCTCAGCCACTGGGGAGTGGCTGGGACTACAGGCACCCCCCACCACGCCCGGCTAATTTTTTTTTGTATTTTTGGTGGAGATGGGGTTTCACCATGTTGGCCAGGCTGGTCTTGAACTCCTGATCTCAGGTGATCCACCTACCTCGGCCTCCCAAAGTGCTGGGATTACAGGTGTGAACCACTGTGCCTGGCCTTTTTTTTTTTTTTAACTTTAATTTTTTAATAAAAAAATAAAATGGGGTCCTGCTATGTTGCCCAGGCTGTCTTGAACTCCTGGGCTCAAGTGATCCGCCCACCTTGGCCTCCCAAAATGCTGGGATTACAGGTGTGAGCCACCGCGCCCGGCCAGGAAATTTCTGATGCACAATCGGGATTGAGAACAGTTCTTGAACAGTGGTTTCAAAGTGAGGTCTCTGGAACAGCAATATCAGCATCACCTGGAACTTGTTAGAAAGGTAAACTCTCAGACCCCCACTTAGATATAATGAATCAGAAACTCCAGGGGTAGGACCCAGCAATCTGTGTTTTAATAATCCTCCAGGTGATTCTGATGCATAGTAGACTTAGAGAAATGCTATTCTAGAAAATGCATTAGTTTCAGATTAAATGGGTTCTGTTGGTTAAATCCTTAGTTCTACATAAATCTAATCTCCTATTATAGTAAGTTTGTAAACTGTGGATTATGTAAAATACATTTTGGCTATATTTGGCCTAAATGGAGTGATTTTTCCCCCCTAGGATTGATAATGAGGAACAAACACGGATTAGTCTGAATTGTACTCAGAAGGCTTTGATGCAGGTGGTAGATTTTCTTTCTCAGAACAAACAACTTTATCAGAAGACAGAAATTCTGTCGCTGGAGAAGGTAATAAAGATATTTTGTGTTTGATCTTAAAATACTGTGCATTTTCAGCTTTATTGAAGTATAACTGATATACTCAGAATTGTACATATTTGATGTGTACAGTTTGATAAGTATCATTACTTTGCATTTTTCTTCAGCAAATTCATTTGTAAATTATTAGATCAACAGGCCATTCACTGTTACCTAAAGTACAAAATGGCAATGAGAGCATAATATTCTCTAGGAAGTAATTGAGAAAGGGAGACATTCCAGGAATAGGAAAATAGTGGTACTTCTTCAGGGTTACAGATTTGGTTACAGGTTTGCTCTCTCTTTATTTTATACCCTCTGCCTGGACCATGTCATTCACTCTTTCACTTGATAGCCATTTGTATGATGATGATTCCTATCTTTACTTTTTGGCTTAGAATGCTTTCTTAAGGGAAAAAATGACAAGAATCCATATTTTCAACTACTTTCTGGATGTTTTGCCCTTACAGAGCCCACAAGTATTTCAAATTCAATATATCCAAATACTTTATCCCTGTGCCACCCCCCCTTTTTTTAATATATATTTCATATTTCAGTATCATTATCTACTTTAGTTTCCAAGTTTTCATACTCCTCCTTGACTCCAAGCCCTGCTGATTCTGGCCTCATATCTATACAGTGTTTCTCCTCTGTATTGGCTCTGCCACCACAGGAGTTGAAACTCTCATTTTCTGTGATGAGAGTTGTCTCACCGAGCACCTAGGAGGCAGTCCAGGCTCTTTAGCATGGTGTCGGAAGCCCTTAATGATCTGCTACAGCCTGGGCCTCCAGCCTCCTCTCCTTCCACAGCACGTGCTCTGCACAGTAGCCATACTGTCTTTGTTTGGATCTACCCCCACAGTGTGTTCTCTCAAGTCTTTGGCACCTTTGTCCGTGTTCTCTCTGTTTAGAGTGCCTTTCTTCATCTCATCGTACCTCTGTCCTGCCACACTGCACTTGACATCACCGCCCTTTCAAACTTTTTTATTTCCCCCTTTTTAACTCTTTTAGGGTTTTCTCTAAGACCTGAGTCCTTCCTCCAAGTACTCCCCAAGCCTCCCAAGTCACAGCTCATTTAGTTTGTCATTCCTTGTGCTGCTGCAACTGTAGAACCTACCTTGAATTTAAACAGTTTTATTATTTTGTTTAATTAATTAATTTATTTTTGAGGCAGGGTCTGGCTCTGTCCCCAGGCTGGAGTGCGGTGGTATAATCTCAGCTCACCTCTGCCTCTTGGGTAGCTCAAGCCCACCTCCCATTCAGCCTCCCAAGAAGCTGGGAGTGCAGGTGCACGCCACCATGCCTGGCTAATTTTTGGATTTTTTAATGGAGATGAAGTCTCACTATGTTGCCCAGGCTGGTCTCAAACTCCTGAGCTCAAACAATCCACCCACCTCAGCCTCCCAAAGTGCTAGGATTATAGGCATGAGCCATCGTGCCTGGCCTGATTATGGATTTAAACATCTGCCTTCCTAGGAAACTGTGAGCTCCTAGAAGAATGATTTTGTCAGGTTTGTGTCCCCACATTTAGCCTGGAGCTTGCTGTAGTAACCTCACAGTGTGCATACTGATTGATTTTAGCATTTGTTGTTTTAGGACTGACAGTGGACACCGTTTCTAACTTCTGTTTCTCCTCAGCCTTTGCTTCTACATACTGGAATGGGACGCTTATGCACACTGGATGAATCTGTCTCCCTGGCAACCATGATTGATCGAATCAAAAGACACCTAAAACTATCTCATATTCGCCTAGCCCTTGGGGTGGGGAGAACCTTAGGTAAATATTGCTCCTTCATTTATCCAGTATGCCTACTGTTAACATTGGACACAGGTTGAAACTCTTGATTGTATTAATATGTGATAGAGAATGTGTTAGCAGCTCATAGGAGATCATTGGTTTACTTTATTGATTAGGGTAGGCCAGGTCCTGCTGTGGAATACATCTCATTGGCCTAATCAATGAGATTTATTTCTCTGTCATGCTATGTGTTCATTTCAAGTTGGTTATTTTAGGAAGTCTGGCCATTGTAGACTGGTGGTTGTTGCAGAGGGAGAGAGTTGTGCAGGGTCTTAAACCATCAGTTCAAAATTCCAGGAAACATGTTCATTTCTGCTCAACTTATTTTCCAGAATTAGTCATGTTATCCAATACAACCAAGGGAGGCATAAAGTGCAGTCTTACCATATGTCAGGAGGAGAGCTGGAATCATGATTGCTACAATTACAACATAAATTTTGCACTTACAAGACTGGTAATATTTTCTAGTGAGGTGCCACTGAGTGATCTGATCCATTGCAGTTTCTAAGTCTTGTATTTTTTCTTCTGGCCTTTCCCGGTACTTTTGAGAACAAAAAGAGTGAACAGACATTTGTTCAACACCTGCAGTGAACCTAGCACTGTACTGATTGTCTGTCCTGAGTGTGTGAGCTCCCACTGGCAAAAGCAGTGGGGCACAGTGGTTATAGGTATAGATTCTGAGCTCAGACAACCTGGCTTCAGATTTGTCTGTCCTGTCTGTTTGCTGCATGTCTTTGACAAGTTGTTTATGCCCTCTGTGTCCCAGTAGTCTCATTGGTAAAAACTGCATTAATAATAAAACCTAACTCAGAGGGTGGTAGTATAATCCATGTGACATGGCACAGTGACTGGCTCACATTAAGTATAGTTAAAGTGCTAGCTGTTGTTAGCTTTGTGGTTGGTACTATTTCTCCTATGTTATAGGTGAACAGTTTTGGTTCAGAGAGATAAGTAACTGTATTAGTTCGTTCTCACACTGCTATGAAGAAATGCCCAAGTCTGGGTAATTTATAAAGAAAAGAGGTTTAATTGACTCTTTAATTTATAAAGAAAAGAGATTTAATTTATAAAGAAAAGAGGTTTAATTGTTTTGCATGGCTCGGGAGGCCACAGAAAACTTACAATCATGGTGGAAGGCACCTCTTCTCAGGGTGGCAGAAGAGAGAATGGGTGCAAGCGAGGGAAATGCCAGACGCTTATGAAACCATCACATCTCATAAGACTCACGCGTTATCACGAGAACAGCATGGGGGAACTGCCCCCATGACCCAATTACCTCCACCTGGTCCTGTCCTGGACCCATGGGAATTATGGGGATTACTGTTCAAGGTAAGGTTTGGATGGGGACACAGAGCCAAACCATATGAGTAACTTATGCAAAAGTCCAGTTAGATCAAACAACCCAAGGGAGTTAAGTGTCCAAAGAAAATGGATAGCAGAGGTGGGATTTGACTTCCAAAATAACTCCAAAGCCCCATCTTTGAGATACCGTGCTGCTGAACTGGAGTGACCACTGAAGAAGTGTCCATTTTAGAAACCCAAGTGCTAAATACTTGGATTTTGGTTCAAAAGTTGCGGTTATTTCACTTTTCAGAGGATGCTTTTTGAGAATAAATAGTATATTTAAAAATATGTGCCAACTCCATTCATAGCATTCCTCTTTCTCACTAGTCCCTTTAGTTCCTTAGCTTCCTCCCCTGAGAATAGAGATAGTACTTGCCTACCTCTCACTGTTGTCTGAAGACCCAGGTGAGATTACTTTACCCAGCAACGTTGCAGTACTGCCTGGAGCTGCACCATTAGTACTATTCAGTGGTTTGTGAGTGTGCAGCCATGTCAAAGGAATAACGGTACTCCCTTCAGCAGCACATATACTAAAAATTGGATGATATAGATTAGCATGGCGCCTATGCAAAGATTACACGCAAATTTGTGCATTGTTCCATATTTTGTGCAGTTCACAAAGGTTGTTAGTTAAAAAAAAAAAAAGGAATAATAACTGTACCTTGGGTTAGCTATGCAATATCAAAAGAATGACCTGTTTGCATATATTAAAACATGTTTTGTTTTTACATGCAGAAAGAACAATTCGTATACTCATGATGAGACCAGGAGTAAAATCTGTATTATGTTTAGGATTCTTGGTACAAATTATAATAGTAAAAAGAAAGGGAATTGTAAAGTATTGGTCTCTTGTTTCCTTTGTCTTGAAGAGTCTCAAGTCAAAGTTGTGGCCCTGTGTGCTGGTTCTGGGAGCAGCGTTCTGCAGGGTGTCAAGGCTGACCTTTACCTCACAGGTAGGACAGACTTTGGATCTCTCTTGGTTTATTTTTTGCAAAATCAAAAATGGCAGATTTTAGGACAGTACCTGGTACATAGATGATACCTAATTAATGTTTTGTAAACTTGAACTAAACAGAAACTACAACAGAACTGGGACATACTGCGTTCTTTGTGGAGGGATGAAATCATTGAACAATTTATTATCTCAAAAATTAATGGTCAGCATTTATTTTACCTACGTTCTTCCTAAACTGTCCCAAACCTCTCAGATTTCACGTCAGTGGGATACTTTCTACCCTGTCACCTTAGCTAGGAAATGGTTCCTCTTAGCCTAAAGCCAATCATCAATTCCTATCAATTCAAGCTCCCAAATCTTTCTAGAATCTTCCCCCTTATCTGTCCAGGCAGTGTCTCCTACTTGAAGTACAGCATCAACCCTCTAATGTTATCTTCCATATATTCTCCTGAAATTAACTTTTCACAGTGCGTATTTGATGGTCTTGACTAAAAAGACTTCAGTGATTTCCTTCATCTGTCTGGTAGAGCCTGAACATTGCATCCTCTTTCTTGTACCCTTTGCATATGCTGTTTTCTTTGGTTAGAATGCCTTTTCCTTGTTCTCCTCGTGATAAGTGAGCACCCCCTCTGAGAAGCCTTCTCTGACACTGTCCTGCTTCTGCCTCTTGTGGGTCCCTATCACTTTGTCCTTGATCTCCAGTGTGCACTTCTGTTGGACAGTAATTGGCTCCTGGGCCTTACACTCTCTCCTTAAGGATACTACCTAATAGGTCCTGCCTAATTTTTATTGAAAGAATTACTTCACGTAGTTACTACTCAGGAATGTGACCAAACATGGCCCATTATACCTGCAAAGGATTTGAAGACATTTTAATGGGTTGCCAGTTTGTTTACCTCCTCCTTCTTAGGGTTAGGAGAGAATGAGTTAAAGAATTACTTTTCCCACTTCGAGGACTAGGCTCTAGACTCTTAGCCCTCTGGCCATTCCTTTGGCTACTTCCATGCTTCCCTTGCCTCCCACACCCATGCCTTGTTGTGTAGCAGACTCTCTTACAAAGGCTGCTGCACTGAAAGCATTGTCACATCCCGAAGTACCAAGGAGCAGCATCTGAGAAAGCCTGATGGAACTGCTCTAAACCAATAAATTGATTTAAAAAAAAAAAACATGTATGTGACTATTACCTGTTTTCCATTCTTCTGAAGATAAAAGATTTTTGTAAGTCCTTAAATTTCTACCAGATTAAAGTGAAATTTCAATATGAATATCTTACAGCATTGTGTCTGGCTATTTTAAAATTCATTTTAGCATTTTACTTAGAAGGAATTTCAGACCTATGCAAAAGTTGCAAGAATAGTACAATGAACTCCTATATGCTCTTCACCTTGGTTACTAATGGTTATATTCTGCCATATTTGTACATTCTTTATGTACATATTATATATGTGTCTGTATACATTTGTGTGTGCATAATAGATATATAATATACAAGTTAAAAATTTTTTATATATATTTATATATAGATGTATTTCCCCCAGGACCATTTTAGAAATCGATTGCAGACATGACAATTTCTTTACCTCTCAATACTTCAGTGTATAGTCTTCTAAGAACAAAGACATTCTAAGTCTATAGAACAACTATCAAATGAGGGAATTTAATATTGTTAAAACATTTACTTGATATACAGTCCATATTCACATTTTTCCAGTTGATAAAAGTTTATAGCATTTCTTTTTCTGATCCATATCCAGCCCATGATCTCACATTGCATTTAGTTGTTGTTAGTCTCCTTCAGTCTGGAATAGTTCCTCAGCTTTGTCTTCATAACATTGACATTTTTAAAAGAGTATAGGCTCTTTGTTTTATGCTTCTTGCTCAATTTGGGGTATCTATTTCCTCATAAATACTTTTTTAAAAACTAGTTTTTTAAAAAAGTGATAAAATATAATGATATGTTCATAAAATAAATTCAGGCAGTTCCAAAATGTTAAAATGTCCTTCCTATCTCGCTGTGGGGAGAAATAGAAAATATTACCTGGCTAGCATTAGATGTCTCTGGTCTGTGAGGCATTGCTTTTGAGTGTAACTTCAGAGATGCGAAGCCCCTCCTAAAGGACCTCTGCTGAACTTCATCACGCTTCCTGTGAGCCTGAGGCCGTGTTCTCATTGTATTAGGTTGTTAAGGGTAACACCCTGTAAGACCAGCAGATGGGGAGCCTGCTCCTTGCAAATGTAAGTTCTCTCATTTGTCATTTCATTCTCCATTTGCTTTTCCTTTCCCAAGCTGCCATCCTGGGCCAAGCTTTTCTTTCCGTTGGCTTCAGCAATTATTGCAGGGTCTTCACAGATTTCCCCCCTTTCATGCCTTCTCCGGCCAATGAGTTTGTCACAGTACAGGCAGCCAGACTTATCTTTCCTAAAACAAGGCTTCCAACTGGGTCATCTTAGTGTCTTTTTCTTGCTTTTTACTTTTACTATTATAGATTAAGATGTTTTAAAAGGTGCTTGAATAAAAACTATTCCTTATAATGAGATGACACTTATTAGAAGAGTGTGGGGAACTGAAAAATTCTGGAATTAAGAAAACTTATTTTTTACTTACAGATGTTTTCTTGTGGGAAAATTAGAGAAAAAACTCAATTTTTTTTCTAAGAACCTTTTTTTTCTTAAATTTGTATGCCCTTCTGTCTCTAAATACAGTTCAAAATTGTACTTTCTAAAGAACAAACCAAATTGTACACAGTGCAGTTTTGCGCTTAAATTACAAGTCATCAAATTCACAAACTGCATTTTTAAAAATTCAGAATATTAGGCTGGACACGGTGGCTCACACCTGTAATCCCAGCACTTTGGGAGGCCGAGGCGGGCAGATCGCTTGAGCCCAGGAGTTCGAGACCAGCCTGGCCAACATGGCAAAACCCCGTCTCTACTAAAAATACAAAAATTAGCCAGGCTTGGTGGTGGGTGCCTGTAATTCCAGCTACTCGAGAGGCTGAAGCAGGAGAATCACTTGAACCCAGGAGGCAGAGGTTGCAGTGAGCTGAGATTATGCTATTGCACTCCAGCCTGGGCGATAGAGCAAAACTCCATCTAAAAAAATAAATACAAATATAAATAAATTAAAAATTCAGAATATTTGAGTTTTCCCCAAATCTTTTCACAACAGATGAGATTCCCTCCAGAGTTTCTAGGGATTTTGCTTAAGTCAAAGAAAAATACTTTGTTTTAATCTGGAAATAATCTTAAATTCATTTCATCCTTGTATATTAGACTAAGTTGACGACAGAAATACTGGTGCTTACAAAGCCTAAGTCTGCTGGGCAGTATACACAGAATGTCCTCCAGAGGTATTTATTACATAAGAGGCAGATTTTCTGAAGGCCTCATTTTACTTAGCAGTGGTCATTCTTTTTACGGTGGAAACACACTAAAATGGGTGTTTATAGATCTGGTTCTGGCCAGATATGTTGGATTGGACAATTGCCTTGGGGTCTGCCAAGGAAAAAGAAGTTGAAATTCTCAATGGGATGGCTTTTATTTTTATTTTATTATATTTTCAAGACAGAGTCTTGCTCTGTCACCCAGGTTGAAGTGCAGTGGTGCAATCTCGGCTCACTGCAACCTCCAGCCCCCATACTGAAGCAATTCACCCGCCTCAGCCTCCTGAGTAGCTGGGATTACAGGCGCACGCCAGCACACCCAGCTAATTTTTGTGTTTTTAGTACAGATGGAGTTTCACCATGTTGGCTAGGCTGGTCTGGAACTCCTTAGCTCAGGTGACCCCCCTGCCTAGGCTTCCCAAAGTGCTGGGATTACAGGCGTGAACCACCGTGCCCAGACTTTTCTCTGTTTTTAAGTTGGAGGACATAAAAGAAAACTGTACAGTACTTTCTAGATTTATAACAGTTCTGCTGTATTACATTCACTTTATATAGAATATAAACTTGGTATTTCTGCTTTTGTGTTTCCTCATTCCACAGATTCCATATCTAGCATTTAAGAATTTGCTGTTTCCTTTTTGGTAGGTGAGATGTCCCATCATGATATTTTGGATGCTGCTTCCCAAGGAATAAATGTCATCCTCTGTGAACATAGCAACACTGAACGAGGCTTTCTTTCTGACCTTCGAGATATGCTGGGTTCTCACTTGGAGAATAAGATAAATATTATCCTATCAGAGACTGACAGGGACCCTCTTCAGGTGGTATAATTGCAGAAACATCAGGATAACACATTGTACAAATTAGTTGGATGCCAACTTGAATTTGTAACATGAGTCAGTGGGACTAGTGTGCTTCTAGAAGAGTGTCTTAGAGGGTATGATCATTTCCGGTTTGTTAATCTGATTCACCAAACATTCTTTTTTTTTCTTTTTCTTTTTTTGAGATGGAGTCTCGCTCTGTCACCAGGCTGGAGTGCAGTGGCGCGATCTTGGTTCATTGCAACCTCTGCCTCCCAGGTTCAAGCAGTTCTTCTGCCTCAGCCTCCTGAGCAGCTGGGACTACAGGTGTGTGCCACCGCACCCAGCTAATTTTTGTATTTTTAGTAGAGACGGGGTTTCACCATGTTGGTCAGGATGGTCTGGATCTCTTGACCTCGTGATCGGCCCACCTCGGCCACCCGAAGTGCTGGGATTACAGGCGTGAGCCACCACGCCCGGCAGATTCACTAAATGTTCTATCGCTCATACAGTAAAACTGTAATGTAACTACCACATTAAATAACAAGTATTCATATAAAATCTAGGAAAGATTGAATAAAATCTGTTTACTTAACATTCTTTGGAAGGAGCTCAAGTGATTCTCTCCTTAGTTTAATTGTAGATGGGATGGGATGGATCCATTTGGGTATCTTTGCCCTTGCTTAGTTTAACATTATGCTTGAAAAACTTGGGCTTGAATACTTCTTTCTAGGTAGTAGCCTCTTTGCAATGATAAAGTCTGTTTGTCCCTGTTCCTAGTTCTGCCTACGATCTAGTCTCTCACCTAAATTTCAGAATCAGAATGAGATTTATCAGGATGTTGTTTTAAAAATATATATACACAATCATTATTCATATTACTATTACTTTATTGCTTTTTAGATGACTTACTTGTAATTTTTTTTTTCTTCCACAGTCCTTTGTTCCCAATTTCTGCTCTGTCACTTCCCTCTCTTGGCAATGAACTTGGCTGACACAGGCAGGGGGCAGGGCCAGGGAGTGAAATTCCAGAGCAGAAAGAACGAAGTCAGATATCTCAAAATATCATCCTGCCCCATTTAATCTGGGCCCTTTCTCCATGTGGATGCCCTTTTCTAAACAGCGCCCGCACTGGGCTGCGAGGCCCCTGCCTGCCTCCACTGGTTGGGCAGGGCAGATACACCTTTTTCCACCCATTTTCAGATAATCTGGCTAAAGCAATATTCCCTCCAGTTTAGGCATTCTTGGATTGCCTTTATGATTTGTGCTGTTTTACCATACCACATATAATTTTTACTTCATGCTTTTGTGTAAAGCAACTTTTTCTCTTTTTATTTTTTATTGTGGTAAAATTCACATAACATAAAATTCACCATTTTCCTGCCCCTCCCCCCAATTCACCATTTTAAAGTATATAATTCCGTAGCTTTTAGTACATTTACAGTGTTGTGGTACCGTTACCACTACAGTTCCAAAACATTTTTCATCACCACAAAGGGAAGCCCCATTAAGTAATAACTCCCTCCTCCCATCCCCTGAATCCTATTTCTATGGAGTTGTCTATTCTGGATATTTTCTATAAGTGGAATCATAAACACGTGGTCCCTTGTGTCCGGCATCTTTCATTTATGTTTTCTCCATTACTGCCGCCTTTTGTGTTTTTTTCCTTGTATTTTGACTCCCTTATTTCCTTATATATATATATATTCTTACCTATCTTTAAAGGAAATTTTATGTCACATCCATTATAACAAATATTTACTTAATCTGTATTAAATACAGGATTATTAAAATACAAAGGAACACTGCTCAAAAGAAATATCATTTTTTAAAAAATATCATTTTTTTTTTTTGGAGACATAGTCTCACTCTGTTGCCCAGGCTGGAGAGCAGTGGCATGATTACAGCTCCCTGCAACCTCTGCCTCCTGGGTTCAAGCGATTCTCCTGCCTCAACATTCCAAGTAGCTGGGATACAGGCACCCGTCAGCATTCCCAGCTAATTTTTGTATTTTTAGTAGAGACAAGGTTTCATCGTGTTGGTCAGGCTGGTCTCCAACTGCTAGGCTCAAGTGATCCGCCCACCTCAGCCTCCCAAAGTGCTGGGATTACAGGTGTGAGCCACTGTGCCTGGCCTGAAATGCCATTTTTAAGCTTAGTGTCTAATGACATGTTTTGTGCTGTTTTGCTGGTTTAATAAATAAGGCCACATACTGACATGAAATAGTGGTTTAGTAATCCCTTGTCTACTCCTGAAAGCTGAAGGCTGAGGAAGGACATGCACATTCTCTCACAGGCATCACATGAAAAATCTTCCCCATCCTGTAGGACTTACAAGGTCGCTTTGGATGCCCAAATGGATGGTACATTCCAGGTGGAAGGTTGCAGATTGTAGGGAACAGTGTCACCACCTTTGTTGTGCATCCGCGACACCTTATATAATCTTTTGTGCACATATATTGGAGGGTGCTGCATACCAATCTAGATCAGGATCCAAATCAGACACTAGCGCAGGAAAGAAGCAGCTGGCCAGGAGGTGGCAGCAACAGTTCAGCTCAAGGCAACTGCTGCTGAGCAGAATGAAGGTCCAGCGTGGCCAAGTCTTCCTGATCTTTCAGGGGCACAGGAAATCTGGATTTTTAATGTGTGGTGTTAAAATATACATATATTATCATATATAAAACATACATATATAGGTGTTTCTCTACAGTTCCTGGCTTACAACTCCCCTAGCCCTTGTTACAGTCTTTTGGGTGTGTTAAGCCTCAGGGGCAGGCCTCAGGAAACAATCTCTCAGAGTTCTCCTGCCCTTCCTTCACCCCCAAGGCAAAATCCTAATCTTCTCCCTCCCTTTTCTTTTTTAGAGACAGGGTCTTGCTCTGTCACCCAGGCTGGAGTGCAGTGGTGTGATCATAGCTCACTGCAGCTCCGAACTCCTGGGCTCAAGTGACCCTCCCTCCTCAGTTTCCTGGGTAACTGGGACTATAGGCACCTGCCACCACCCATCCCCTACTAATTTTTTCAAATTAAAATTTTTACTTTTGTAAAGACAGGGTTTTGCTACACTGCATAGGCTGGTCTTGAGCTCCTGAGCTCAGGGAATCCTCCTGCCTTGGCCTCCCAAAGTG
>NW_012101432.1:2357572-2399644 GCF_000951045.1 Mandrillus leucophaeus | reverse complement strand
TTTTTTTGAGACAAGAGTTTCACTCTTGTTGCCCAGGCTGGAGTGCAATGGCGTGATCTCGGCTCACCACAACCTCCGCCTCCCAGGTTCAAGTGATTTTCGTGCCTGAGCCTCCTGAGTAGCTGGGATATTAGGCATGTGCCACCAGGCCCAGCTAATTTTGCATTTTTAGTAGAGATAGGGTTTCTCCATGTTGGTCAGGCTGATTTCGAACTCCTGACCTCAGGTGATCCGCCCACCTCGGCCTCCCAAAGTGCTGAGATTACAGGCGTGAGCCACCGCACCTGGCCTTATTTTTATTTTTTTGAGACAAGAGTCTCACTCTGTCACCCAGGCTGGAGTGCAGTGGCGCGATCTCTGCTCACTACAACGTCTGCCTCCCAGGTTGAAGCAATTCTCCAGCCTCAACCTCCCAAGTAGCTGGGAGTACAGGCGCTCGCCACAATGCCCAGCTAATTTTGTATTTTTAGTAGAGACAGGGTTTTACCATGTTGGCCAGGGTAGTCTAGAACTCCTGACCTCAAGTGATCCACCTGCCTCAGCCTCCCAAAGTGCTGGGATTACAGGCATGAGCCACCGTGCCAGGCAAATGCTGCCATTTTAAGGCCTACACTTTGGGTAGCAAAAGTAAAGATGTTGACCCTAAATACTTGAGAGGCCTGGGGCCAGTGATAAATATAAAAATGGTTACAAAAGTTTAGGAATGAGCTTTGTATTGTACTATGTTTAAAGTTATCCATAGCATCAGTCTTTTGAAATTTGCTTTATTCAACACATTAAGGATGCTATAACTTATGCTATTAAAACCTCATAGGCTGGGTGAGGTGGCTCACACCTGTTAATCCCAGCACTTTGGGAGACCCGAGTGGGTGGATCACTTGAGCCCAGAAGTTCAAGACCAGCCTAAGTAACATGGTGAAACCCCATCTCTACAGAAAAAGAAAAGAAAAAAAAAAGCTGGGTGTGGTGTGTGCCTCCTGTAGTACCAGCTGCTCGGGAGGATAAGGTGGGTGGATCACTTGAGCCCAGGAGGTCAAGGCTGCAGTGAGCTGAGACGGCACCACTGCACTCTAGCCTGGATGACAAGAGACCCTGTCTCAAAAACAAACACTTAACAGACATTTCATATTTCATCTTCATATCCTCACAACTACTGCCTTTTGTGTAGTAAGTGTTCAAATTTAGGCTATTCAGGATTATGCTGGAAGAGTAATTTCACCTCACAGAATGTAAAAAGTACATTCTGAACAATGCTACTGCCTCCACATTTGAATTAGCTGGAACAAAAAGAGTGAACTTCTAAAGTTAGTCATTTTGTTTAAAAGTTAGGCAAAATCTATTAATCAGCACCCAAACCAACTGATCTTTTATTTTGAGACAGGGTCTCACTCTGTTTCCCACCAGGCTGGAGTGCAGTGGCATGATCACAGCTCACTGCAGCCTCAGCTTTCCTGGGCTCAGATGATCGAGCCACCTAAGCCTTCTGAGTAGCTGGGACTACATGGTGGGTGCCACCATGCCCGGCTAATTTTTTGTATTTTTAGTAGAGACAGGGTTTCGCCATGTTAACCAGGCTGGTCTTGAACTCCTGGTCTCGAGATTGGCCTGCCTTGGCCTCCCAAAGTGCTGTGAGCTACTGCACCTGTTTACACTGATCTTTTATATGAGTGAAGTGATCATGTATTAAAATAACAAATGATGCTAAGAAAGTCCAGTTTCTGGACTACTGTGAGGACTAATTTAGCAGTCCTTTCACAATAAATTCAGCACTGTGGCAAATTTATAAACAATAAATGTTTGACATCTCCTGTGCCTGTTTTTTTTGGTAATTTTATTAAGAGTACCCAGAAAACCTTTCAAGGTTTCAGTAGGTCTGTTCAATCTTGCCAGAAGCAAGTTAACACAGTAGAAGAAATTAGAGCCTTAGCAGTCAAGACATAACTGCTAGAGCCTGAGGGACACCGATGCGGACACAAGTCAACAACCAGCATACAATAATATGCCAAGATCTTCACCAGATCTGTAAGATGCACTCATAAAACTTCTTTTGAAGAACTTAAAAATATTCTTAGTAAAAAAGTAGCACTACAAATTTACAAAGTGATTCTATCCAAATTGGCTTTTTATTTATTAATAATAAAGTCTACTGACAGATACTGCTTGCAAATAGTATAGACACAAAAATTATAAAAATAAACCAGTAGGTATTTAGGGCAGATGCAAAAATTTGCACATTAGGTCATTATAAACTAGATATCTTAAGCAAAAAAAGCAAGGTGCAAACCAGCAAGTATATTACCAATTGTGTTTTTAAAAGGAGAGAGACAGATACTTTTACATATGCATAGGCTATATCTGGAAGAATACTTAAAAAAATGCTATTAGTGGTTGCCTAAAGAACTGGGTGGATCAGGGAGTGGGCAGGAAACTCACTTTCACTGGATATCCTGTGGTACTATTAAAACAATTTTTAAAATCACATTCATGTACACATTTGTTTAAACATTTTGACTAGAGGTTATATTTAAGACTAAGCCCTTGGCCAGGCGCAGTGGCTCACCCCTGATCCCAGCACTTTGGGAGGCCGAGGTGGGATCACTTGAGATCAGGAATTCGAGACCAGCTTGGCCAATATGGTGAAACCCCATCTCTGCTAAAAATACAAAAATTAGCCAGGCATGGTGGCATGTGCCTATAGTCCTAGCTCAGGAGGCTGAGGCACAAGAATCGCTTGAACCTGGGAGGCAGAGGCTGCAGTGAGCTTAGATCACACCACTGCACTCTAGACTGGGCGACAGTGCAATTCCATCTTAAAAAAAAAAAAAAAAAAGAAAAGACTAAGCCCATGGACTTAACATAAAATTACTTTTTAAAAAAATGCCTTTAAAAAAATAAAAGTAAAAAAAGACAAGGTCTTGCTCTGCACCCGTACTGGAGTGCAATGGCACAATCATAGCTCACTGTGATCTTGAACCCCTGGGTTCAAGCGATCCTCCTGCCTCAGCCTCCACAGCAGCTAGGACAATAGGCATGGGCCACCATGCCCGGATGATATTTTAAATTTTTTGTAGAGACAAGGTCTCACTATGTTGTCCAGGCTGTTCTTAAACTCCTGGGCTCCAGAGATCCTCCTGCCTTGGCCTCCTAAAGTCTTGGGATTACAGGCATAAGCCATTATGCCTAGCCAAAATTACTTAAGTATAAACCACAAGAAAAATTATTTTAAAATTCCAAGGATTTTTGGAAATATTTTCATGAAAGAGGTTTACAAGATAAGAAATGAGTGAGAAATGCTGATGTAGTACATATTTTATTGCAGTGATATTTTCAGGAAGAACTTCATTTCCAAGTGTCGGATATTTCAGGGGGTATGTGACGACTGTAAGCTGACAACAGTAGCCAAGGTGAGCCTTTTCTTCTTTCCTAAGAAAAAAGTCTCGTGCAAATATTTAGGAGGCTTGAAATCATCATTTTAAGGAAAAAACTGAAATATCTTACAGTGAGTTTTAGGTCTACTTGACAGAGGAATCAAGATTAAATTTACAGCCAGCCATTAATATGCTACTCACCTGCATGTTATTCAGGAAAAGAAAAATATGTCAATATACAAGAATAATGAAATGTTTTATTTTTTGTGTCTTGAAAACAATTACTAAAATGTAATTCAGGATTTTATTTCTCTAGCCTGGCTTCTCACTGGTATCATGAAGGTCATGGCACAGACATTAACTGTTCCAAATATATGACGTATTGTTCTGTGCTTTCTAGGCTGGGTAGATACCCTATATACTCTTTGTTTTTCCCACTATCCCAGCTGAATAGTAGTATAATATATTCCCTCCCCTGCCCCCACCAAGTACATAGCCTCAATCCAAAAGGAGAAAGCTGGATCACCCACCTCTTCCCAATCTATACCTTTTAAGTTGTTTTAGAAACAGTAAGAGATGACCTGCCTTCTCCACTACACTCGTTGGTTCTGACACACAGAATAGCAAACAAAGCCAATTTACGTGATGCCCATGTCTTGATACTTCCACACTCTGGAACAAACACACTTGCAAACAATCAGCTCGGGGAGTGTGAAAAGGCCCTCAAAAAATTCAGAATATCTCTAAGTATAAAATATTTCAAAAACATCCAGTTCCAAATAGTCCCTGAGCACACTGTTCATTCCAGCAAGAAGTCTCCAGAGAGGTAATGAATGAAAGGCACATTTTCTCCAACTTGAGGACCGCTGCATAGTACTAGACGGTACCAGCCAGGCCGATCAAAAGTTCTAATTGAGGACATCCCCCACCCCTTCCCAAATTTAAATCTTGTACGCTGGAAAAATAATTTAATGTCAGATGTAAACACAACACTTTCAACTAGGAGTGGCAGCTGGGGTACAACCCTTCCATGGGAGGTTCAAGAATAAAGGAAAGCTTCAAGCCTCCTCTTCTTCCTTTTCCAAGAAATCAGTCAATGTTCCATTATCAACAGGAATTAATAAATACTCTACTCCATCAGTTCCCTGAAAGATTTAAGAATACCTGTACGTTAGTCATTCATAAGAGGTATATGAACTCTTCTATTGTAGAGGCTAAAGAAAAAATGAATTTATTTCTTTGATGTAATATTTTAAATATATAAGTATAAAAATTAAGGCAAAAGGGCACACAGTCATATATACTTAAATATATGGAGTTACAGTTAAACAGCCTTATAGTGGAAAAGACAACTAATTAGAGGGTGGGTAGGTGGGTATTTATTTTTTTCATTGTGCTTTAGATCATTTTTCACTTTCCTGCCCTGTCCGGAATCTAACACTATTGATGTCTCTATCCTTTCTTCCTCCTTTCAACAAGATCTTTCCCTTTGGCTTTTCAATATTTAATACATTTAAGTATGTCCAATTTTTCAGTAACCCTCACTAGACATCTTCATTCCTCTCCATCTATCACATTATCTCTGCACTTCTCCAGGCAAGTTGGCTATGATGGCAGTCTCCATTTCCACACCTCATTCAACACAGTTCAACTGAGCTACTGCTTCCATTATCACATCGTTTGCTTAGACCATCAGGAATTTTATATTCCTGAATCTCACAGACATTCTCAGTCTTCATCTTTTTGGCCTCTCAGCAGCATCTGACACTGCTGACTATTTTCTCTGCATTAAAACATGCTTCTCTTGGCTTCTGTGACATCACATCCTGGTTTTCTTCCTAGTTCTCTGGCTGTTTCTCTCACCTTATCCTTTACTTGGCTTGTTAAATGTCAGACTTCTGGTCTTACCTCCTAGCTCTCTATTCTCACTAAATGTCCTCCCTTTAGGTAGTACCCCCAATGCCTGGTTTCAGTTATAATCTAAATACATAAGAATCATAATCTTCTCTCTCCAACCCAGATCTTTCCTCTGGTTTCTTGTCCTAGGTATCCAACTGCATAGTTGACATTTCCATCTGGAAATCTCAAGGGAACCTCAAACAGAGTTGTCTAAACTGATTAAGATCATGAACTCATCATCTGTCTCCCTAAAATGCCGCTCTTTCTCTGTGTGTGTGTGTTGTTCCTTTTGAAATAGGGTTTCACTCTTGCCCAAGCTGGAGTGCGGTGGTGTGATCATGGCTTACTGCAGCCTTCACCTCCCAGGCTCAAGTGATCCTCCCACCTCAGCCTCTTGGGCAGCTGGGATTACAGGTGTGTGCCATCACAACCAGCTCTTTTTTTTTTTTTTTTTTTTTCCCCCGTAGACAGGGTCTCACTGTGTTGCCAGGCTGGTCTCGAACTCCTGGACTCAAATGATCTACCCACCTTGGCCTCCCAAAGTGCTGGGATCACAGGCGTGAGCCACCACGTCTGGCCTCCTAGTCTTCCTTTAGATCTCAGCTCAGTGGTCTCTTCTGATATCTATCCATAAATAGGTCAAATCCACCTATTTAAATAAACTCTTTCAGAACTGTACTTTCTAATCATAGGACTTCCTTACAGTTAAAATTTTATGTATGTGATTACTTGACTAATGTCCATCTCCCCCATTAGACTTTAAGCTCCATAAGAAAAGCAATCAGGTTTTTGCTTACTACTGTATCCTAATACTTAGTGCAATATCTATGCAGTTAATACTCAATAAATATAGACCAAATTAATGAATGAGCAATAGGGAAAAAACCAAAGAACAGAATTATTTGACTCACACCATGTTTCTAATTGCCTATTACTCTGGACTAGAACATATGAGGAGTTTTCTGCTCTGCTCTGCTCTGCTCTGAAGCAGGGTACTTCTACCACGGCTCTTTCTACAAACTCAAATGGCATATCCCCTAAATGAATCTGCGACCCAACATGGGACGTCAGTTTCAAAATCAGGTCTGAGTCAAAGGTATACTTGTCCTTAAGTAAATGATATAGACTATTCCTGGCATACAATGCTACAACAGTGGAGTCTTACCTTCTTTGTTCTTATAAGCTTGTGGTCCCTAAATTCAGTTAACTGGGCCCGGAGTGTCAGCTCACTATTGACGAGGAATGCCTCCCGACACTGCTGGTAAAAATCTTGAAAAGAAAGGCCTGGCAAGTTCAAAAGGATATGAACATAAGTCAGCACTTAAGACATGACCCAATATACAAACACCCATACAAAAGAACACAGAATAAAAGTGCTATTTGCATGTTATCCCAGAGCAGTGAACAAGTATTGATAGGACTTTTAAAGAAGGAACAAGTCAGTCATGAGAGCAGAACAATTATTAAAATGTTTGTTGAAATCATTTCTGCCAAAGGGGAAGACAATCTCCTAAGATGCCTAGAATATGAAAAATATGTAATTGGCAGATACACATCCATAGTTAGCACAGAACATTTTTAAAGTAAGCTGGGTTTGTCTTTCAATTTGTGTTGGCAAACACCTTGCTCAGCAGTGGATCTGTAGAGCTGCTTGAAAATTTGCTATGTGGCAGACATACCCATCATGAGTGACCACTTACTCACTGCTCTGAAAAACTGCACTTCTGTCATTAAATTCCAGAGAAAGGAAATGTATGGGGTAAAACAAAAATTACACAATTGAATGTCATAAATATTGGATACCAGTGTAAGAAGGGTTATCCTGGTTGTCCAGCTGGTACTTTATTAGTAGCCTGAAAATTCCCCTAAAAACAAAAAACAAGAATTTAAATCCAAAATGTTAACATCAAAAAGTAACAACTAATAGCAAAATACACAAAGAAAATGTCAAATACTTGGCCTATCTGCATTATCTTCCGTTCCTCCAAGGAATATCATATCCTTGCCTACTTAAACAGAAAGCTTTTTTATTTCTTCTAAAGAAAAATATAGGCTGAGTGTGGTGCCTCACACTTATAATCTCAAAACTTTGGGAGACTGAGGTGGGAGAACTGCTTGAGCCCAGGAGTTTGAGACCACCCTGGGCAACACAGTGAGACTCTGTCTCTATAAAAAATTTAAAAATCAGCCAGGCATAGTGGTATGCGCCCATGGTCTCAGCTACTCGGGAGGCTGAGGTGCAAAGATCACTTGAGCCTGGGAGCTTGAGGCTGTACTTAAGCGACAGACACCCTGTCTCAAAACAAATATGAAAATATTTTTTTCTTACTTTTTAGGTTAGCCTTGGTAGAAAAGTTGGAATACAGAATAACATCTAAAGAGAAAAATATCAATCCAATATCCATTAACACTTGGTATTGAGATCATATGGGGTATGCTGTTGTCTCAAATCTTTGTGGAATGAAGCGGGTGGAAACACCATAAATTCATACATTTATATACTGCATATACCACTTTATACCTTGCTTCTTCACTTTTTGATTTTTCCCACGTCTTTAAAACTTCTCCTAAACAAGTTTTTCTTTTTTTTTTGCCATATGTAAGAAGAACTTAAGGAAGTTTTAACAGCTGCTTATCTACCATGTACCATAAACTTACCATTTCCCTATTGGTTTGGATGTTTACATTATTTCTAATTTTAGATTAAAAATAACTCTTAATGGATGGATGACTGGATACAGAAGAAATAATTCTGCACTAAATAAAACTGTACCTATTTCTTCATATTCTGAATTATTTCCATAGGAGAGTGAACCAGGTAGAATTATGGGATTGGAAGCAGTGTTACACAAACTAAGACTCCCATCAGTCCTTGAGTATGCCAAAAATTCAAAACTTATATGCATTTTCATTTTTATGCAGGTCCAGAAAACAATGACTATAGTCATATTTTGGATCGTCTCAATGAACACTTTTTTTTTTTAAGACAGGATCTCACTCTGTTGCCCAGGTTGGAGTGCAGTGGTGCAATCTTGGCTCACTGCCATCTTGGCCTCCCAGGTTCAAGCGATTTTCATGCCTCAGACTCCTGAGTAGTTGGGATTACAGGTGGACACCACCACACCCAGCTAAATTTTTATACTTTTAGTAGAGATGAGGTTTTACCATGTTGGCCAGGCTGGTCTTAAACTCCTGGCGTCCAGTGATCCGCCTACTTCAGCCTCCCAAAGTGCTAGGATTATAGGAGTGAGCCACCGCATCCCGCCCTCAATGACTACTTTTTAACTAGGTACTACTACTAACTCCAGAGCTGAATTTTGGTTAAAATTTTTATTCAATCACATACCAAGTAAAGTCTAAATGATACTGGAGTTTGCAGAATCAAGCAAAATTTCAAAATAGTTCAAATAAGAAAATGCTGAGGTCAGCACACAGACACTGAGGCATGCCAAACTAAAAAATACTTGCATTAGACTGGGCATGGTGGCTCATGCCTGTAATCCCAGCACTTTGGGGGTCAAGGTGGGTGGATCACTTGAGGTCAAGAGTTCAAGACCAGCCTGCCCAACATGGTGAAACTCCATCTCTACTAAAAATACAAAAATTAGCCAGGTGTGGTGGTGCATACCTCTAGTCCCAGCTACTTGTAGGACGCTGAGGCATGAAAATGCCTTAAAACCTGGAGAGGGAGGTTGCAATGAGCTGAGATCTCGCCACTGCACTCCAGCTTTGGCGACACCATGAGACTCCATCTCAAAAAAAAGTTTGCATTAGAGTAGCCATTGCCATATTTAATGTTGTGAGTTCTCACAATGCATGGACCCTCAACTTTACACACAATAACTTCCAACAGTCCTTCAGCAATTAAGGACTTTTATTACTAGTAATAACAAAACTGAATGAAGACTTTGTCCCCAATTCCATCAAAAAATTTCATTAGATAACCATTTAATGCCTATTTCAATTTTTATTTTATTTTTTTGAGACGGAGTCTCACTCTGTCACCCAGGCTGGAGTGCAGTGGTGCGATTTCGGCTCACTGCAAGCTCCGCCTCCCGGGTTCACGCCATTCTCCTGCGTCAGCCTCCCAAGTAGCTGGGACCACAGGCGCCCACCACCACGCCTGGCTAATTTTTTGGTAGAGACGGGGTTTCACCGTATTAGCCAAGATGGTCTTGATCTCCTGACCTCATGATCCACCCGCGTCGGCCTCCCAGAGTGCTGGGATTACAGGTGTGGGCCACCGCGCCCGGCCTTTTTTTTTTTTTTTTTAAGACAGAGTCTCACTCTGTTGCACAGGCTGGAGTGCAGTGGTGTGATCTTAGCTCAGTGCAACCTTTACCTCCTGGGTTCAAGCGATTCTCCCTCCTCAGCCTCCCAAGTAGTTGGATTACAGGCATGCACCACCATGCCGGGCTAATTTTTGTATTTTTAGTAGAGACCAGGTGTCACCATGTTGGCCAGGCTGATCTCGAACTCCTGACCTCAAATGATCTGCCTGCTTCAGCGTCTCAAAGTGCTGAGATTACACGCATGAGCCACCGCACCCAGCCTGCATATTTCAATATTAATGCAAGGCTTTATTTTTATTTTTTGTAGAGATGGGGTCTCACTATGTTGCCCAGGTTCATCTCAAACTCCTGGCCTCATGCAATCTTCCCTCCTCAGGCTCCCAAAGTAGTAAAATTATGGGGTGAGCCACTATGCCCGGCCGAGTTCAATGCTAATCTTATCTTCAGTGTTCAAATCAGCTTTATAGAGTAACAACATTCATTAAAATTAGCATTTGAGGGTCAACATTTGAGTCTTGTGGTGATGGTACAGCTGTATACATGGAGGTAGTTATACAAGGCTACAGGTAACAAAACTGCACAGAAATTTACACACACACACACACACACACACACACAAGTGCAGCATGTATAATAGCGAAATCCAAATAAGCTTGATGGATGGGATTACAATAATGTCAATTTCTTGGTTCTGATACTGTACTGTGGTTATATGAGATGGTGGTGGTTGGTGGAAGTTGGTGCTTTGGGAGGAGGGTACATGAGACTTCCCGGCATGTATTTTTGTAGCTTCTTCTGAATCTATAATCATCTCACAACAAAAAGTTAATCTCCCCACCACAAACACACAAGTAAAAGAAAAATAAATTGCTGGGGGGGTTAAAGAAAAAGATATCCCCAAAGTCCCTGTGTACACCATCCTCTATCTATTCCCCTTTATTCTTCTCCAGGGTTAGTACCTAATTATTTTTTTATTATTTTTAGTACCTAAAAATACCTAATTATTCTGAATTAGGTATTTTTCATTTCCATGCACATTTAAAACTTTTATTCATATTGATATATACATTTGAACACTATATGTTTTATATGGTTTTATTTCTACACCGAACATCTGTTCAGTTCAGCATTTGTCCTAAATGAAAATATCTGGTTTGGGCAATATATATCATCACACTACTATCATCCCATATAAGTCAAAATCCTGGCTGCCAATGCTGCTTCTAAACCTAGAATGCAGCTGTGCTGTGGCTTCAACTCTGCTCACTGATTTATCATTCTGTTGCATTGAGATGTTTCTATTTTGAGCCAGGGTATTTATTTTTAAATTTTGTCTATTATGCTGTGTGTTTGGAACAAGAGGGGATGAAAGGAAAGAGTGAAAAGTATTATGCCATCTTGACCACAAGTGTCCCTTTGTTGCTCTTTAAAAACAAAAAAAGAAATTGTCTCTGCTAGACTTGCTTGTTTCTTCTTTTTTTTTTTTTTTTGAGACAGAGGCTCACTCTGTCACCCAGGCTGGAGTGCAGTGGTGCCATCTTGGCTCACCGCAACCTCTGCCTCCTGGGTTTAAGCGATTCTCCTGCTTCAGTCTCCCAAGTAGCTGGGATTACAGGTGTGCGCCACTAAGTCTGGCTAATTTTTGTGTTTTTAGTAGAGGCAGGGTTTCACCATGTTGACCAGGCTGGTCTCGAGTTCTTGACTTCAAGTGATCCACCCGCTTCGGCCTCCCAAAGTGCTGGGATTACAGGTGTGAGCTACCACACCCAGCCGACTGTTTATTCTTTAGGAAACTAAATTTTCTTTCAAATTTAAAATAAAAAAATTCATTTACATTTTGATTAATTTATAGATCTAATACCTATTTTTTGGAGACAGGGTCTTGCTCTGTCACCCAGGCTAGAGTGCAATGGCGTGATGTTGGCTCCCTTTAGCCTCCCCAGCTGAGACTATGGGTGTACACCACCACACTCAATTAATTTTTAAAACTTTTTGTGGAGATGGAGTGTCCCTATGTTGCCCAGGCTGGTCTCAGGCTCCCAGCTGGAGCAATCCTCCTGCCTTAGCCTCCCATAGTGTTGGGATTACAGGCTTGAGCCACTGTGCCTGGCAAGTCTAACACATTTCTAACATGGAAAGAATTTCTACTCTTATAATAGTTAATCTACCCACCCAAGAACACAATATTTCTTTTTGTCTATCCAGCTCTTAATTATCTATTCTCAGCAAGAATTATCTATTCTCAGTGTTGTTATTTTTCAACACTTCATCTTGTTAAATATAATTCTATAATTTTATGCTTTTGTCAGGGGGTAAAGTTTGTTACTAAAAGCTTCTTTCAACAGGCTAATTATGCAATTTCTTTCTTTATTATTTTTTTGAGACAGAGTCTCACTCTGTTGCCCAGGCTGGAGTGCAGTGGTGCAATCTCAGCTCACTGCCACCTCTGTCTCCTGGGTTCAAGCAATTCTCCGGCCTCAGTCTCTTGAGTAGCTGGGACTACAGGTGCGTGCCACCACACCTGGCTAATTTTTATATTTTTGGTAGAGATGGGGTTTCACCATGTCAGCCAGGCTGGTCTCGAACTCCTAACCTCAAGTGACTTGCCTGCCTTGGCCTCCCAAAGTGCTGGTATTACTAGCATGGGCCACTAAGTCCAGCTAATTATGCAATTTACTTTTTGCTGGCTTATGCTATAATCAGCTTGTGTTTATTAATTCAGATATGCCTCTTGGTTAGGCTGCTGTAAGGGCTTGACTGGAGACATCATACAGTGATGTTTTGGAGCTGACATATCTGGATCAAAGTCTTTGTGCTACTGACTATCCACCTTAGGATCAAATGAGGTATTGCATATAAAGTACTCAGTGTCTGGATCAGAATATTCAATATGTAATGAAAAATAACCATAAAATTTAAGTAAAAGTCATGAAAAGTCTGCTTTTTCTCCATTATGACCACTCAGGTGCTCATATTCCGAAATATATTAAGAAATAAAAAGTTGGTACTCTCACTTTATTACTGAGCAATATGACAGACTGCTGTTGACTTATCTGCCTACCCCATAATCCAGTACTGGTAACTATTATTACTATAATTTCTCTTAATCCTTCAAACTAACTAGGGACTTCAGTATCACCATTAAAACCTAGTAGTACATATCTTAAAATGTATAGTTTTTAAAAAAGAAATATGGTTTTCATCCTTACCTTGCATTAGGGGTAAGGCTTCGTAAGACATGAGTAAGGGAGCTAAGTGGCAGGGATCCAGACTGCTTCACCAGAAGAGAATTCTCATAGGAGGTTTCTTCAGTATAAGGACTATATGTGGTAGTTTCATACCAGAGCCAGTTAAAAAGACTCTGCTTTGCATGATCCCACACTAGCACATGATCAAAGAAAACAAGAATTACAAATTATTTTCATATTGTCATGATACTAGATTCCACTTTACAAAAGAATGAGAAAGGATTAAATAAAAATGAATCCCCAAGTTTTTCATTTTTGCCACTTCCATATCTAAATCAGTAACTCACAATCTAATTTCATTTTCAACCAACATCTGAACCTTTATTTTTATATTAAGCATAAATTAAAAGCATTATCCATGCATTCTTTTTAAAAAATTAGAAATGTTTTAACATTTTCTTCTACAGGATTATCAGAAAGTCTATACATTAAGTTCATAAAATAAATGCTGCAATATTACAAGAACAGAAGGAGACCAAAATAATAGTTGGGTCTTTTCTCTCCATTAAACTTTAGACTAAAACATCCTTATTTAGTATCTGAATTTTTATTTCCAAAAAATATGTTCTAAATTAGATTGAGAACACATTTTTGGCAACCTGTGTTTTTAAACATGTAAAAGGGGGAAAAGCATTCTAAAAACAGTAAAAATTTTCTGATTTACATTAATACTATGTTTTGTAAGACTGATATCTCTAGAAGGAAAAATAGTAACACTTAACTTACTGAGAGGAGCGTTGAGGTGGTCAATGGATGCTATAAGGTAAATGTTATGCAAAGATGACAACTGACCAATGATTTGCTGGCTCTTCTCTCCTCTCAACATCTGACTATCCAAATTGTGGATGAGAAGGAAGAGTTCTAAAGAAGAATCTAAAAAGAAAAGAAATCCAATTATTATTATTATTTTTAGAGGGTCTCACTCTGTTGCCTAGGCTAGAGTGCAGTGGTACAATCATAGCTCACTGCAGCCTCCAACTCCTGGGCTCAAGCAATCCTCCCACCTCAGCCTCCCGAGTACCTGGAACTACAGGCGCACACCACCATGCCTGGCTAATTGTTTTTTTGGTAGAGACGGGGTCTCACTAAGTTGCCCAGGTTGGTCTTGAACTCCTGGACTCAATTTAGCTTCCCAAAGTGCTAGGATCACAGACGTGAGCCACCATGTCCAGCCGCAATTGTTATTTTTAGTGATATTTCAGTGATTATTTCCTCTACCACACACAATGCCTAGGTATTAAAAAATATATTAAAGTAGTATAGGATAAAATAATGATTGCTTAGGGGTATGTAATTTATTTGAGAAGATATGTCATTTACTCATAAAATAGACAAGACATGATTAGCACTGAAGTCAGGCCCTACAGAAAGCAGCTTTTTTGTGTGTGTGTTTTTTGAGACAAGTTCTGGCTCTGCTGTCCAGGCTAGAGTGCAGTGGCAAGATCCCAACTCACTGCAACCTCGACATTCCGGGGCTCAAGCCATCCTCCCACCTTAGCCTCTCGAGTAGCTGGGACTATAGGCGTGTACCACCACACCTAGCTGATTTTTATATTTTTTGTTGAGATGAGGTTTCACCATGTTGCCCAGGCTGGTCTGAAACTCGTGACCTCAAGTGATCTGCCCACTTCGGCCTCCCAAAGTGCTGGGATTACATGTTTAAAGGCAATTTTATTTTTATTTATTTATTTTTTTGGAGACAGAGTCTCGCTCTGTTGCCCAGGCTAGAGTGTAGTGGTGTGATCTTGGCTCACTGCAACCTCCAACTCCCAGGTTCAAGCGATTCTCCTACCTCAGCTTCCCAACTAGCTGGGATTACAGATGCGCACCACCAGGACTGACTAATTTTTTGTATTTTTTGTCGAGACAGGGTTTCGCCATGTTGCCCAGGCTGGTCTCAAACTCCTAACCTCAAGTGATCCACCTGCCTTGGCCTCCCAAAGTGCTGGGATTACAGGTGTGAGCCACCGCGCCTGGCTTTTAAGGGCAACTTTATTTTTAAGGTACACTGTTGATCCATTAACATGGAACCCACAGTCAAGAACACTATAACTCATAACTGAAGGAAGTTTATATACACAGGCATTTTTTCCCCAAGGCACATCACAGCCTTCTTGTGCTTGGGAACACTAGATAGCATTCTAACACTATGCTTGGGGGCCATTTTAAACAGCCAAATCACCGACACAAAAGCAGAAAAATGTGAAAAACATAGCACTGAACGAGCTGCGAAAAGGATGCTTGTTTATAGTATGAGAGTTGAAACAAGACGGCAAAGCATTGCCTTGTTTGACCTCTGCTTAGAATGTGTACATTGGGCAATGCAAACTTTTTGCCACTCTGTGCATGTTTCACTTTGCAAAAGTGCCAAGAGTATTGATTTTGGGATTATAAATAAATGTTAGCAAGCAGGAAAATTTGTTATTATAGAATTTGTGAATAATGAGAATCAACTCTACCTGTTTTCAAATGTGTACAGTTGGTATAAAAATGTATATTGTCTGGCTGGGCTCATGTCTGTTAATCCCAGCACTTTGGAAGGCCCAGACAGGCGGATCCCTTGAGGCCTAGGAGTTTGAGACCAGCCTGGGCAACACAGTGAGACTCCATCTCTACAAAAAATTTTAACAATAGCCAGGCAGATGGTGTGTGCCTGTAGTCCCAGCTAATGGGGAGGCTGAGTTGGGAGGATCACTTGGGCCCAGGAGGTTTAGGATGTAGTGAAATGTGTTTGTGCCACTGGATCCCAGCCTGGGTGAGAGAGAAAGACTGTGTTAAAAAAAAAACCAAAAACAAAAAAGTATACTGTCCATTTCTATAAAGAACTGTGGGTAAAATGGGTGTAGAAGTGTGAAAGGAAATTTGGGACAGAAAGCTTTTCAGGTTGGAAACAAAATGAAGACAAAACTAAAGAACATACTAGAATATTGACAAGATAAAAGTACTATGGAAACAGAGCTAGGATTATTGACATTATCAATAAAATTATCCATCAAAGCAGTTAGGCATTCTCACGTACTTCTCTTAATTTAGTCATTACTAAATGGCAATTAACTATCAGAGACTATATAATGCTATTTCCAATTTTCTGACATACTCACATAACCAAAACATTCACACCAAAAGAATCAGAGATCTTAGTATATAAAATTATCCCAATGTAATGATATATACACAGAATAAAGAAATAATGTTTTATTTATTTATTTATTTTTAGATAGAGTCTCACTCTATTGCCCAGGCTGGAGTGCAGTGGTATGATCTTGGCTCACTGCAACCTCTGCCTCCCAGGCTCAAGCACTTCTCCTGCCTCAGCCTCCCAAGTAGCTGGGACTACAGGCACGTGCTACCATGCCTGGCTAATTTTTTTTGTATTTTTGTAGAGACGGGGTTTCACCATATTGGCCAGGCTGGTCTTGAACTCCTGACCTCAGGTGACCCACCCAGCTTGGCCTCCCAAAGTGCTGGGATTACAGGCGTCAGCCACTGTGTCCAGCCAAGAAATAATGTTTTATAAAAACATTAAACAATATAAAAATATCAGACAAAGATGTAACGCTCAAGTGGAGGCACTTTACACAAGCAAAACAAAACCTGAAAATTATTCTGAAATAAATTAGCTGGGCTTGGTGGTGCACGCCTGTAATCCCAGCTACTTGGGAGGCTGAGGCAGGAGAATTGCTTAAACGCGGGAGGCGGAGGTTGCAGTGAGCCAAAATTGCGCCACTGCACTTCTGGAGTGTTTTATAAACAGAAAAAGGCTTTTGGATATACAAACTTAAGAAAGTGGGACTAACATTTTTCTTCCCTGTTAAGTTCACAGAAAAGGTTCATAGAAAAAGGTCAAATTATTTTAGAGCACCAAGATAAGTGCCATTATTAAAATAATCTTTTTGGACCAGGTGTGGTGGCTCACACCTATAATCTCAGCCCTTTGGGAGGCCAAGACAGGAGGACTGCTTGAGCCCAGAAGTTCCAGACTATACTGGGCAACATAGCGAGACCTCATCTCTACAAATAATACAAAATTAGCTGGGCACAGTGGCACACGCCTGTGATCTCAGCTACCTGGGAGGCTGAGGTGGGAGAACTGCTTGAGCCCAGAAGGTCAAGGCTGCAGTGGGCCATGATGGTGCCACTACACTCCAGCCTGGGCAACAGAGAGACTGTCTCAAAAAATATATATATATATAAAATAATAATAATAATACTGTATGTGTATGTATATATATAATACATATAATATGTATGTATAACTGTACTGCATGTATATAAATACATGAATAAGTAGAAGTATATGCTTAACTTTACCCTAAAACTACAGAGCATCTACTTCATGTTACCTTCTTTAAATCTCTTTACTATCCAGTCTAGCTGATCCAGTATACTGCGGAAAGTACCCATATGATCGAGGACTT
Organism: Mandrillus leucophaeus; assembly: GCF_000951045.1. Taxonomy (NCBI): domain Eukaryota; kingdom Metazoa; phylum Chordata; class Mammalia; order Primates; family Cercopithecidae; genus Mandrillus; species Mandrillus leucophaeus. The sequence continues at coordinate 2,382,419 of NW_012101432.1, read as the reverse complement.
CTTCTGTTATAGAATTCAGGACCTATATCATGAATGTGCAAGAGGTGCCACATTAATTACAATTTATTGTCATATACAACTAGAAAATCAAACCTTTTTTTATAAATTAATAATGAATTTGGATTTCCCAAAAGTTTTAAAAAATCACTTTTAAAAATTCTACTGGTACTCGATGAATTGTATCTAATTCATTGTTTTTTGCCTAAGTTGTGGCTAAAAGAAAATAGAAAAGAATAGCAAAGATATCAACGTAATAGGTAATATAAGAGGGCAGCAAAAACAAATGAAAAAGCTCCCAAGAACATGAGAAACATTAGAAAACTACAGTTCTATCAAAGGAAACAGGACACAAACACTATAGACACTTTTAAAAAGGAATACTACATGACTCAATATCCAGCACCCAAAAGATTTCATGTTCAAATGAGGAAGAGATATTAAGCATTTGAAATAAAAATGATCTATGATAAATGTATTGTAAAACTATAGTCTTCACATCCTGTTGCATTTTAAAGCATTTTCACAGCATGTAGTTTTTGCCTAATAAAGCATTTTCATAGTTTATAACAAAACTGAAGACCCCATAATTCCCTTCTTCAGAAGTACCACTGATACTCAGTGTAGTAAACAAAACTAACATATTTTCCTAAGTTTTAATACATGTCAGTTACAACGTAGGACATTCAAAGATGGTTTCAAAGCTAGATTCTTCTGAGTCCGAACACATGGTATTAAGCACTATACAATCCTACTACCGTGAAGACTAAAACAAAAATTCTTTAATACTCCATCCTCATTTATGTGGAGGCATGAATTGGCAGAGGATATAATGTTTTTCCCTTTAACATTTTGAAACTTACTGATTTCACACTGATTCCGGGAAAGAAGCCATTGATGACAACGTGAATGGAATCTTGCAGCATAGTGGTTCGAAACCTTTCTAGTAAATCTCTCTTAGAACCCAAACCATAAAGCACAATGTTGAACCCAAGGCTGTTAGGAAAGACAGTATTCATGCAATTAAACTTCAATACCTCTTATTACCAATTTTATTATCAACCAGTTTCCTTAAATTAAGCTTATAAAAAATACAGGAAAGGGGTAAGGCACATTGGCTCAAGCCTGTAATCCCAGAATTTTGGGAAGGCAAATGCAAAAAAGTTTTTCATATATGTATATATACTTTTTTTTTTTTGAGACAGATCACTCTGTCACCCAGACTGGAGTCCGGTGGCACTCTTGGCTCACTGCAACCTCAGCCTCCCAGGTTGAAGCGACTCTTCTGCGTCAGTCTCCCAAGAAACTGGGGCTATAGCTGTGCTCCACCACACCTGGCTAATTTTTATATTTTTAGTAGAGATGGGTTTTTGTCATATTGCCCAGGCTGGTCTTGAACTCCTGGGCTCAAGTAATCCACCCGCCTTGGCCCCCAAAATTGCTGGGACTACAGGTATAAGCCACCACGTCTGGTCAAAAATATTTTTATTTAAAAAAAAAAACAATTAAAAAATTATCTGGGTGTGGTGGCAGGTGCCTATAGTTCCAGCTACTCAGGAGGTTGAGCTGGGAGGATCACTTAAGCCAAGGAGTTTGAGGCTGCACTGAGCTATGATGGTGACACTGCACTCCTGCCAGGGCAACAGAGCAAGACAGTGTCTGTAAAAAAAAATTAACTAAAATTTTTTTTTCAAGATGGAGTCTCGCTCTGTTGCCCAGGCTGGCGTGTAATGGCACCATCACAGCTCACTGCAACCTCCGCCTCCCGGGTTCAAGTGATTCTCCTGCCTCAGCCTCCCCAGCAGCTGGATTACAGGCACCTGCCACCAGGCCCGGCTAATTTTTATATTTTTAGTAGAGACGGGGTTTCACCATGTTGGTCTCGAACTCTTGACCTCAGGTGATCTGCCTGCCTTGGCCTCTCAAAATGCTGGGATTACAGGCATGAGCCACCGTGCAAGGCCAGGAATCAATATTTAGTGATTTAGCTATCCCAGTTCTTCCTCTTCCTTCCTAAAAAAAAAAAAGTATTCTTTTCAAAAATTATTATTGGCCGGGCATGATGGCTCACGCCTGTAATCCCAGCACTTTGAGAGGTCGAGGCAGGTGGATCACTTGAGGCCAGGAGTTCGAGACCAGCCTGGCCAACATGGTGAAACCCCGTCTCTACTAAAAATACAAAAATTAGCCTGGCTTGGTGGCAGGCACCTGTAATTCCAGCTACTTGGGAGGCTGAGGGAGAACTGCTTAAATCTGGGAGGTGGTGGTTGCAGTGAGCTGAGATCGCATCACTGCACTGCAGCCTGGGCAACAGAGTGAGACTCCATCTTAAATAAATAAATAAATATTTTTTCCAAACTCATACCATGTAAAGGCACAATTTTATTATCTGTATACCAATTTGTTCAGTAGCTTCACTGTAGCTTCTATTACTTTTCAGATGACAGATGACTGGAGGCAAGGGAGACCATTGCCAATAAAAGCCCTAAAAAGGCTGGGCACGGTGGCTCACGCCTGTAATTCCAGCACTTTGGGAGGCTGAGGTGGGCAGATCACGAGGTCAGGAGATCGAGACCACCCTGGCTAACACGGTGAAACCCCGTCTCTACTAAAAATACAAAAAATTTAGCTGGGCACGGTGGTGGGTGCCTGTAGTCCCAGCTAATTGGGAGGCTGAGGCAGGAGGATGGCGTGAACTCGGGAGGCGGAGCCTGCAGTGAGCCGAGATCACACCACTGCACTCCAGCCTGGGCGACACAGCGAGACTGTCTCAAAAAAAAAAAAAGTCCTAAAAATTTTACAGGCTGAAGCAGAGTTGAAATTGATAGATTAAATTGAAAAGGTAAGCAGAGGTCAAGTAACAAAGGCCTTGTTAAGTCATACTAAACCATTAATTCACTAATTCCAAGGAGAATGAGCATTTATTTATTTTGAGATGAAGTCCTGCTCTATTACCCAGGCTGGAGTGCAGTGGCGTGATTTTGGCTCACTGCAACCTCCGCCTCCTGGGTTCAAGCAATTCTCCTGCCTCACCTTCCCAAGTAGCTGAGATTACAGGTGTGCACCACCAAGCCTGGCTAATTTTGTATTTTTAGTAGAGACGGGATTTCACTATGTTGGTCAGGCTGGTCTCGAACTCCTGACCTCAGGTGATCCGCCCACCTTGGCCTCCCAAAGTGCTGGGATTACATAGATGTGAGCCACCGTGCCCGGCCAAGAATGAGCATTTAAAAGTAACTAATGAGGGGTTAACAGAAAGGTTTTAAGTAAGAAAGTAACATGTTCTTTTCAGAAAGATCACATTGGCTATGTTTGGGGAATGGATAGGAAGGAACAAAACTGGAAGATTAATTTAGCTGTCATGGAGAAAAATGTAAACATGTCAAGAACTTTATAGTCAAGCCAATAAGATTTGGAGACTGATTAGATGTGGAGACTGAGTAAAAGAATACTTAAGAATGGCTCAGTGCTGGGCGCGGTGGCTCATGCCTGTAATCCCAGCAGTTTTAGAAGCCAAGGCAGGAGAACTGCTTGTGCCCAGGAGTTTGAGACCAGCCTAGGCAAGATGGTGAGAGATGGTGAGACCTCATCTCTACACAATAAAAAATTTAAAAAATGAGCCCAGGTATGGTGGCGCACGTCTGTGGACCCAGCTATTCAGGAGGCTGAGATGGGAGGATTGCTTGAGCCCAGGAGGTTGGGGCTCCTTGAGCTGTGTTCACACCATTCTGGGTGACAGAGTGAGACTCTGTCTCTTAAAATGAAAAAACAAAAAAAAGAAGAAGAATGATTCAGTTTTCTGCCATAGGCAACTACACAAATGGAGTGACTAACATTCACTCATTCACTCTGCTGGATAGCAGGGGCAGGTGGGAACAATGGACTTCAGATGAGCTTAATTTTATGTATGTTGAATTATTTACAGGACATCCAAGTAGACACTGCTAATATACATTCAGATATCCAGGTCTGCTACTGAGAGTGAGGTATGGGTTGGAGGTTAACTGTTACATGAGTCATTCATATACAGAAACCAACTGAAGCCAGAAGAGTGAATGAGCCCACCCAGAACACCAAGCACTAGAGGTCAAGCTAAAGTCCAACTCCATGACTGTTTACAAAGGTCAAGCAGAAACAGTATTTATGTGATGCTCTCTGGCAATGCAGGATAACCTAGAAATGGAAGAACAGAAAAGAGGTAACCTCCAAAGGTAGAGATTACAAGGTCAAAGCACAAAAATAAAGAGGCAAGGAATTCAGAGAGCTAGCAGTTCCAATGAACTTGCTGACTATAAGGTCTCACCTGAGAAGCAAAGCAAATTAAGTTATCTTAAGTTGACATACTGGGAGAAAAAAATAATGATGGGCTAGAGATGGGATTAGAGTGAAGAGCTTACAAATTTATAATGCACAGATCCATAATTAGTTATTGAGAGAAGCCGAGGTTCTTGCAGAAAAGTTAATCATTCCCTTCCTAGCATAACTTTTTTTTTTTTTTTTTTTTTTTGAGACAGAGTCTCTCAAACCCCCGGGCTCAAGCAATCCTCCTGCCTTGGCCTCCCAAAGCACTGGGATTATGGGTATGGGTCACAGTGCCTGGCCCATGGATCTACCTTCTTATTTACCTCAGTGACCATGTAACTGTGAGTGTGCATGTATATTCACATTCGTGTACATTTTAAGCACTTCCTTATGTTCAAGTCTTTTTAACTGCAAGGATAAAAGTAATTATCATAAAAAGAAAATACTATGTTTTGATTTCACTCATTCTTCTAGGCATTTTAATGGAAATTTAAAATTTAATCTGAGGTGTGTGAAAATAATAAAAGTGAAAAAATATTCTAGGAAATAATGTTAAAATAGTAAATTAATGCTTGTAGAACAAATCTGCTCATAAAATTCTGAAAGTCTGTAGTACACAAACATAACATTAAAGTAAATATTATCCTTTCATTTAAAGAACTATGCTGTGGAAAACTGGATTAAAATCTAATTGGTATATTTATTAATCTTGACAAATTAAATATACAGGTTTTTTAAACCAGTAACATAATTCTAAGAAATGCTATTTATCTTATCAATGGCTGTCAAGTCTGATACACACAAATTTCTTAAAAACTGTAGAATTTCTGGGAAGAGTCATACAATAAAGTGACATTTCTATATGAGTCATAATGTCTATTTTTACATTTATTTTTATATATGACTAAATATATCAAACTCATTGTAAAAAGAAAAATGTTAACTTACTTTAACATATTCATGTAAATATGTATTATTCTTTATTTTACAAGGGTTTGTAATAATACTTACTGTAATTGCAGCATCCATTTATGAAATAATTTTTCATACTGTTGATTTAGTTGTTTAAGTTCGGCAGAAAAGGAAGGGGAAACCTTGCTCAATAAGTTACGCAATGTTTGCTTTAAAAAAAGGAGGAGGGGAAAAAAGTCATTCTCAAACCACAGATAGCAGATCAATCCAAACAATTTCCTTAGAAGTTGAGCTTAGAAGAAGCCAATTGGGATATTACTTTAATCTGGTTTGGCAATGAGTGTATCAACTGATAAACACAATTCTTAAAAAATAATTTGTTTTCTTAAAACTGTTAACATTCTTTTTAGTAATAACAGCAAAGAATTTGGTAAGTTTTGTCCAGAACCATTTAAATGATTATAAACTCCAAGAATAAGGTTTTAATTTAATTCTCAGAAAACATTAAAGGTTCTTTATAATTTATTTACCATTATCATTAGTAAAATAAATCTGTATCACTGCTCCTCTTCCAAAAGCTGTTTCTAACAAATCCTTTATCTTTGATAAGTATTGCAAATTTTTAAAAACAATAACATAAATAAACTGAGGAAAGTGCATTGCCCTGTACCCCAAACTTGGAAAGTCATGCTGATGAATTAGAGATCATTTTTTGAAATGAAAACTCCAGCAAAAAGCTGCACATGGGTCTTCACTCTGACACTACCATGTTTTCATGATTCCACCACCTTTCAAGTAAAATATTCTTTAAATACTGAAGATTAGAGTTGCAATAAATATTTCAGGTACTCTGGCTTGTACAGTGTTTATTTAGTCACAGTTAAAGCAAAACAGGACTACCTTTAAGTAAAATTGTTAACTAGGTTGCTAAAAAAAAAAAAAAAAAAAAAACTCTCTTATCTCTTCTGAGTTCAGAGCCCTGAAAAAGCAGAGAAAGCACTAGTATCTTTTCCAGCAGTCATTTACACTGGATTATCTGATCATATTCACACTTGAGTGTGAACTCTAGAATTTTTTTTTTTTTTTTTGAGACGGAGTCTCGCTCTGCCGCCCAGGCTGGAGTGCAATGGCCGGATCCCAGCTCACTGCAAGCTCCGCCTCCCGAGTTCACGCCATTCTCCTGCCTCAGCCTCCCAAGTAGCTGGGACTACAGGCACCTGCCACCACGCCCGGCTAGTTTTTTGTATTTTTTAGTAGAGACGGGGTTTCACCGTGTTAGCCAGGATGGTCTCGATCTCCTGACCTCGTGATCCACCCGTCTCGGCCTCCCAAAGTGCTGGGATTACAGGCTTGAGCCACCGCACCCGGCCGAACTCTAGAATGTTATCTCATGTATGTACTTTCATTTCAAACTTTTTTTTTTTTGAGACAGAGTCTTGCTCTGTCACCCAGCCTGGAGTGCAGTGGCACTCCAGGAGGTTGCTCACTGCAACCTCCACCTCCCAGGTTCAAGTGATTCTCCTGCCTCAGCCTCCTGAGTAGCTGGGATTACAGGTACATGCCACCATGCCTGGCTAATTTTTGTAGTTTTAGTAGAGATGGGGTTTCGCCATGTTGGGCAGGCTGGTCTCAAACTCCTGACCTCATGATCCTCCCGCCTTGGCCTCCCAAAGTGCTGGTATTATAGACTTGAGCCTCTGTGCCCGGCCTCATTTCAAACTTTAATTAATATTCATGGAAAACTGCACTTTTGACCCCAATATCCAGCTGTACTAGAATGAGGCAGAACTGGCAATCTAGTTTTGAGCCTGGGCTTTAACAGACTGTTTTCCCACTTTTTCTCTTATGCCTCTGCCATTGTCATGAGGATAACATGCCTCAGCTAGCCTGCTGGTCCAATGAGGAAGACAAACATGGAGCAAATCCTAGATCAGCCAACCTCTGACTGACTTGCAGACATGAAAAATAAATGCTTATTGTCACATGCTACTGAAGACTGTATTGATTAGCTATGCTATGTTTATGATCAATGAAAGGCTTTCCTCTCCCTCACTGACAGGTGTTTCTTTCATCCCCCTAGAGATCTTTTTGCCTCTAAGTATGATGAAGTCCTATTGTGAGCCTAGACTCCTGTGTCCTTCTCCCACGTTGCTTATATTCTCTGATCCGAGTCTCAATACCAATGAGCCAGGACTTAGATTATCAATTGAAATTACTACTGGCAAAGACTTTCTCACTCAGATGGTTCTGTCTCCTCTCTTAGAGAAGTAAAACCCCAGCAAATATAACTGTATGGTATTTTTTTTTTTTTTTTTTTTTTTGTAAAATGAGCTAGTGGAACCATAGTACATGGTAATCTTGTTACCACACTGGGCAGGTTTTCCATAATATCCTCAAGTAGAATATCCTCTACTTTTTGCAAAGTTTGTAACTGAGAGAAAGTCAGGTTGCAGTCACTGTTTTATGACCAGTGTGAGGTTTAGTAAATACACATAGGTTAAATGAATAACAGAGATTAATGGCAAATGGATATCAAGGACTATGACCCTGATGATTATCATAGATCCTGAAGAAATAATAAACAAATAAGAGGGGGAAAATGCATAATTACAGTCCAATCCAGTAAATTATTTATTTATTTATTTAAATTTTAGTAACAACGAGGTCTCCCTATGTTGCCCAGGCTGGTCTCAAACTCCTGTGTTCACATAATCCTCCTCCCTTGGCCTCCCAAGGTGCTGAGATTACAGGTGTGAGCCACGTGTGCCCAGCCTATTTACTATTTGTATAACAAAAGAAGTAATAATCACATTAACTTGTGTTTCATTTGATCAGGACAATAATTCTACTTGTGTATACTTTTCAAATCTGTTGCTTATGTAGCATATTTTTCAGGACAGAGTAAAAAAAAATTTAGAAGTAACATTCCTTGCAACATACCTGATCCAGTTTAGCTCTCCTTAGCTTCTGCAGCGTTCTATCTGAGGTTAAAACTTTTGAACTGCTGTGAGCTTCAAAATACTCTTCCACTAAGTCACTCTGAAAGTGAACAGAGTAGTCAGTCCTTAGTAGCTTCAGATATCTGTCTTATATCAAAATTAGACAGTAATATTAATGTAAAATAGGACATGTGAAATTCTTTACTTGGTAGTCTTTTTAAAGCAATAGTACCAGTTAAGGCCAAGCATATTTAATTTCAATAATAAAACTGAGTAATTACTAGGATCATATAAGTTAAAGAAATGACTAGATGAAGTAGTAGTCTATTCCTAAAAATGATTCCTAAGTTACAATATGTAATTTCCATTTAGACTAAAAAAAGAGAGATGATTTTACATATCAAGATCTTTCTTTCTCCTCAAGTAAATCTTTTTTTTTTTTTTCCTTTCTTTATTGAGGAAGGGTCTCACTCTGTCACCCAGGCTGGAGTGTAGCGGTGCAAATACGGCTCACTGTACCCCCAACCTCCTGGGCACAAGGGATCCTCCCACCTCAGCCTTCCAAGTAGATGGGAAGGCAGGCATGCACCACTACACCTGACTAATTTAAAAATTTTTTTTTTTTTTTTGCAGAGACAGGGTCTTACGTTATCCAGGCTGGTTTCAAACTCCTGGCCTCAAGCAATCCTCCCACCTTGCTCTCCCCAAGTGCTGGGAAACAGGCATGATGCCTGGCCTCAAATAGTCTTAGCAAATTCTTTAATATTAGTATAGCTGAAGTACTGTGAAAATGAGGAGGAAATCGACTGCAAGGTAATAAAAGAAAAAAACCACAAACAAACCAAAAAACTTGCCTACTATTCCAGTCAAGTGGAATTTTCTTCTCACACTATTTGTTCTTCTTATTTTGGGCAGGACTAAACTCTAGGGTGGTAAGGAAGGGACAGAAAGCTATTTAAGCAGTAGGCTCCTCAATTGCTCTGAACCTTTAGATGCAGCACCAGGATAATTAGCCTTTTCTAAAACCAGGGTGCCTGCAGTATTCTTCCAAATGACTCAGCATGGGTCCCTAGCCACATCATTCATTACACTGACTTAAATACATCAACAATGGTACAAAAACAAGATATACTGAGAACTCATGACTCCAACTGTCCAATCAATATTTACTTAAAAGTTCAGTTTTTTCTTTTTGTTATTTTTCATTCTAATCCTATAGCATATTTTAAAAATTATTTATTTATTTATTTTTGAGACAGAGTTTCACTCTTGTTGCCCAGGCTAGAGTGCAATGGCATGATCTCGGCTCACTGCAACCTCCGCCTCCTGGGTTCCAGCAATTCTCCTGCCTCAGCCTCCCAGGTAGCTGGGATTACAGGCACACACCACCACACCTGGCTAATTTTTGTGTTTTTAGTAGAGATGGGGTTTCACCATGTTGGCCAGGCTGGTCTCGAACTCCTGACCTCAGGTGATCCACACGCCTTGGCCTCCCAAAGTGCTGGGATTACAGGCATGAGTCACCGTGCCTGGCCTAAAAAGTTCATTTTTATACAACAGAATTGAGATGTCACTTTTAAGATGTACTATTTAGCATATACTATGGCATTAATTCATGAATATGTAGACAGGCCAGAACAGAAAGTCAAGAAGTAGAAACTGATATATGTGGGAATTTATGTGGAAGGCTGAGAAAATATAGAAAAGTGAAGAAAAAATATTATTTTGAGAGATGTGGATCTCTTAGGGTAGCCTATCTTTGAGATATTACACAATTTTTCTTTAAGGTTAAAGTCTCTCTCTTCACTTACTGTTTTATCTCTTTTCATTCTCTTAGAAGGTGTTTCTTTGCAAACAGGAGCTGAAACTACTCTATTCTGAGCTGGAATCTTTTGGCTGAATATGACTGCATTAGTGTCCTCTTCATGTTCCTGTGCAACCCCTTCATCATCCTCTGAGTTGGAAGCAGAATATTCGCTTTCACTGTCAGAATGAGACCTTGGAACTGTGGGGGGAAAAATAGCAATTTGGACAATTTCATGGTTTGACAAGAGAGGCATTGTGGGGTAAAGGAAAGAGTGGGGGCTCTGAAGTAAGAGTCTGAATTCTGGTTTTGTCATTACCTGCTCATGATTTCACCAGAGCTAATTAATAAATTCTCTCAGTACTGGTTTACTTATCAAATTAACAGTACATAATTTTAATAAACCATTAGGAAGATTACACTGAAATGTATATAAAGCCACTAATAATGCCTGACACTCAGGAACTGTGATAGAAATTGTTAATCATACCTAACACCGTTCTCCTTCCCTCTTCCTTGCTAACAGAGCTCTAATTTTACAAAATACGGCAATGTGCCCCATCCTAGGGGACGATTCATGGTAACTGCATTTTTCTTCTTCTAGGTACCTGCTTTCCCAGCCTCTGCTCCAACTATGGTTGACTATGTGACCCCTGGACCAATGAATTGAGGGAAAATAGCCGGCAGTTCTGAGAAAGATTTTCATCAATTATGTAAGAAAAACCCCTATTTATACCCATCGTTTAAAGCTATGAAAGCCATTTTGCAACATGAAGTATCAAACCTAAAGATGAAAAATGCTGGTGGCAGAGTAAAAAGATAGGAACAATCTGGGTCCTTAATGACACTGTTGAGTCACATCAACCATGGAACTTGCATCTCCATATTTGTTTTGATGTGAGATACCTAAATGTCTATGGCTTAAACTACTATTATAGAATTTTCTGTTGCTGCCTATTGACAATGTCATTCTAACTAATATAGCACTCAATAAATGGTACTTGTGATTATAATTATTACTAATACATATACATACACCATCCCAGAGTTGATTCAAGAATCATCTTTTTAGACAAACCACAACCTCACCCGTACAACTCCCCAGAAATAATAGAGCTAGTTTTACACTTATTAAATAAGAATAAAGCCAGTTTCACAATCAACAGGCATAAAACTGTTTTTAAAAGCTAACTTCCAAAATATGAGTGAAAAAACTTTATACTGCAGAGGATTATCCCAAGTCAGAATGTAACAAACGTAAATATTTAAAAAAAAAAAAAAAAAGGCTTAATTTTGTAAGCACATATAGCTTAGCAGATTCAAATGTGCATTGACTGCTGCTCATGGTATATGCACAGCTTAGAAGTGGTGGCAGGTAGCAGAAAGTGTCTCTACCTTCTTTACATGTATGCTTCCTCCATGTAGGTATATATGTTTTGTGGTGATTAAGAAGGAAGAGGGAAGTTCACCTTCTCTCTAAAAAACAACCCATCTTTGGGATAAGGAGAAAACACAAGACATGGGATATAGTTGACATGAAATAACAATCACAACTATACAGACCTTTTACTGCTTTAATATACCAAATCATTTAGCATTACCAATTTTATGGTGATTAAAAATACAGTTTTAACAATTCTATGAAATCCGTACCTTGAAAAGAAAGGGCTATGAAGTTATAAAGCCCTGATGTTAGGCTGAATTTAACAATGTTGGCTAATACTACTCTTGTCAAGGATCAGCATTATGAAAGGTATTGACATTTTCCTGATATGTAAAGGTCCAGTCATTTGCCCCAAAGTTAAATATTCAAAAATCTGAAACGATTTTTAATTTCCTAGAAGGCAGGAGCCATGTCTGTTCACTTGATTTTGTTTAGCATTCAGTACAACTATGAATATTTAATATTATTGCATTATAAAATTTCCAAATAAATCAATAGAATAATTTCCAAACTGTCTCAAAACTGTCTTAAAAGGCATGTTATTTCTTTGGAAAGACCTTTTAGCTGACTTCAATATACACTGACTACAATGTGAAAGACATGGTGCTAAGCGTTGCAGCTAAAAGCCAAAGATTCAAAACACCAAGCAGTCTAAGTCTAGAACCTATATACTTAACTACCATTGCCTGTTGTTTAGATGTTGCTTTTTATAAAAATGTCATGTAAAAAGAAATACGTACCTATTAATCTTTTTCTTAGACTACGAGGTGCTGTTGACAGAAATTCACTTTTGTCATTGTTCTGTTTAAAAACAGGAAAAGCATTAAATAACATAGAAGTTAATGACTGATCTGAGTGAAAGAGGCTAGAAAAGAAAAATATTTTGCTTTCAATAGACTGCATTAGAGCTAGATGAGCTTACTTCCTAGAACTAGAAGATAATGACAAATGAATTATTTGGAACAAAACAAGGGTATAACAAAAGAAACAAATTCCAAAGGATTACTAGAGTGATTCTAGAAATTGAATTCTATATTATTTGTAAAGTATGTATGTACTTCTATTATGTACAGAAAAAATATGAGTATATCAGCCTTTTGAACTACTTTCACCTATCAGATTAGTAGAACATATATATATATACACACACACACACACACACACACTTTTTTCTGAGACAGAGTCTTGCTGCATCACCCAAGCTGGAGTGTAGTGGCGTGATTTCGGCTCACTCCACCTCACTGCAACCTCTGCCTCCCGGGTTCAAACCATTCTCCTGCCTCAGACTCCCAAGTAGCTGTGATTATAGGCGTGTGTCACCACGCCCAACTAATTTTCTTATTTTTAGCAGAGACAGGGTTTCACCATATTGGCCAGGCTGGTCTCAAAACTCCTGAACTCAAGTGAACTGCCCACATTAGCCTCCCAAAGTACTGGGATTATGGGCATGAGCCACCGTGCCCAGCCCAATAGAGTATTTTTTTAAAAGATAGTATTATGTAGCAATCGTAAGTATGAAAGGGAATGGGCACTCCTATGTATATGGCAATAGGCCTTTTAATGTGCTAGAAATTTACTGGTGTTAAAGTATTACATTCTTTAAGGAGAGAAATAGAGATTTACACTTTCTTACTTTCCGTAAGAAATTTAAAAATTGTAATTTTTAATTTAACAGAAATAAAAAAATTTCTGTTACAATTAAAAAATTGTAACTTTTTATAGAAGTACAAAGAATTTTTTTATAGAATACTTTACTACCATAAGTTGTTAGCACATTAAAATATCCACTGTTATATACATGTAAATTTCTAACAGTATTGATAAAAAAGTTAAGGTACCCTGTGATTTTATCAACATGAAAATATGACAAAAAAAATTTAAGTTTATTGTCTTGTGATAGATTGTTGGTGTCATTAAAATCTGATTTGGGATATTAAGAACAGTACTCTAGGCCAGGCACAGTGGCTCATCCCAGCACTTTGGGAGGCAGAGGCGGGCAGATCACCTGAGGTCGGGAGTTCGAGACCAGCCTGACCAACATGGAGAAATCCCGTCTCTACTAAAAATACAAAATTAGCCGGGCATGCTGGTGCATACCTGTAATCCCAGCTACTTGGGAGGCTGAGGCAGGACAGCTGCTTGAACCTGGGAGGTGGAGGTTGTGTTGAGCCGAGGTCATGCCATTGGACTCCAACCTGGGCAACAGAGTAAAACTCTGCCTCAGGAAAAAAAAAAAAAAAAAAAAGAATAGTAATCTAATAACTGAGCTAATCCCTTACTGATGGAATTACAGTATGTCTCAAACTTTTTTGATCAAGATCCTCAAAAATTTTTACATTTTGTCATCTTGACCCAGTACATGTATATATATAAACCAAAAAAATTATAAAACAGAAATTTAAAATTCTGTTCTACTTCATTTGTTAAAAATGCAGTTTATGTCTTATTAAACTGATTTCATGATTGAGTATTGAGATAACTTATATAATACATACACAGCTTAAGTCTGAGAATTCACAACACCAGTGTCAAAATAACCATTGCAGAAAATTCCTGCTCAAAAAGACAAGACTAATAAATAATTTCCCTACTTGCTATAGAAAATTTCTGCAAACTAATCTCTCTTGACGGTTTGCTCATTTGGGCAAACTGTTCTCCTATCAGGACAACAGATTACTCCCAGGGCAAACAGCTTATCTTATCAACAGTTTAGTTATCAAGATACACTTTAAGACACGATCTTCATTGTGTCTACCAATCCTAAAATATCATGTCCCCAATTCTGCCCAATACCAATCAGTTTACCATCTTGAAAAACCTGCCTTAAGCCACTTAAGCCCAGGATCCCCAAGCCCTATACATATTTTCTCTTGAACTTGCTTTTCTAAGACAGTACACTAAGATTCTGTCACAACGATGTTGTCTCTTATTGTAATAGGTAGCTCTGTTTCATCAACAGGTTTTTCTGGTCTTTTGGGAGAGCTGACAATATCTACTAATGGGTTATAATCTATAACTTGAGAAAGAATAAATTCTTGATTGGATTATGGCAATGAGCTTTTTTTCCTTTTATAGTGATACAACACACAAGACATAATATAGGAAAAAAGCATTATTAAAGACAATTGAAATTCTGGCATGTCTAATCCCATACACAGACTTGTCTAAATAGGACATTCCTGCACAGGCCATAAGCATGGCCTTAAATGACGCATAAGAATCACTTGAACCTGGGAGGTGGAGGTTTCAGTGAGCTGAGATCGCCACCACTGTACTCTATACTGACTGTGGAGGCAAAAGTGACTCCATCTTGGATGCTAATCCATCATGTTAACTTCTGATTAGCCCCAGACTCATGAATGCCTCCTGATTCCTACTTTATTTACTGTCTTCTGTGAAAGAACATGTCAACCTTGATATTATCACACAAATTACTGGCTACAATGCATATAGCATTCTTGCCGTCTTGACAATTAAAGAGGGTTGCCTTTAATTATCTTGCTGGAACATGTATACCCTTTCCTTATGCTATGTAAGCCATGGCTCTGGGGAGTAACAGTGAAGAGAGCTACCCTGTCTTGTGGCTGCCCAAGACCATGCTCCTGTCTCTAATAAAATACCCTTTACTGACAAACTAAACTTGTCTGCCTTCTCCTTTGGTTTCTTGGCTCCTTTGGCATTTGGGGGATGCTTTGCATATATGGCCCTTTCATGGAACACTCAACACTCGAAAAGGCGTAATGAGAAAATTATACCACAAAAACACAAAGGAGGCCAGGCGTGGTGGATCACTTGAGGTCAGGAGTTCAAGACCAGCCTGGCCAACATGGTGAAGCCTTGCCTCTACTAAAAATACAAAAATTAGCTGGGTGTGGTGGTTTGCACTTGTAATCCCAGCTACTCAGAAGCCTGACGCATAAGAATCACTTGAACCCGGGAGGTGGAGGTTTCAGTGAGCCGAGATTGCCACCACTGTACTCCGGCCTAGGTGACAGAGTAGGACTCCGTCTCAAAAACAAACAAACAAACAAAGAAAAAACCCCACAAAGGAGGAGATAAAAATTGTCAATTCCTTTTAATTACTCTGGAATGGATTTGCCTAAGCCAGCCTAAGTTTTCAAATGTAAATTATAAAAGGATAGAATAATGGATCTAATGTATCTTGGGATCAAACTGCACAACACTGCCCCCTTCCCCCTGCAAATGAAATAGAACATGACATATAAAAGCAAAACCCCCAAAATTTTCAGGCCCGCTACACACAGCAGAAAAAGCACAACAGTTGGGTCTGGGAGGCCTGGCTTCATTTTCTAGCTGTTCTCCTTCCAGTCAACTGAACTCACACAAGTCACTTCACCTCTCTGAACCTCCAATTCTCCATCTATAAGTTAGATATTTAACTGCCAAATCTCTGTAAATTACAAAGCACTATATAAATTAAGACATCAATTTTTTCATTAAATTTCTGATAATTTTTCATCGAATTTCTGACGATTTTTCATCATGTCTTACTTTGTAACACTAAGGCTTTTGCTTTTTAGTCAATCACTTACCTTCGGCTGAACCTTGTCTGAAGCAGAATGGCCTAAAGAATGAAACAAAAAGCCATGACTTACTACGGACACTTTACTTTTCATTGTGGTCTAGTTTCATCAAAAGTAGTTTCCAGGCATGGTGGCTCACACCTGTAATCCCAGCACTTTGGGAGGCAAGGCAGGAAGATTGCTTGAGGCTAGGAGTTCAAAACCAGCCTGGGCAACATAGCGTGATCCTGTGTCTATTCAAAAAATTAAAAATTTAAAAAAAAAAAAAAAAAAGCAAAGCTGCAGCTTCTACATAGAGGCCACCACATTATTACTGAATTATAAATTAATTCCCTCTCTACCGGAGGATTATCACTATTCATTTCATGATCACTCACATTATTAACAGCTACTTCCTACATTTCTGTAGCATTCTAACAAGAAAAATGGAGCCCTTTGAAATTTTGATTATTGAAAGGTACAACTGTCCAGGAGCAGTGGCTCACGCCTATAATCCCAGCACTTTGGGAGGCCAAGGCAGGAGGATCGCTTGAGGTCAGGAGTTAGAAAACAGCCTGACCTACAGGGTGAAACCTCATTTCTACTAAAAATACAAAAATTAGCTGGGTGTGGTGGCAGGTGCCTGTAATCCCAGCTACTCGGGAGTATGAGGCAGGAGAATTGCTTGAACCCGGAAGGCAGAGGCTGCAATGAGCCAAGATCACACCACTACACTCCAGCCTAGGTGACAGAGTGAGACTCCTTCTCAAAAAAAAAAAAAAAGTACAATAGAGCCAGACACAATGGTGCTTATAGGCCCTGTTACACGAGAGGCTGAGGCTAGAGGATCACTTGAGCCCAGGAGTTCAAGGCTTTAATAGTGTGCTTTAATTGTGCCCGTAAATAGCCAATGCACTTCAGCCTGGGCAACATAGCGAGATGCCATCTCTAAAATATGAAAAAATAGAAATATCAGCAAGTGACATTGGTGTTCAAAAACCAAAAGAAAAATATAAATAAAGAGAAACACAATGTATACTTTTTAATCTAGTTAGAAGGGATCATTCAAAAATAGCCACTCCACAATCTGTAAGACTTCCAAACTCCAAACGCCTTATTTCATATAGTATTTCCCAAAGTCAAATCTTCTATAAATAATTGGCTAACTCAAGCAAATGACAACAGGATTTAAAGACTATTTCTGGTTAGCCCTGTCAATTTGCACAACTTCAGTAAGCACAGATATTTTTCCCTCTTATTGACTGCTAAACATGAGTATACTAAGTTACATGAGTTGAAATATTAATTGCATTTTGTTGAATGAATTTTCAGAATAGAAAAGAAGAAAATATATAAAAATGCACAAACAAGGGAAAAAGTAACATGCTCTATCTTGAAGCAACTATGAAAACTCTTTTCAAAGAACTAATGTAATGTCTTACCCTTGCTACTTTGAGGAACGTTTATCATAATCTCAGGATCATTCTTCAAACTGAATGAAACACTTTTTTTTGGTGTTTTTGCTAGTTCTGAAGCTGTAAACAAAGAAATATATAAAAACCTTTTAAAGGACAACAGTAGATGAAGAGGGAAATAAACTTATTTCGCTTACAAAAGTTCTTTAAAAACCTTTGCTACTTTTATCAGAAAAATAATCCTGTCCATATTAGGAGTAGTACTAATTTCACCTTTATTAGCTGTCTTCCCAGCATCTTCAAATTTTCCTTCATATTACCCACAGATTTCTTAAAAAAAAAAAAAAATACAAATAACTTTGACCTTGCTGCTTTCTCTAATTACCATACTCTCCTCTCCATCAACCACTTACGTTCCTTTCACTTCTTACCATATATAGTTGAGGCACATCTTTGATGGGGGGTGAGAAAGAAAGGCCAGAAAGTGAGATCTAAACTCAAGGGAAAACTGTGCAGAGTTAAAATTATACTTTAAAATCTTTTAAATCTTCCATAAAGTGTGGAACAGTTTATTTTGTGCCAAAAATTCTATAATACGTATAAATAATGCATAAAATAGAGTGTTGAACAGATGGCCATTTCTTCAACTGAGAATAAATGAAATAGTGGTCTTTTGTTTAGGGGCCATTTTATTTTTACTTTAACAATTTTCTTTCCCTCATTTTTTTTTTTTTTCTAAAGACCAAAGACCAAATTGCTTGTAATAGGGGCCATTTAAAATAAAAAAATATAATCGTTATCTTTAATGATGCGCTCACACTCACACCATGAGAGGCATGTGGAAAATGAACCCAAATAAAGAAACAGATTTACATTTTCCAAGTTAACTCTCACACTGGGACACTGTTCACTGAGAAAAAGGGCACATACCAAATTAACTGCTTTTTTTCTTTTTTCTCTAAATGGAGAAGGTGTAGTTAAATTTGTACAAGTGAAAGCCATTTTACTGGCTCCTAAACCTTTCTAACCTGCCCCCATTTTTATCCTCCAATCTTGAAACTGACCCAAGATACTCATAACAATCTCTACAAATGAATTGGCTGCTTCTTTTTTCTTAATCTCTTTGGCATTCTATATGATTCACTAGGTTTTGTTGTTGTTGTTGTTTTGCTTTTGTTTTTTTTTTAAATCTCCCTTGGTATTATTCCTCCATTTGAGTCTTATGACATTATCCTGGTTCCCAAGCTACCGGTGGTGGTTAGTCCATCTCTTCTTCACTGTCCTCAGCCTCCTCAACATTCTAGGCATACTTAAGGCTCAGTCCTTGCTCTTCTCTTTATGTCATTTTTGGATTAAAGGCTGATTCACAGGATAGGGAAAAAACTTCATATGAAAAGAAGCAACAAAAGCAACTTAGCTGAGATCATTCTGGTTTTACACTGAAACATAAAAATGCTCCACCTGATTTTAAATAACTATAAAACTACAAAGGAGTCAGGGAGAAAAGAAGAAAAAGAAAGAATTGAAGAGGAATGAGAACAAGATAGTCTTTTTTTTTTTTTTTTTGAGATAGTGTCTTGCTCTGTTGCCCAGGCTGGAGTACAGTGGTGCGATCTCAGCTCACTGCAACCTCTGCCTCCCAGATTCAAGCAATTCTCCAGCCTCAGCCCCCCAAGTAGCTGGGATTACAGGTGTGCACCACCATGCCCAGCTAATTTCTTGTATTTTTAGTAGAGACAGGTTTTCACCATGCTGGCCAGGCTAGTCGCAAACTCCTGACCTCATGATCCGCCTGCCTTGGCCTCACAAAGTGCTGGGATAACAGGTGTGAGCCACGATGCCCGGCCAAGATAGTCATTTTTGTGAGTACACAGAGATAGGCAGACATTCCAACACCTCTTGGATAACTCAACATGTCTAATAAGCACCAGGCACAATGCCTAGTACAACTACCTGTCACCCAGGAGTGCAGTGGTGTGATCATGGCTCACTGCAGCCTTGACCTCCTGGGCCCAAGCCATCCTCCCACCTCAAACTCCCAAATAGCTGGGACCACAGGGGTGCACCACCATGCCTATCTAATTTTTAAATTTTTGTAGAGACAGGGTCTTCCTATGTTGCTCAGGCTGGTCTCAAACTCCTGGCCTCAAGTGCTCCTCCCACCTCGGCCTCTCAAAGTGTTAAGATTACAAGCATGAGTCATCACGCCCAGCGGTGAACCACTATTTAACACATAACTTTTTGTTTAGTTATGACTGTGAATGGCAAAAAGTTACAGTGTTTCTTTACGTCAGGGGTCAGCAAGCTATAAGTCTATGGGCCAAACCCAGACTTTCCACTTGTTTTAAGTACAGTTTTATTGGAACATAGCCACACCATCCATATGTATTGTTTGTGGCTGCTTTTCAGCTACAACAGCCAAGTTCAGTAGTCACAACAGAGACTGTCTAGCTCACAGAGCTGAAAATATTTACTGTCTGGCCCTTTACAGAAAAAGCTGGCTGACTTTTGCTCTGTATTAATCATCTGCATGCACACTTTCAATGCGTGTGTACAGTTTTTATCATTCTTTTCTTGCTCCTGTGTCATATTTGTTTTTGATGATATTAAATGAAATGTAATGGCATGGCTGTTGACTCTATTAATACAAAATTAGGCCTGGACATGGTGGCTCAAGCCTATAATCCCAGCACTTTGGAAGACGGAGGTGGGTGGATCACTTGAGTCTAGGAGTTCGAGACCAGACTGGGCAACATGAAGAAACCCTGTCTCTACAAAAGAACAGAAAAATTAGCCAGGTGTGGTGGCGTGTGACTTTAGTCCAAGCTACTTGGGAAGCTGAGGTAGGAAGATCGCTTGAGCCCAGGACATGGAAGTTGCAGCGAGCCAAGATTACACCACACATTCCAGCCTGGGCAATATAGAGAGACCCTTAAAAAAAATGATGTTACTTGTGGGCTTGTAAAAAAAAAAATAGGGCATAAATTTTGTATCTTTATATTCATTATTCTAATAATTCATCTATATTGTCTTTTACACAATAAACTGGTCTCTAATGATAGCTTTAGATCAGTCTGTTATCTGGTCCTATCTAACCAATCCATTTTCCTCTCTTTAAAAAAAAGATACTTATTTTCTTTTACCTCATTTATATTTATCTGCTCATCTGTTGATGAACATATAGGTTGATTCCATATCCTGGGTATTGTGAAATAATACTGCAATGAACACGGGCGTGCAGATATCTCTTCGACATACTGATTTCATACCCTTTGGGTATATATCCAGTAGTGGGATTGCTGGATCTCAAACTATTGTTAATTTTCCCATTTACTTCTCCAGCCTGATTGAACTCCTCACTTTCTTCTCTACCTGGTAATTCTACTTTTGCTCTTTTGTTTACATTTATTTTCTTACCCTAGATACATTCTCTGTATTTTACAAAGCCTTCCTATCTAACCTATAGTCTATTTCTAGCCCTATATCTTGGTTAGCCCAATTATATGAAAATCTTTTTCTTTTTTTAAATTTTTTTTATAGAGATAAGGTCTCACTATGTTGCGCAGGCTAGTCTCAAACTCCTGGGCTTAAGTGATCCTCTTGCCCTGTCCTCTCAAAGTGTTGTGATTATAGGCGTGAGCCACTATACCTGGTCAAAATAATCATTTATACTCAGAATAACATGATTTTCTGGCAGATCATGTTATTTATTAAATATTAAGGCATTCTATTTTACTGATATATTTAGATGTAAACACAATTAGCAACAATACTTAATAAGTCAATGAAATTCATTAAAGAGCATCGTAACTAAACATGGGTTGTAACTAAACAAAGATTTTAGAAGTCTGATCAGTCTGTCAAACTGTGTTCCTGAAATTTCATGGTCATAATAATAAAAACTAAATATCTATAAAACTATCTTCTCATGACTTTAAAATGTGTATTTGTTTCAGATGGGATGACAGAAATGCACAGAATGAAGACAATATTCCAGTTTTATGCAGCGCTTACAAATACAACACATTATCATCTTTAAGTTATGAGCATGCTGATTCTCCAAATGGAGAACTACTACTTGATTACTCCTGTGAGTTCTATTTCACTTCACAATAATAATTCTCCTCTTTCTCCAGTGGTATTTTTTTGTCCTGCACCATTGTTCTAGGGTTTCATTTTGGTCTTGGTGTCTATTTTATCTTTCTTCTAATAATTACATCAGCATTTCTCTGGTTTCTCAGTGCTCCTATACAGGATTCAGTCATTTTTACAGATTTAAACAACCTTCATGTTCTGGGTTCAAGTGATTCTCCTGCCTCAGCCTCCCAGGTAGCCAGAATTACAGGTGCGCACCACCACATCCAGCTCATTTTTGTATTTTTAGTAGAGATGAGTTTCACCATGTGGGCCAGGCTGGTTTTGAACTCCCGATCTCAAGTGATCCACCTACCTCGGCCTCCCAAAGTGCTGGGATTATAGGAGTGAGCCACTGCGCCCAACCAAAAAAACTTAATTTCTTGATGTAGATAAATATATACTAAGAAACACATCAATTAATGTAAATTATTGTATGTACCATGTTATGTTCAAAATCAGTAATGTATTTAATGTTACGACTTTTAGAAAAACTAAACTGATTTTGTCAATTGATTAACTTATATTCAGAAATACAGGTTTTATAATTACTTCTCATATATTCCTCATCAGTGTCAACATTTAACATATTTCATTTTTACTTGACCCTGAATGTTTACATGTGTCATTGGCTACAGTGATTGAATAAAAACAAACCACTGAAGAAATATCCATAGGTGTTTTATACTTATACATTGTAAGCCCTCTTTTTCAACTATTAGATTTACCAGGTGGATAATAATTATTCTCTTGTTCCTGACTTTTTGGTATTTCCAAACCTTATATTTATATACCTTTATAATTTTCAAAGTACTTTCACATATATTACTTTCCTTCCTTACTGCTTTCAAAAATGATGACCCCCTCATACCACAAGATCGAAATACAGTGCCATCTGATTATTTTGTTTGTTTTTGTTTTTTTGAGACAGGGTTTCACTCTGTCACCCAGGCTGCAGTGTAGTGGTGTGATCGTGGCTCACCGTAACCTTGAACCCCTAGGCTCAAGCGATCCTCCTGCTTCAGCCTCCCAAGAAGCTGGGATTACAGGAATGCACCACCATGCCTGGCTAATTTTTTAATTTTCTGTAGAGACAGGGTTTCGCTATGTTGCCCAGGCTGGTATTGAACTACTGACCTCAAGCTATCCTCCTGGCTTGGCCACCCAAAGTGCTGGGATTACAGGTGTGAGCTACCATGCCTGGCCTGAATTTTAAAAAATAATTGACAGTTTAATTTTAAGGTTATATGTAATTTATTACAGCTTAGTTCTCTGAAAATCAGCAATTGAAGTGTAATTGGTATAGGCGGTAATTCAAGTAAGAAAAATGTTAGAAGACTATTCCTAATAATTTTATGTAAGCATTTTTCTGTAATATAAACAACATTTTTCCATATACAGGGTAAAACTCTGTGTATTTTTTTTGGGTTTTTTTTTTTGAGATGGAGTCTTGCTCTGTCACCCAGGCTGGCGTGCAGTGGCACAATCTCAGCTCCCTGCAAGCTCTGCCTCCCAGGTTCAAGTGATTCTCCTGCCTCAGCTGCCTGGATAGCTGGGACTATAGGCACGCACCACCATGTAGAGATGGGGTTTTACCATGTTGGTCAGGCTGGTCTCAAACTCTTGACCTCAAGGGATCTGCCTGCTTCCTGCCTCAGCCTCCCAAAGTGCTGGGATTGTCCAGCAAAACTTATTTAATCATTAATTAGGGAATAGCTCTATGTGACTCTCACTTGTTACTTCAAAAAAGTTTGTGAAGAGACTAAGCTATGGCTGGGCACGGTGGCTCATGCTTGTAATCCTAGCACTTTGGGAGGTTGAGGCGGGTGGATCACTTGAGGATGGGAGTTTGACACCAACCTGGTCAACATGGTGAAACCCCTTCTCTACTAAAAATACAAAAAAATTGGGATTGGGTGCCAAGATGGCCAAATAGGAACAGCTCCAGCCTTCGGCTCCCAGCATGAGTGACACTGAAGACAGGTGATTTCTGCATTTTCAACTGAGGTACCAGGTTCATCTCACTGGGGCATGTTGAACAGTCAGTACAGGACAGTGGGTGCAGCCCAATGAGTGAGAGCAGAAGCAGGGCGAGACATCGCCTCACCCGGGAAGCACAAAGGGGAAGGGAATTCCTTTCCCTAGCCAAGGGAAACTGTGACACACAACACCTGGAAAATCGGGTCACTCCCACCCTAATATTGCGCTTTACCAAGGGTCTTAGCAAATGGCAAACCAGGAGATTGTATCCTGCACCTGGCTGTGAGGGTCGCACGCCCAGAGAGCCTCCCTTATTGCTAGCACAGCAGTCTGAGATCTAACTGCAAGGTGGCAGCGAGGCTGGGGGAGGGGTGCCCGCCATTGCTGAGGCTTGAGTAGGTAAACAAAGGGGCGTGGAAGCTCGAACTGGGTGGAGCCCACCACAGCTCAAGGAGGCCTTCCTGCCTCTGTAGACTCCACCTCTGGGTTCAGGGCATAGCTAAACAAAAAGCAGCAGAAACTTCTGCAGATGTAAATGTCCCTGTCTGACAGTTTTGAAGAGAGTAGTGATTCTCCCTGCGTGGAGTTTGAGATCTGAGAACGGACAGACTGCTTGCTCAAGTGGGTCCCTGACCCCCAAGTAGCCTAACTGGGAGACACCCCCAACTAGGGGCAGACTGACACCTAACACCTCACACGGCTGGGTATACCTCTGAGACGAAGCATCCAGAGGAACAATCAGACAGCAACACTTGCTGTTCAGCAATATTCACTCTTCTGCAGCCTCCGCTGCTGATACCTAGGCAAACAGGGTCTGAAGTGGACCTCAAGCAAACTCCAACAGACCTGCAGCTGAGGGTCCTGACTGTTAGAGGGAAAACTAACAGACAGAAAGGACATCCACACCAAAACCCCATCTGTACATCACCATCATCAAAGACCAAAGGTAGATAAAACCACAAAGATGGGGAAAAAGCAGTGCAGAAAAGCTGAAAATTCAAAAAATCAGAGCGCCTCTCCCCCTCCAAAGGAACACAGCTACTTGCCAGTAACGGAACAAAGCTGGACGGAGATTGACTTTGACAAGTTGAGAGATGAAGGCTTCAGACGATCAAACTTCTCAGAGCTAAATGAGGAACTATGAACCCAGCACAAAGAAACTAAAAACCTTGAAAAAAGATTTGACAAATGGATAACTAGAATAACCAATGCAGAGAAGTCCACAAACGACCTGATAGAGATGAAAACCATGACACGAGAACTACGTGACAAATGCACAAGCTTCAGTAATTGACTCGATCAACTGGAAGAAAGGGTATCAGTGATTGAAGATCAAATGAATGAAATGAAGTGAGAAGAGAAGTTTAGAGAAAAAAGAATAAAAAGAAATGAACAAA
>NW_012101432.1:2357019-2357522 GCF_000951045.1 Mandrillus leucophaeus | reverse complement strand
TCTGTTTTATCAGAGACTAGGATTGCAACCCCTGCCTTTTTTCGTTTTTCATTTGCTTGGTAGATCTTCCTCCATCCCTTTATTTTGAGCCTATGTATGTCTCTGCACGTGAGATGGGGTCTCTGAATACAGCACACTGATGCATCTTGACTCTTTATCCAATTTGCCAGTCTTTGTCTTTTAATTGAAGCATTTAGCCCATTTACATTTAAGGTTAATATTGTTATCTGTAAACTCGATCCTGTCATTACGATGACAAATGACATTATTTGTCATTATTACAAAATAACCTGTTAGCTGGTTATTTTGTTCGTTAGTTGATGCAGTTTCTTCCTAGCATCAGTGGTCTTTACATTTTGGCATGTTTTTGCAGTGGCTGGTACCGGTTGTTCCTTTCCATGTTTAGCGCTTCCTTCAGGAGCTCTTGTAGGGCAGGCCTGGTGGTGACAAAAAATCTCTCAGCATTTGCTTGTCTGTAAAGGATTTTATTTCTCCTTCACTTA
>NW_012101432.1:2352867-2356439 GCF_000951045.1 Mandrillus leucophaeus | reverse complement strand
AAAAAAAAAAAAAAAAGAAAGAAAAAGAAACTAAGCTACATATTTTGGAGAGGACTAAAGAAAAACAGACTGTGCTCATACTACAGGAAGCTTATAATCTAGCTGAAAACAGAAGACATCTGAGCATGTAAAAAACCAAATGAACTTAACTGTGCTTAATATAACATCCTTCTTTTAGGGAATGTCTCATTATTCCCTAAACCATAGGGAATCTGTCTTCATTCCTATAGGAAATACAGTAGTATGATAATCATGGGGAATGTGGTTAAATCTACCTTAGGAAAGATGAATAATAGTTACAGAAATCAGAAAAGCAACATACCTAATTTAGCCATCTTTTCAGAGTGTTTTCTATTCTGAAAAGAATAAACTTTATTTCCACCACCTGTAGCAGAGCCATTTTTCAACGATTCTGAAAGAAAAAATGCAACATACATTTAGGAAAAAAGAACAAAATTAACAGAAAAAGAAATTTTGACAAAAAACTAAAGATCTGTACCCCTCACAGCCTTGCATAAAGGTTTAACTATATTTATATATAAAATATTTAGAAATACATTGTAAAGAAAACAGGCTATGGAACTGTTTTTATAGGTTTTAACATGCTATTCAAAGATACACAGACATCTATGTAAAAATACAAAAACATGGCAAAACCCCAGATTAGAGGGATATGCATTCAATTCATAACAACAGTTGCCCCTGGGGAGGGAGGACTAAAAGGACTTTATTGGTTATATTTATTTTCTGAAGCAAAGATGAAAAGTACAATTGTTGAGGTTGAGATTTAAACAGCTGTTTTATGGTAGAAGCTTTCTTGGCCGGGCCCGGTGGCTCACACCTATAATCCCAGCACTTTGGGAGGCTGAGCCAGGTGACCATGAGGTCAGGAGATCGAGAGCATCCTGGCTAACACGGTGAAACCCCGTCTCTACTAAAAATACAAAAAATTCAGCTGGGCATGGGGGCACACGCCTGCAGTCCCAGCTACTCAGGAGGCTGAGGCAGGAGAACTGCTTGAACCCAGGAGGCGGAGGTTGCGGTGAGCAGAGATTGTGCCACTGCACTCTAGCCTGGGCGATAAAGTGAGACTCCAACTCAAAAAAAAAAAAAAAAAAAGCTTTCTTAACAGATGTTGACATTCTTCAGTCTCCTCTTTAAATATCAACTGCTACCTACAACACAGTGAACATTCATTTCTAGTATCCTACTCCCTAACACAGCAATTTCCAACATGTGGCCTGAGGGTTGCCAGGATCCCTGAGGTCAAAATTACTTCTTAATAATACTAAGACATTAATTACCTTTTGATTCTCAATCAAGAGTGTACAGTGAGGTATGCCAGAGACAACATGACGTGATAACAAGTTATCATATTGACTAATGGAATGTGTGAAGCAGGTAAGAAAATCCAGTTGCCTTCAGTGAAGCCAGAAATTAAAAATATAAAACAATGCCCTCCTCATTACGTTTTTGAAACCGTTGTTTTTCATTTAAATATGTGATGTATTGTCAATACTTAATGAATTTATTAGAAAATAGTGTCAAACTTTCCAAAATGTGTGCTCATCCTCCTTATTGCTTAAGCTTTCCTAGTGATCTATATTCCTACTAACTTGGTTTTATCCAAATTCCTTAATCTTTGCCAAACAATGGGTATAAACTGAATCTCATGAAAAGATGTGTCTTAATTTGTGTTTCCTTAATCATTACTGACATAGAACATTTTTTTACAGGTATCTTCTCAGAAAAAAAAACCTTCTTTACACTGTGGCTTGTCTTTACACTCTTTTTATGGTGTCATTTGAAGGAAAGTGCTGGTTTCTTATAAAATAGACTTTACACTAGTCTTTTTACTGTCACCATAGTTTTGCATTTTCCAGAATGTCATATAGTTGGAATCATACAGTATGTAGCCTTTTCAGATTAGCTTCTTTCACTTAGTAACATACTTTTAAGGTCCTTTCATGTCTTGTTCATAGCTTGATAGCTTTTTCATTTAAGTGCTGAATACTCCATGCTCAGGATGTGCCAGTTTGTTCATTCATTCATCTACTGAACGACCTCTTTGTTGCTTCCAAGTTTTGGCCATTATGAATGAAATTGCTATAAAGGTCCACCTGCAGGTTTTTGTGTGGACATGTTTTCAACTCATTTGGGTAAATACTAAGGAGCATAACTGCTGAATTATATGGTTAGAGTATGTTGAATTTTGTAAGCAGCAGCACAGCTGTTTTTCATGGGGCTGTACCATTTTGCATTAACTACAGATAAATGAGTTCTTGTTGCTCCACATCCTAACCAGTATTTGGTGGTATTGGTGCTTTGGATTTTGGCTATTCTAATAGGTGTATAGTGGTATCTCATTTTGTTTAAATTTGCAATTCCTTAATGATATGATATTGAGCATATTTTCATATGCTTATTGGCCATCTGTTTATTTTCCTTGATAATAAAGAATAAAAATAGATGGCAAATACACATATAGTATCTGTTCAAATACCTATTTGCCTATTTTTAATTGTTTTCTTATTGCTGAAGTTTAAGAACTCTTTATATATTTTGGATTAAAAGTCCTTTATCAGACATGTCTTTTGCAACATTTTGTTCTAGTCTGTAGTCTTCTCATTTTCTTGAGAAACAATGAATGGTAATTAGTTGATTTTGTCAATCTTTTCTTTTGATTACATATTTTGTAAGAAAACTTTCTATAATCAAGACCAAAACCACATTCTATTTTCATCTAAAAGCATTTACAATTTGCTTTTCATGTTTAAATAATCAAGGTATTTAATCTGTTTATAAAGGGAGGTAGAGGGTCTTTTTTTTTAAAGGGAATATACAATTGTCCCATCACCATTTACTGACCAAGTTCATCGCTACCCCAGTGATCTGCAATGCTACTCCTATAGCATATCTAGTTTTCATATATGCACAAGTCTATTTATGGAGAACTTGTTACTACAATTATAGAACTAGAATATATAATTAGAATACAGAATGTATAACTATATTTATTTTTTTAATATATTTTACTTTATGTTCTAGGGTACACGTGCACAACATGCAGGTTTGTTACATGTGTATACATGTGCCATGTTGGTATGCTGCACCCATTTACTCATCATTTACATTAGGTGTATCTCCTAATGTTATCCCACCCCACTCCCCACACCTCACAACAGGCCCCGGTGTGTGATGTTCCCCTTCCTGTGTCCAAGTGTTCTCATTGTTCAGTTCCCACCTATGAGTGAGAACATGCGGTGCTTGGTTTTCTGTTTTTGTGATAGTTTTTGAGAATGATGATTTCCAGCTGCATCCATGTCCCTACAAAGGACATGAACTCATCCTTTTTTATGGTTACATAGTATTCCATGGTATATATGTGCCACATTTTCTTAACCCAGTCTGTCATTGATGGACATGTGCGTTGGTTCCAAGTCTTTGCTATTGTGAATAGTGCCTCAATAAATATAAGTGTACATGTGTCTTTATAGCAGCATGATTTATAATCCTTTGGGTATATACCCAGTAATGGGATGGCTGGGTCAAATGGTATTTCTAGTTCTAGA
>NW_012101432.1:2347582-2348922 GCF_000951045.1 Mandrillus leucophaeus | reverse complement strand
TTTTTACTCTTTTTTCTCTAAACTTCTCTTCTTGCTTCATTTCATTCATTTGATCTTCAATCACTGATACCCTTTCTTCCAGTTGATCAAATTGGTTACTGAAGCTTGTGCATTTGTCATGTAGTTCTCATGCCATGGTTTTCAGCTCTATCAGGTCATTTAAGGACTTCTCTACATTGGTTATTCTAGTTAGCTATTCATCTAATCTTTTTTCAAGGTTTTTAGTTTCTTTGCGATGGGTTCAAACTTCCTTCTTTAGCTCGGAGAAATTTGATTGTCTGAAGCCTTCTTCTCTCAACTCGTTAAAGTCATTCTCCATCCAGCTTTGTTTCAGCTTTGTTCTATTGCTGGCGAAGAGCTGCATTCCTTTGGAGGGGGAGAGGTGCTCTGATTTTTTGAATTTTCAGCTTTTCTGCTGTTTTTTCCCCATCTTTGTGGTTTTATCTACCCTTGGTCTTTGATGATGGTGACATACAGATGGGGTTTTGGTGTGGATGTCCTTTCTGTTTGTTAGTTTTCCTTCTAACAGTCAGGATCCTCAGCTGGAGGGTTGGAGTTTGCTGGAGTTCCACTCCAGATCCTGTTTGCCTTGGTATCCGCAGTGGAGGCTGCAGAAGAGTGAATATTGCTGAACAGCAAATGTTGCTGCCTGGTCGTTCCTCTGGAAGCTTCATCTCAGAGGGGTACCCGGCTGTGTGAGGTATGAGGTGTCAGTCTGCCCCTAGTAGGGGGTGCCTCCCAGTTAGGCTATTCAGGGGTCAGGGACCCACTTGAGCCGGCAGTCTGTCCGTTCTCAGATCTCAAACTCCATGCTAGGAGAACTACTACTCTCTTCAAAGCTGACAGACAGGGACATTTAAATCTACAGAGGTTTCTGCTGCCTGTTGTTTTGCTATGCCTTGTCCCCAGAGGTGGAGTCTACAGAGGCAGAAAGGCCTCCTTGAGCTGCGGTGGGCTCCACCCAGTCTGAACTTCCCAGCTGCTCTGTTTACCTACTCAAGCCTCAGCAATGGCGGGCGCCCCTCCCCCAGCCTTGCTGCTGCCTTGCAGTTAGATCTCAGACTCCTGCGCTAGCAATGAGGGAGGCTCCATGGGTGTGCGACCCTTGGAGCCAGGTGTGGGATATAATCTCCCGGTGTGTTGTTTGCTAAAACCCTTGGTAAAGTGCAGTATTAGGGTGGGAGTAACCCGATTTTCCAGGTGTTGTGTCACAGTTTCACTTGGCTAGGAAAGGGAATTTCCTTCCCCCTTGCACTTCCTGGGCGATGCCTCACCCGGCTTCAGTTCTTGCTTGGTGGACTGCACCCACTGTCCTGCACCGACTGTTCGACACGCCCCAG
>NW_012101432.1:2346708-2347047 GCF_000951045.1 Mandrillus leucophaeus | reverse complement strand
GTATTTCTAGTTCTAGATCCTTGAGGAATCGCCACACTGTCTTCCACAATGGTTGAACTAGTTTACAGTCCCACCAACAGTGTCAAAGTGTTCCTCTTTCTCCACATCCTCTCCAGCACCTGTTGTTTCCTGACTTTTTAATGATCACCATTCTAACTGGTATGAGATGGTATCTCATTGTGATTTTGATTTGCATTTCTCTGATGGCTAGTGATGATGAGCATTTTTTCATGTGTCTGTTGGATGCATAAATGTCTTCTTTTGAGAAGTGTCTGTTCATATTCTTTGCCCACTTTTTGATGGGGTTGGTTTTTTTCTTGTAAATTTGTTTTGAGTTCT
>NW_012101432.1:2328491-2346658 GCF_000951045.1 Mandrillus leucophaeus | reverse complement strand
CGCCCACCACCATACCCAGCTAATTTTTTTTTGTATTTTTAGTAGAGACGGGGTTTCACCATGTTAGCCAGGATGGTCTTGATCTCCTAACCTCGTGATCTGCCCACCTCGTCCTCCCAAAGTGCTGGGATTACAGGCGTGAGCCACCGCGCCTGGCCTATATAATTTATTTTTGTCTCTATGTCAAATATAGACAAAATATAAACTTGAAAAAGTTATTAACTAAAACGACTGGTTTTAAGGTACGAATGAGAAACTAAAAGATTTAAGAGAAAATTTGAGAAACATGAAAGCCTACTACACTCAGATAGCATTAAAAGTATCATTAAGTTATCAGTTTATTGGAGGAAAATGAAACTGGAAAATTCCAGTTGATGCATTATGGATATGCTATCTTAAAAATTAAAAAAAAAAAAAAAAAAAGCAGGCTGGGCGTAATGGCTCACGCCTGCAATCTCAGCACGTTGGATAGGCCAAGGCTGGCAGATCACTTGAGCCCAGGAGTTTGAGACCAGCCTGGTCAACATGGTGAGACCCCACCTCTACAAAATATACAAAAACTAGCCAGGCACGGTGGTGCGCACCTGTAGTTGCAGCTACTCAGGAGGCTTAGGTGGGAGGATCACCTGAGCCCAGGGAGACTAAAGTTGTAGTGAGCCTTGATTGTGCCACTGCACTCCAGCCTAGGTGACACAGTGAGACCCTGTCTCAAAAAAAAAAAAAAAGGCATACTGTTCAACCAGGTGATCTCCAGCAAACTTACATTCAAAGACTCAAGTCTGACATCAAAATCAATCACTACTGCATTAGTTACACTAATAAAAAGTTAGAAACAATCCAAAAGTATAATATAGAAAACCCTATATTGTTTATATATTAGAATGCAATACTACTAGCTATTACAGTTCTTTTTGTCTGAAGACTCATCTCTGAGAATTTCACAATATGTTAAATTTAAAAGAAAATAAAATCATCGCCTCATATCCATTAAAAGGGCTACTTTTTTTTTTTTTAAAAAAAGGAAATAGGTGTTGGTAAGAATGTGGAGAAATTGAAACCCTTGTACACTGTAGGTTGATATGTAAAATGGTGCAGCTACTGTGCAAAAAGTATGGTGGTTCCTTAAAAAATTAAAAATAGAATTAGTACATGATCCAGCATTTCCACTTACGGGTATATACCCAAAAGAATTGAATGCAGGGTCCCAAAGAGGTATTTGTACACCCATGTTCACAGCTAGCATTATTCGCAATACCCAAAAGGTGGAAGCAACCCAACTGACCATCTACAGATGAATACATTTCACTTTTGTACAATGAGAAAAATTTGGGAGATTGGTTACAAACAGTGTGAATGTACCTAATGCCACTGAACCATACACTTAAAAATGGTTCAGATGCTAAACGTTTTTGTGTGTGTATGAGATAAATTCTTGCTGTCACCCATGCTAGAGTGCAATGGTGTGACTGTGGCTCACTGCAGCCTCACCCTCCTGGGCTCAAGTCATCCTCCCACTTCAGTCTTCTGAGCAGCTAGGACTACAGGCGCATGCCACCACACACAGCTAATTTTTGTATTTTTTTGTAGAGACGGGATTTGGGATTTCTTTTTTTTTTGTTTTGAGACAGATTTTCACTCTTTTTGCCCAGGCTGGAGTGCAATGGCGTCATCTTGGCTCATTGCAACCTCCGCCTCCCGGGTTCAAGCGATTCTCCTGCCTCAGCCTCCCAAGTAAATGAGACTACAGGTGCCCACCACCACGCCCAGCTAATTTTTTGTATTTTTAGTAAAGATGGGGTTTCGCCATGTTGGCCAGGCTGGTTTTGAACTCCCGTCCTCAGGCGATCCAACCTCCTTGGCCTCCCAAAGTGCTGGGATTACAGGCATGAGCCACTGCGCCTGGCCAAAACCAAGTCTTTAGGAAGATGTAACTGTGATTAAATAGTGTAATCTGTATAAACTTTAGGAGGATATTTGGCAATATATTTCAAAACTCTTATTGTGGAAGAATGTCTAATGACAGAGTAATGTATATATGATACATTATTAACTGCAAAAAGCCTATTTATAAATAAACATAATGGTGCAAGCTTATGTGTGCCCATGCATGTATGAACAGACAGAAGATGCACACTGAAATGTTAACGGTTCCATGTTCTGTAAAGCAGGCATTCTTGACAGGTACAATACTTCTCCCAATTGGGTAAAACTGGATCTTGGTACAGGGGGGAGTGTGGAAAAAAGACTTTGACATTATTAATATAATAGTCTGCGGCCCTCCAAAGGGTCACAGTAGATAAACAGATATACAGCATATATATAGTACTGAAATTTTACAGGTGGGAAAAAGTGATTAGGAGAAAATGTCTAAAAAGGCTAATTAAGGGACAATAATTTTAAAAAGGTTGAAAAACACAGGGCATGATGCCAAAAAATAAGGCAAAGCTCCCCAGTGTGAGGAATGAATGAATGAATAAATAAGCAAATAAATAAATAAGTAAAAGGTATGGATTTCATATGTGCTGAGTACTGATTATCTCAGGCCTTTGAGGATGCCAGTCAAGGCCAGTAGCAGGGGTAGGACCCTGGGGTATTTGTCCTTGGTCTGTAGCATCCTCCTCTATTTATTCCATTGTGCCTCCAAATATTATTTGCTGTGAGTGCTGTTATGTGAGAAAGGTTCGTAAGCACTGAATTTCTACATCTAACATACCGCTTTTTAAAGAAATGATTTTTATGATAAAAGTTACATTTTTGGAATACTGTTTCAATCTCTTCTTAGGCCTGGCATAATAGGGAGTCAAGAACACCAAGTTTTATTTAGAATATCCTCAAAAAATGTCAACTGTCTAGCTGTGGATAGTTGATAGGAGACCCTACCCAGCCCACTAAATCTATTGAGGAGCAGTGGTCATTTTTTGTGTAACTCTATACAGGGAGAATATGATTCTACCCCCATAGTTAATGAACTAAGTAATAGGCACAGATAACTCAACTATGATTCATCTGTGGATATTCCAATTATATGCTATTTCTGTGTCGAGATTTTAAAAATGAATTGAGCTAAATCGACTCTTGAGAATCTAGAATGAGAGAACTGAAAAACCAAATTGTTTAACACTGGGAACTTGATGTACATTTATAAGTATGCGAGAATAAAGCACATGTACATGAAGAAAGTAAGTGGCATAGAGAAATCAGAACAGATGCACAGAGATGACACAGGGAGACCCGGAGACTCATGAAAGCACAGTTCCTCAGTTTTTAACACTGTCCCAGTTCCAACTCTCCTAGTGCCCAACAATATTGATTTCTTTCCTTGTCATTATTTTTTTAAGCTAGGTTGTGGGGATCTGTGTTCCTTGTACCCAGGAAAAACCTAACTAAAATATAATTCAAGCCTAAAAAATGTTTTATGTTAAGAATAATCTTGCAGGAATCTGGCTTCGATATAAAAATTAAAGCCACACACACAATACCAGCATCCCTGGGTTAGGACACTACTTCTTGAAATGCTCCTCCTAGTTCTGTAAAGATCAAGGTAAAAATAAAGTAACTTGCTTTAGAAAGTTATTTTAAATAAGTTAGAAACATATTTTTTTGTTTTGTTTTGACCTAGGATCTTGATTTGTCACCCAAGCTGAGTATAGTGGTGCAATCACAGCTCACTGTAGCCTCAACCTCCTGGGCTCAAGCAATCCTGTGCCTTAGCCTCCCAAGTAATTGGGACTATAGATACACACCACCATGCTCAGATAATTTTTTTTTTTTTTTGAGACAGGGTCTCACTTGTCCACACTGGAGTGCAGTGGTATGATCACGGCTCACTGCTGCCTTAACCTCCCAGGCTCAAGTGATCCGCCCACCTCAGCCTCCCTGGTAGCTGGGACCACAGGTGTGTGCCACCACGCCAGGCTAGTCTCAAACCCCTGTACTCAAGCGATCAGTCTGCTTTGGCCTCCCAATTGTGCTGAGATTACAGACATAAGCCACCACACATCCAGCTTCCAGCTAATTAAAAACATTTTTTTTTTTTTGTAGAAACGGGATCTTACTATGTTGCCCAGGATGGTTACAAACTCCTGGGGCCCAAGCAGTCCTCCTGCCACAGTCTCCCAATGTGCTGGGAGTACAGGCGTGAGCCACCAAGCCGGGCCATAAATAAATAAATATCTTAAAAATAGTACTAGCTACTCAGGTGGCTAAGCTGGGAGATCTCTTGAACCCAGAAGTTGGAGGCTACAGTGAGCTGTTTTTGCCATGGCATCACGACAGAGATCCTGTCTCTAAAATAAATAAATAAATAAATAAATAAATATCCTGAAAATCACTTTAGGAGTACTATGCAGCCATAAAAAGGAATGAGATCATATCCTTTGCAGGGACATGGATGAAGCTGGAAGCCATCATCCTCAGCAGACTAACACAGGAACATAAAACCAAACACTGCATGTTCTCACTCATAAGTGGGAGTTGAAAAATGAGAACACATGGACACAGGAGGGGAACAACACACGCCACGGCCTGTGAGTGGGTGGAGGGAGGGAGAGCATCAGGACAGACAGCTAATGCATGTAAGGCTGAAAACTTAGATGACGGGTTGAAAGGTGCAGCAAACCGCCATGGCACATGTATACCTATGTAACAAACCTGCACATTCTGCACATGTATCCCGGCAAAATTCAAAAAACAAAGTAAAAAGAAAATAACTTTAGAAAGGTTGGTCTATAGATTCCTTCCTACTGAAAACTATGTGCAGGACTGGTTGTTAAAAAAAAAAAGAACTGTGGAGAAATTGAAGCAAATGCTTTTTAAATGAGAAACGATAATATAGAACACCACTGTTTAACCTACCAGACTACTTTTGTGTATCCTATAAAGCAATTTTGCTACTAGCAGAAACATGAGTGCATATTTCACCCCCTCAAATACCTTGAACATCTCTTCCCATAATTTCCACATAGTTCTGATCTTTTAAGACCTCCTGGTCATCTTCCTCCAAATCATATTCTGGCTTCTTTATTATTTTTTTGGGGTTGACCAAAAGCTGAGCTCGCTCCTTCTTTAATTTAGCTCCTATAAGAACATCCAAAGAATTAGAGCCTGACAGGTATAAATTCTTTCTAAACATTACATTTAAATAAGTAAAGAAATTATAATATTTATATTGTCATTACTTAAAAGCTGGGAAAAAAGTTTTCTCTTTGATTAAAACTGACCACTCTTCCACAGTTTATACAGTTAAAAAACAAAAAACAAAAACAAGAAAACCCCCACAATCTCGAAAGTGTGTATTTTTAGGGTTCAAAATAAGCACATATTTTAAATTACAATGGGTAGTTATCAATGACTACCACTACTGAGCATTTCATTTTAGATTAGGCTTTATTGAACATTTTCAATTAAAGTTTGAAAGAATTAAACTAAAAATTAAAGCAGTTTTTATTTAGTTTTACTAACCAGATCAATCCTTTGTGCTATATTTTCAAAATAAAATGTTAAAAGTTTTAAAAGTGAAATAATCCTTAAACATTATATAATAAGCATCTCTTCAAATTGTACAATCACTTAGTACCTCCTTCTCTATCAAGAATGTGATTAAGAACATCATCATCTCCCACAAAATGAACCTCCAGCATCTTGTCTTCCTTTAATTCTGGTTTACTCATTGTTGCCAACCTAAACAAAAACAGTAAGTTACTCAAAAGTGATGAAGAATTCATATCAACCACCAAATTAAACATTCACATAATGAATACATGTCTTTATCTAGTATTTTTAAAGTCTTTTTAAGTATAAAAAATATATTATGCATTACTATATTACTATATATTCAACTGTAGGTAACTCAATTCTTTATCTAAAAAATTGGGGAGGGAAAGAGATGTCTGAGATTTGAGAAGAGCTAAATCCTATCAAGGTAGCTAAAATATACTCAGAAAAAAATAAAATATACTCAGAAAAACAATTCAAGTTTTAATGAAT
Source organism: Mandrillus leucophaeus (assembly GCF_000951045.1). Taxonomy (NCBI): domain Eukaryota; kingdom Metazoa; phylum Chordata; class Mammalia; order Primates; family Cercopithecidae; genus Mandrillus; species Mandrillus leucophaeus. The sequence goes on along the minus strand of NW_012101432.1, from coordinate 2,340,673 downwards.
GCTCCAACCAATCTAGATAAGCACATTAACAGAAATAGGGTGGTTAATACATGAGTGTCTAGAAAAGTGATAGCCAAACAAAGAATAACGGTTTGGTGGATTATATTATCTGTTCACTAGAAAGCTATAGTCAATTGTGGGGAGGCTGTTAAACTTCATTTATGTCCTAAACCTGGATAAAAAACCCTCAAGCACCTCCCTTTACTTTTATGGAATGCTTACCAAATAACTTTACAAATATGAATATGGCTTTCTAGGTATCTTGGTAACTAAATAGTAAACACAAATCTTTTGAACACTTAACACTCAGTTCCTCACTGAACAAACCTCCAGAGTTTGGCAAGCAAAAGTTTGATCAACTGTGACTAGTCTGACAAAATGTACTTTCAGAACTTATTATGCTACTGACCTGAAAATAACTAATGATGATTTTAACTGTTGCCAGCTAATCAGTTTACCCAAAAAATGTAAACTAAGATTCAGTGTTCTTGGTGTCTTAGTGATTTATTTTCTCTTTTCTCTTTCTTACAATCTTATTTTCACCTTTTCTTTTGGCAGGAGAAACTATTGACTGTGTCTCTCTTTCCTCCCTCCCTCCCTCCCTTCCTTTCTTTTTTTTTTTTTTTTGAGACAGGGTCTCACTGTGTTGCCTTAGTCTCAACTACTTGGGCTCAAGCAATCCTCCTATCTCAACCTCTGAAGTAGCTGCGATTATAGGCACATGCCACCATGCTAGGCAGGTTTTCCTCTTTTTGTAGAGACAGAGTCTCACTATGTTGCCCAGGCTGGTTTTGAGCTCTTGGAATTAAGCAATCTTCCCACTTCACCCTCCCAAACTGCTGGGATTACAGGCACGGGCCACCACAACTAGCCATTTATCTCTTCTGAGTTCATTATCTGCAGGAAGAGAACTAATTCAATGTTACCAAGTTTTATTTTGACAAGCAACATGCTTAAATGACTTGTTTCACTTTTCATTTACCTTTTAAGGTACTACACATTCTGCAGCTGCAAAATTCAGATAGAGTCACCTGTAATTGGAAAAAGAACTCAGTCAGGGTCAGGTAACAGAAAAATGAAAGCAATGGGGCAAAAACAAGTTCCACAAGTTTTGACAAGCATGATAAATAGATAACATGTAGACCTTACAAAGCTAAAGCTGTTGTAATGGTATAGTAAAGGACAAAAAGACCATTACCAATTTGGCCAGGAAGTCCTAGATACTGAGAACATCTGGATGGAGTGGGAAGATAGGAGGACAAAATTTGAGTACTTACAATGTGCTAGACATAGTTTTGAGTACTCCATATGTATTCTCATTTAATCTGCACAACTCTATGAGGTTCATACTTTGTGTACAAAGATAATAAATACTGGGCTGGGTGCAGTGGCTCATGCCTGTAATCTCTGCTTTGGGAGGCTGAGGCAGGGGGATCCCTTGAGGCCAGGAGCTGAAGACAAGCCTGGTAACATAGTAAGGCCCTGCCTCTATAAAAAAAAAAAAAAAAAAAAAAAATTAGCTGGGAGTGGTGGCATGTGCCTATAGTTTACTTGGAGGCTGAAGTGGGAGGATTCCTTGAGCCCCAGAGTTCGAGATTACACTGAGCTATGATCACATTGCTGCACTCGAGCTTGGACGACAGAGTAAGACCCTGTCTCTAATTTTTTTTTCTTTTTTTTGAGACAGGGTCTGGGCTCTGCCACCTAGAGCAGTGGTACGCTCTTGGCTCACCACAACTCCGACCTGGGCTCGGGTGATCTGTCCACCTCAGCCTCCCATATAGCTGGGCCTACCGGCTTGTGCCACCACACCCCCGGCTAACTTCTGTGTTTTTTGTAGAAATGAGGTTTCACCATGTTGCCTAGGCTTGTCTCAAACCTTTGGGCTCAAGCGATCTACCTACCTCTACCTCCCAAAGTGCTGGGATGATAGGAGTGAGCCACCACACCAGGTCAAAAAAATTTGTTTAAACAAAAAATAAAAAATTGTGGACTTAGCTATGATATGAAGGAAAAATTTTAGAAATAAAAATAAAAAATAAAGATAATAAATACTTCATCTATAACTTATGACCACTGCTTGTAAAACATGTCCTCTTGGGCCTTCTTTCTAGTCATGATACTGCTTCCTATTATGGGGAATCTGGGTATATTAGAGAAAAAGTTTAATCCATTTACATATTTGTATAAAATAAACAAACAGGTTTTTTGAGGGCACTGTTTGTGAGGCACTGTATTAGGCACATTTATGTACACCAGCTCATTAAATCCTCAGATTCTCTCACATAGGTATTTTGCATCCCTCTCTTTATATATATAATGTCCCCAATTTACAAATGAGTAGACTGAGGCTAACTCATTAAATATTAATAACTCATTAAATTATTAATGCCAATACACACAATTATAAAGTCTATTAGAGTTGAAATCCAGGTCTGACTGATCCTAACTTCTTCTTTTTTTTCCTTCTTTTTTTTTTTTTTTTAAGACAGAGTCTTGCTGTGTCCCAGGCTGGAGTGCAGAGGCTCAATCTCAGTTCACTGCAACCTCCGCCTCCCGGGTTCAAGAGATTCTCCTGCCTCAGCCTCCCGAGTAGCTGGGACTACAGGTGTACACCACCACACCCAGCTAATTTTTGCACTTTTAGTAGAGATGGGGTTTCACCATGTTGGCCAGGATGGTCTCGATCTCTTGACCTCATGATCGGCCCACCTTGGCCTCCCAAAGTGTTGGGATTACAGGTGTAAGCCACTGTACCTGGCAGATTACTAACTTCCTGACCACTCTATTACACCACATACCTCTCCTGCCATCAAATAAAAATGTTATCCTAAATGCTTGTTTTTTTTGTTGTTCTGGGTTGTTTTTGTGGGGGGGGGTTTGTTTGTTTTTTGAAACAGGGTCATTCATCTCTGTCACCCAGGCTGGAGTGCAGTGGTGTGATCTCAGCTCACTGCAACACCTCACCTCAGCCTCCTGAGTAGGTGGGACTACAGGTGTGCAATGCCAAGCCTCGCTAATTTTTGTATTTTTTTGTAGAGACGGGGTTTCCCCATGTTGCCCAGGGTGGCCTGAGCTCAAGCGATCTGCCCACCTCAGCCTCCCCAAGTGCTGGGACTGCAGGTGTGAACTACTGTGCTGAATGCTAAATGCTTGTTTTGACCTCTGAAAACCATTCATAATAGGTCTAGTTATTTCTCTACATGTCAGTTAGGGTTAGGGTATTCTATAGCCCATAACTATAGAATGTCCAAAGAATTCTATAGTTTCTCTAACTTTCCAGTTCATTGGGTGAAACATTACTAGTTCTATCAAGCATACTTCAAAGAGCATGGCCAGAGTCAGCATAATCTACATTATTTTACTTAATTATATGCTGCCATGTACTACAAAGGATTTGAAGCAATGACAAGGATCAAATGTGATAAAACAAATTATAAATTATAAATGCTAATAGGGAGTCTGCATCAGAAAAAATATAACGGAAAGCAGAAAATAAAATCACAAAACGAATTTTTGGCTCTGAGCTTCCTGGTAATTAAAGGAAAAAGCAAGTAAAGGTCTGTTACATAATTCTTATTGGCCAAAGTTTAGTTGTTCTTGGGGATGGGGGGGACGAGATTTTCCAGGAAAATTTAAAAACAAATATTCTAGGCAACTAAGTATTGTCCTAGGCAATTTCCCTATGGTATTCTATATAAGAATTGCCTGGACAGAGGCAGCCTGAGTCTTGTTTGTAGCCAAGTGCATTTATACAAACATTTCCTTTTCTAATTTTGGAGCATCTTACTAAATAGTACAAAATCACCAAATTAAAGAAAATGTCCACAAAGACCTCATGAGAAACGTTTCCTTCTTTCCTTTCCAACAGTTCCTGAAAAACAAACACACAAACAAACAAACAAAAAACCTAACAATCACACAATAAAATGCAATATTTAGTGACCATTATGACCGTTCAAGGCATTGCCTTGGTGCTTACCGGTCACCCCTTTCAAGAAGTTAACTTCAAGGCAATTCAGCAGCACCAAGTGTTAGCAACACACTCTCCTTTGAAAGCAAATGAAAGATTTGCTGTAATTTTAAAAAACATAATCCTTTGAAAAAGGTTGGATAGATTAGTGGTTAAGCACCAATTTTAATATCAGAGAAACGTGAGTTCCAATCTCCACTCCATACTTTATAACTGTGTGACTTTGTCCAAAGTCCTGACGATTAAATGAAATCATGTGCCTGATGTATAAAAGAGCATCACTGAATGCTCCCAATTATCGGTAATTTTTTCTTTAACCTTTTTCTTTTTTAGCTCCTTACTGCAGTACACACTGAGATATTTTTACTTTAAACTTCAACTTCACCATGCAGATCTCTTGTACATCTCTAACTCATTCAACATCTAACAGAAAAACTGCTCAATAAGTGATAATGCCCGTTTAACGTGTAGTGCCCTTATATAACGGTGTAGGACCGTGCTATTTTTCTTCAGATTGCAATTTAACTGGGGAAAAGTGTAACGATTCTATTAGGATTTCAATTGTAAAATGAAAAGTAACGTCTCAACATCTTTTTGATTAAAAAGCTCTACCAACAGGGCCTGGCTTATCAACATTTTACAGCCAAGCGTGGCTCCAAGGTGACCGATCAGTTAGTTAGCAGGACACATGGGTGCCTCCAGGCTGGGATGACATCAAAGGTTCTAGCTACAGTGGTTCTGGGACGCGATCTCTTCCTCTTCATACCTCACAGGGCACTCTACCACTTTCGTTACAGATCTTCACAGTTCTCCTTTTCCAACCAGAGGGCTTCGTAAGCTGGGAATCAGGTATGTTAATATTAGGCGTCCCTTTCACAAAAGGCTTTTAACTGCTGGGCAGGCTAACGAAAGGTCCTCCCAGAGCGAGCCTCTCACCTCAAGTATTAAAGGACTTTGGCCTGCGCCTCCAACCTCTGGCCAGTTGGCTGCGCTCCACCAGCAAAGGGTTCTGGAGCCCCCGGGCAGCCTGCGGGGGGCAGCGAGGCGCAGAGACCATGTCCCGAGTGCCGAGGGAAAGCCCTGAGATGCGCGACGTGGGACGCTGGGGGCCAAGCTCCGACGCGGGGCTGTGTGCACCTGGACGCGCCTCACAAGCCGCGAGCTAAGCAGAAAAGGGAGGCAGGCTGCCCCGACACCCCACTACTCACCGCTAGGTTTCCGCCTGGCGCCGATCCGGCCGCCTCACGCCGGCCGAACGACACCCCGCTGAGTCGCCGCCGCAGGGAAAGCACCTTCGGCACCAACGGGAGAAGCCAATTTCTAGTAATTCGCGCCCGACGACGGCGGAGGTAAGGAGCCCTGCAGGCCAGCTGGGGGATGGGAAGCCTGCGTGCGGCACACCGAATCTCCCGCCCTGTTCAGGGGGCGGTGCCCGGGGAAGCCAATAGGAAGAGGAGTCGGCCAAGAGCGACGGCTCTGCCGGCCAGTCGGCGCCGGCCACTCGGCCCCGCCCATCAGGAAACCTGAGGAAAACGGATCCTTAGGCCCTGAGTTGTGGGCCTTATCTTTCCTTTCCTCTTTCCGTTTCCGGGGAAGGGAGAAGGAAGTGTTGTGTGGATGCGAGGAAGTTTGCAGAATAGCTGGCTGAGTGGTGGCTGTGTACTTGGGGTCGGGCGCAGTGGCTCACGCCTCTAATCCCAGCACTTTGGGAGGTCGAGGCGGGCGAATCACCTGAAGTCAGGAGCTGGAGACCAGTCCGACTGACATGGAGAAACCCCGTCTCTAGTGAAAATACAGAATTAGCCGGGCGAGGTGGCGGGCGCCTGTAATCCCAGCTACTCGGGAGGCTGAGGCAGGAGAATCGCTTGAACCTGGGAGGCAGAGGTTGCAGTGAGCCGAGATCGCGCCATTGCACTCCAGCCTGGGCAACAAGAGCGAAACTCCGTCTCAAAAAAAAAAAAAAAAGTGTTCGTTGGTTTCGCCAGGTACCTTTTGAAGAAAAAGGTAATGGAAATTGATTCGTGTTTCTTTTTTAAATATTTTCTTCATTTGGCGTGAAAGGTAGGATCTTGTACATCTCCAGGGTTTGGAGTAGGGAAAAGAGACGTTAGGAGAAGCACTGAATTATGGAGATGGGATCGGACGGCTAGTGGGATGAAGAGGCTGGGGAAATAGAATGAATAGACAGAGAAAATGATTGACTTCAACTATCCAAAATATAAAAAAGGCAAGACAGAGAAAATGAGGAAGAAAAGGAATGAACCTGGATGGGATCCATACAGTATTAAGAACAGGGTACTATTTCATTTGGATTCACTGACTCAAAACAAAACAAAACTACAGAGTACTCTGCGAATCAGAAGATAAGGATTCAGTATCTAGCGAGACACCTACAATCTCTGCATTCACTATAGTTACCTAGCACGTGAAGATATTGAACAGACAATATTGAGAAAAATGCTATTATATGGGAAGTGCATTGGAGCGCATGGTAGGAGTATCTAATTAAAAGTCCAGAAGGAGTCAGGAACAATTTTCTTGGAGGAAGGGATGTTTAAACTGAAACCTGAGTGTTGAATAGATTTAAAACAGGTCAAGAGGGGTGACATTTTCCAGGTAGAAGGTCCAAATCCGTGTAACAGCTGTGTAAAATGCCAAGCGTTGGGTCTGTTATTATGAAGGGCTTAGTTGGCCGTTAGGGCACTGGTCAGATTTGTATTGAAAGATCTTTGGATAAAGGAGGTAGGATTGGGAGGGAAGATATAGAGTCACGAGATTTGGAAGCTGTTTAGGAAATCCAGTTGAGAAAGAAATGATCGTAGCCTTGATACCTCATTATTCTATTTTGGCTAGGTGGAGTTAAGAAAACAGAAGAGAAAGGCAATTTTTTGTGCATTGTAAATAAAAAGAATTTGGGGAGTGACTAGAGACAGAAGATAAAGAGAACATAGCTTAACAGTTAACAACTATGTGCTTGAAGAGTGTTTAGAAATGTGAAGATGACTATCTAGCCCAGCATACACACCTGTAATCCCAGCTACTTGTGAGGCTGAGAAAAAGAAGATTGTTTGCATCCCAGAATTCCAGGATGCAGTGAGCAGTGATCTTACCTGTGACTAGCCACTGCACTCCAGCCTGGGCAACACATTGAGACCCCATTTCTCAAAAAAGAAAAATTTGAAAAAAAAGATGAAGATCTAGGAATGTTGAATAGATATGTTCTACTTATGTGTCTTTTATATATATATATATATATATATTTTTTTTTTTTGAGATGCGGTCTCCCTCTGCCTGCCCAGGCTGGAGTGCAGTGGCTACGTCACAGTTCACTGCAGCCTGGACTATCTATTCTCAACCAGACCTCCCACCTCAGCTTCCTGAGTAGCTGTGACTGCAGGCGCACGCCACCATGTCCGGCTAATTTTTGTATTTTTTGTAGAGAGGGGGTTTCACCATATTGCCCTGGTTGGTCTCCAACTCCAGAGCTCAAGTGATCCATCCTCCTGGGCTTCCCAAAGTTTTGGGATTACAGGAGTAAGCCACTGCACCTGGCTGTTTTTTAATATTTCTATGATGTCAGTAAACTCCCCTTCATTCCTCTTCTTTCCACATCTTGAAAAAAGGCTTCTACAGACCACAGAGGCCTTGGTGTGAGTGGTGGGTTTGGATGTAGTTTTTATGGTATATGTGTGGAAAATAGAGAGAAGGAGCTGAGTTTTGCATTTAAATTGATACTAAGATAAAAACAAAGAGCCATACCTTCAGAATGGAGACACAGGATTTAGGAGCAGCAGGAAGTTGAAGTCAGAGGGGACCATAAAATGGCAACTCACCATGTATTCATGGAAATTTTGCATAGGGCAGTAGACTGTTCCAAAGGGGGAAATAGAAGCTCAATATTGTAAGGGGTAGAGGCACAAGCAGTTAATTGGGTAATAGTTTGAAATTTAGGGACTGGCTTTAAAAAATCTCTAATCTATGAAACAGGGTGAAGACCTTTTAAATACCACTAAAATAACAATCAGAATTTTTTATTGAAGTATAAACATAAAATTAACAAACTAGAAAAACAGGTTAACGTAAGTTGGTTAGCTGGAATCCAGGCCTGCAGAGGGGGAAGCCAGTAATAAGCCTATTCGTGTCACAGAACTCCAGGTGGTAGTCTCAACAGCATGGGTCTGGTTCAGTGGCTCATGCCTGTAATCCCAGCACTTTAGGAGGCCAAGGCAGGTGGATCACTTGAGGTCAGGAGTGCAAGACCAACCTGACCAACATGGTGAAACTCCGTTTCTACTAAAAATAGAAAATTAGCCAGGTGTGGTGGTGCATGCCTGTAATCTCAGTTACTTGGGAGGCTGAGGCAGGAGAATTGCTTGAACCTGGGAGGCAGAGGTTGCACTGAGCCGAGATCGTGCCATTGCACTCCAGCCTGGGCAACTAGAGCGAAACTCTGTCTCAAAAAAAAAAAAAAAAAAAAAAAAAAAGCATGAAGCTGAGACTGGAGGATTGGTTGGGGGAAAAAAAAAAGGAGTATGAAGCTGAGACTGGAAGATCGGTTGGAAGTCTTGAAACAGTTAGATGCTAGATCTCCTGTCATACTTTGTGGAGGACCAGGAGATTACAAGGTGAACCGACAGGATCTAGACTCTACCACTAGGCACAACTGAGAGTAGAAATGAGGTCATACTGAAATGGGGAGGACAGGCTTAGGACCTTGTCTTACTTGGCTCCCAGAACGCTGGCAATGAGTCATATATCCCCTGAGCATTAAATTTAAAGACTTTTTCAGGCAAGCTAATCAGAAAAGACAGGAGGCCCCAACTGAAAAAGCCAGTTTATCAATATAGACCTACACTGACACCTACTAGCTGATAAGCCCTGTCCCTGCACGCTGAGCTTCTGATCAATTTTAGCGTTACCAAACTTTGGGATAAAGTCTCAGCTCTGAAAAAGAAAAAAATAAAGTAGGAGCAAACATTCTATGTAGAACCCAGAAGAAAATTTACTCAAAATTGTAATAAACTCTTGACGTTTTATATCTATTAAAAAAGGAATGTAAAAAGGAATGTGAGTCATCAAATTTAGATTCTTTAAGGAGAAAATAATTCTTAAAGTTTTAATTTTTAAATAGACTGCAGAATCAAGATGGTATCAGCTTATATCTTTTCTTCACCAGTGATCTCATCTGTCAGCACACTGAAGAAAATCAGAATCTTTATATTCTTCTTCAAGATGACTGAGTTAAAAAATGAAATCTTTTTTTAAGTTCATTTTTATGTTCAAACAAGATTTTTTACCCAAACCATATTTTACTTGATCAAATTCAAGAATATGATCTCAGTTCATATCTTCCAAATGGAAATACAACCTAAATAGCTGTATAGGTATCAGTGAGAGATCTAGATTAAGCAACCAGAACCAAGTAGGTCTTATGAACAAGTTAAGATACATTTATATTGGTCCCTAAGTTTGGGAAACTCAGTTAACTTTTGTCTTTGCCAGTATTGTGAAAAGCATTATATTGATGCTATTGCTCCTTGAAAAAATCCATTTTCTCCCTGGGTCTTTAAATAGTTTACTTAATAAAATTTTTGAGCCCCTAACTCTACCAGGGGCATAATGCCCAGGTATGGCCCTTACCCTTAAGGAATTTAGATTTTAGTTCAGTAGAAAGAATCAGGTAATTTCGACACAAAAGGGTGTAGGCTGGGCCCAGTGGCTGACACCTGTAGTCCCAACACCTTGGGAGGCTGAGGTGAGAGGATCATTGGAGCCCAGGAGTTCAAGGTCACTCTGAGCACATAGGGAGACCCCATCTGTACCAAAAAAAAAAAAAAAAATTCAAAAAGGTGTACTGAAAACTACAAGGACAACGGCCATTTAGCTTCATCTAGGGGTTGGGTTGGGGGATAGCAGAGGAACAGCCAATCCAATTTCAAAAGACAAGTAGACTTAAGCAAAAGAGAAAGTACTAGAGAAGACATTTCAGTAAGAGTACAAACTGGGTGTGGTAGTACAAAGGACAAAGGGTGTGATTGTACAAATGAGTGTGGTAGTACAAAGGACTTTGTTGTTACTTAAGAATGATAGGAGATGGGGTAGAAGTAGGCCACAGGGCCTTGTATGCAGGCTAAATAACATGGAATTTATCCCCTATATTGGAACCACTGGATAATTTTAACCAGGGTACTGATAAGCATTTAATATCCATCACTAAGGAGGATAAATTTACAGGCAAGGAGTCTAGTTAGGAGGCTATTGAAGCAGTCGATATGAAGAGGATATGAGTTTGTGCTTTAGTAGTAAAGGTGGGAAGGATTAATTTGGAAGAAAAAAGGGGGCAGTCAGCAGGATTTGGGGACTGGATAATAGAGGTGAGGGAGAGAGGAGATATAATTCTCAGGTTTCTGGCTTGGTTGCCTGGGTTAGTTCATTGGTGTGATGTGAGAGATAGATTACTGATAGAGGAAAAAGGTAGATGAGTTTAGTTTGAGGCATCTTAACTTTGAAGCGCCCAAGAGATATCCAGCTATCCAGCAGCCAGTTGGATTTAAAAGTCGAACATTCAAGAGGTCTAGGCCTAGAGATACAGATCTGGGGTCATCCGTATATAGATTTAAGCCAAGTGGTGAAAATGAGAACTGCAGGGACTGTGAGAAAAATAAGAAATGTGAGATATCTCTCATCTGAGACAGGCAGCAAGGGGATAAGGATAGTTGCAGACATAGTTCAGAACTTTGAAGTGGTAGTGGGAAATAGGAAATAAAGAACATTCATTCTAGCATCATGGCCTCCATTTCATAGAAAAAGAGTTGAGGCTGCTGAGAAAGTGATACTTTATGTGCCGAAGCTGTGGAATAGAAACTAAAGGGAATGAGAAAGGGGACAGGCCAAGAAGTGCAAGGGGCCAATGAAGATGTATTAACACCTACAGTGTTCAGTGGCCTGAGTTAGGGAATAGAGAAGGCAGACTAAAGCATTGATAGGGATGGATCTATTCTTTGGGGTGGAGGTATATTTATGTAATGGGTTAATAATACTTCTTTCTTATATTGTCAGTTACTATACTAGGTATTTCTCTAGGAAAATTTTATTATTGAGTCAGGTTCTGGACAGAAGAGAGAAAGCTTACCTATGCCAAAGATTGGTATAGCATTAAAGAGAATTTTCAATCCTGATTGCACATGAGAATTAGCTGGGGATCTTTGAAAACTATGTGATGCCAGATCCTACTCCCTGAGAGTCTGGGTGGGGCCAGGTCATCAGAATTGTTTTAAAAAATTACCCAGATGATTTTATTTATTTTTTTCGAGACAGACTTTCACTCTGCTGCCCAGGCTGGAGTGCAGTGGTGCGATCTCAGCTCACTGCAGCCTCCGCCTCCTGGGTTCAAGTGATTCTCTTGCCTCAGCCTCCAGAGTAGCTGGGACTATAGGCGCCCACCACCACACCCAGCTAATTCTTTTGTATTTTTAATAGAGATGGGGTTTCACCATGTTGACCAGGCTGGTCTCAAACTCTTCACCTCAGGTGATCACCTACCTCGGCCTCCCAAACTGCAGGGATTACAGGCTTGAGACACCGCGCCCAGTCGGCCAGATGATTTTAATGTGAAGCCAGGGCTGAGAACCAGTGAGCTAGAGAGAATTAAAAATTGGCAATAAAAATTTTTGTGAGATATGCAGTGGCCTAGATCCTGTATGTTAAACACACACTTGATAAAGGTTCAATAGATCTAATATGTCAGTGACACATGCCTCAGCAAATAACTTCTACCCTGAAACTTTTTTATATGTCAATTTGATTTCAGTCATGCTCGGGAAAAGTGATTATATCTGAGTATCTAGGAATAAAAGAGAATATGGCAGCCAAAACCTCCAAGATATTTTTTTTTGTACCAGGGATGGTGAAGCAGTCAGTGAGGACACATGAGATGACATCATCAAGTAAGTAGTGAAAGATTTGACACGGTAATCCTTAAAAATGTACACAGATGGGCCGGGCGCAGTGGCTCACGCCTGTAATCCCAGCACTTTGGGAGGCCGAGAGGGGTGGATCACGAAGTCAGGAGATTGAGACCATCCTGGCTAACACGGTGAAACCCCGTCTCTACTAAGAATACAAAAAATTAGCCAGGTGTGGTGGTGGGTGCCTGTAGTCCCAGCTACTGGGGAGGCTGAGGCAGGAGAATGGCATGAACCCGGGAGGC
>NW_012101432.1:2296602-2328386 GCF_000951045.1 Mandrillus leucophaeus | reverse complement strand
AAAAAAAAAGTACACAGATGGCTGGGTGTGGTGGCTCACACCTGTAATCACAGCACTTTGGGAGGCCGAGGTGGGTGTGAATCACCTAAGGTCAGGAGTTTGAGATCAACCTGGTCAACATAGTGAAACCCCGTCTCTACTAAAAATATAAAAATTAGCTGGGCATGGTGGTGGGCGCCTGTAATCCCAACTACTTGGGAGGCGGAGGCAGGAGCATTGCTTGAACCCAGGAGGCAGAGGTTGCAGTGAGCCAAGACCACACCATTGCACTGCAGCCTGGGCAATAAGAGTGAAATTCCGTATCAAAAAAAAAAAAAAGAAGTACACAGAGTAATTACAATAATGGGCAATTAGTTTTTGAAAACAATTCTGAGTTGGTCAGGCGCGGTGGCTCACGCCTGTAATCCCAGCACTTTAGGAGGCTGAGGCGGGCAGATCATGAGGTCAGGAGATCAAGACCATCCTGGCTAACACGGTGAAACCCCATCTCTACTAAAAAACGGAAAAAAAAAATTAGCCGGGCGTGGTGGTGGGCACCTGTAGTCCCAGCTACGTGGGAGGCTGAGGCAGGAGAATGGCGTGAACCCGGAAGGCGGAGCTTGCAGTGAGCCAAGATCGCGCCACTGCACTCCAGCCTGGGCAACAGAGCGAGGCTCCATCTCAAAAAAAAAACACAAAAAACAATTCTGAGTTTTACAGTGTGTATAAAGTCAATATAACGTTTGTAAATAAAGGAAATATATATAGATTTCTTAACATTCTGTAATTTTACTTGGAGGAAGTGAAGAAAGCCTGTGTTTGGGGAGTATGTTTGGGGAATTCCCTACTGAATATTGGAGAGAATAAAATAAAAAGCTTATTGAAGATAAGAGGATAAGAATGTTTTGTTTTGAGACTATTAGCATTGTTTCAGTTTTTTTTTTTTTTGAGAGAGGGTCTCACTCTGCCACCCAGGCTGGAGTGCAATGGTGCAATCTTGGCTCACTGCAACCTCCGCCTCCCAGGTTTGAGCGATTCTCGTGCCTCGGCATAGGTAGGATCACAAGGGTGCAATACCACACCCAGCTAATTTTAGTAGAGACAGGGTTTCGCCATATTGGCCACGCTGGTCTCAAACTCCTGACTTCAGATGATCTGCCCGCCTTGGCCTCCCAAAGTGCTGGGATAACAGACATGAACCACTGCGCCCAGCCTATTATCACAGATTATATCTATCGCATTTGGATTATCACCCAGGGCCAGATAAAGACCTTTACGTATCCTAAACACAAAAGACTATTCTTCTCCCCTCTCTCATGTACTTAAAAATTTAACATTAAATCATAACATAGTCATCAGCCTAACAAAGTTCTGTTTTCCTCCCATGCTACCTGGCAGTTTTTTTGTGTGGATGGGAAGGGTCATAGAAAAAACTTAAAAACATATATTTTTAAGTTTTATATTTTGGCAGTCTCTTCTGCTTTATTATGCTGTAAAATAGCTTTTCTCAACTGAGTTTCCTTACGTGAACCACAAAAAGACTATTTTCTCATTTTCCCTCAGGATGGTACACAAGAACCATTGTATATACATAGGAAAGAAGTTAACTTATAACTATGGATACTTAGGATGTTAGGGCTTCTTTCATGGATTTAGTTTGCCTATTAGCAATCTAGCTCTGTTGAGCTCCAACCCCTCCCTTTCTTCCCATCCCTCACAGAGGGACTGGCTTTCTGGGGTAGGTGTTTTGGCAAGTGTACTAATAGTTGAGAACAATCAATGCAATTAAGCAGTATATCACGATGTTTAAGTTCACAAGTACATTTGCCTGAGTGTCTGTGTTCAGTGTTAGCTCTTCCACTTACTAGCTCTGTGACTTTGGACAGCTGTACTTTACTTTTCTCATAAAAGAAGAATAGTACTTATCTAATGCTGTTGTATTGAGTATTAAATGAATTACTGCATTTTCTTTAAAGTGTTTAGAATAGTGCCTGGCACATCCTGAGCACCCAATAATGTTAGTTATTATTTAATTCACATGGGAAGAATCTTTGTACCATAAAACACTATGACTTACCTGGACAAGAGTTGTATGTGTAGGGATAGTGTGTGTGTGTGCGCGTATATAAAGTGCCACTATTCTATTAATATCACAATTATATTACAATACCTTAAAGGAAAATATTACTTTTTCCCGTTGTACTTTTTCTGTATTTTCTTTTGTTTTTGAGATGGAATGGCGCGATCTTGGCTCACTGCAACCTTCACCCCCAGGTTCAAGTGATTCTCCTGCCTCAACTTTCCTAGTAGCTGCGATTACAGGCGCCTACCACCTGCCTGGCTAATTTTTGTACTTTTAGTAGAGACGGGGTTTCACCATGTTGGCCAGGCTGATTTCGAACTCCTGACCTTAGGTGATCCACCCACCTCGGCCTCCCAAAGTGTTGGGATTACAGGCGTGAGCCACCACACCCGGCCCTTTTTCTGTATTTTGTAAATGAACAACCATTACATTTCTAATAAAGGGAAAAAATTGTAACTCTCAGTTTGTGAATCTCATCCTTACTAATGCAGATCCAGAGTCAAAGAGGAAAACACAGTCTTGGTTCTGGATCTGACAATCTTTGGATTAAGGGATAATAAATATCAAAAAGATAATGTACTTTGTTTGCTTGAATCTGAAATAAAATGGAGAATAAAGCTTTCACTCAGCAAGGAATAACAATCATAAAGAAAAAAGGCAGAGAAGAGATTTTCCCAGAAAATGCATGTAAAGAAAGGGAAAGGACAAAGGGCCTAGGGCTTAACCCTTGATTAAACCCATGTTCCAAGCAAAGGCTAAAGTATCTTTAGGAAAGACAATGTGGGAAAGGCCAAAAAGTTTAATGATGAGAGAACTAACTGCAAATAAGGGTGTGAAGAAACAAGCACCTTCATAAATTGTATTGTTAATTGTATCGTAATAATGTTGGTTCCTCTTTACAAGGACCCAGGAAAGAAAATATTTTAACATTAGAAATAGTTGTGCTTCGGCCGGGCGCGGTGGCTCAAGCCTGTAATCCCAGTACTTTGGGAGGCCGAGACGGGCGGATCACAAGGTCAGGAGATCGAGACCATCCTGGCTAACCTGGTGAAACCCCGTCTCTACTAAAAAATACAAAAAACTAGCCGGGCGAGGTGGCGGGCGCCTGTCGTCCCAGCTACTCGGGAGGCTGAGGCAGGAGAATGGCGTAAACCCGGGAGGCGGAGCTTGCAGTGAGCTGAGATCCGGCCACTGCACTCCAGCCTGGCCAAAGAGTGAGACTCCATCTAAAAAAAAAAAAAAAAAGAAATAGTTGTGCTTCACCTGAGAAACTTGTTGAATCTTAAGGATATCTGAAATTATGTAATTAATCTTACTTCTGTCTTTACATTTAGCTGCTTTAACGTTCAGTGCTAAATCTGTACCCCTACAATTAACTACAGAAATATATGGCACATGTTTTATGCATTAATTTCACACCTGCCTTTGTCTTGTTTCTCATTTTGTGGTGTTATATATAATTTTATATACTGCCTTAATGTTGTAGGGTATGATATAAGGGTTCAGATATACATAATTAAAATGGTACACTTTGAAAAAATATGAAAAGACCCTTTTAAGGTATAACATTTAGGTAACATAAAATCAACTCAGGGAAATCCAGTTAAAAGCCAAATAGAGCTGTATTTTTATACTGTACAAAAAAATTTACACTCTTAATGTAACTAGATACATCTAAGGGTAAATTACACATCTCTCAAACACAGTATTTTAACATCTAAGATATGTTTCTGCATTGCAGACTGATACTGAATTTTATACATCTTTATTTACAATAACTTAAAATATTTTTTCATCTCTGGCAGATATTTACAAGGTCAACAATGACTACATTTCACATTTCAACATCAACAGCATTAATCGGTTCAGTAAGACAGGATAATGGCTTACATGCACCAATAAATATGATCTTAAATTCACGGTTTTTTCTTCAGCTCTGAAAAAATGAAGGTTGTCACTAGTCCTAGGTTGAAAGGACATCACTCAGTACAAGTTGTAATTTCTATATGCCTATTCTATTTAAATTTTCACCAGCACTATTCTCTAAATACTTGGGAAGTTTATACCAAGTTATAGGTTGATGCTGGTAAAAAAAAAAAAAAAGGCTGATGTGTAGATTCCATATCCTTTTATGAAGCAAACATATGAAAGTGAGATATTTCTTATTTACTTGTCCAGTGTGAAAGAGATCAGATTACATAATGCCAAAGTAGTAAAAATCCTTTAGAAATTATAGCTCAGGAGACCCAAATTATCACGAGAAAACCAGTGGTAAAATAATTTTTGCACCCTAAAAACTGTTTCACTTAACCAGTTAAACTGAATGTAAGGCCAGAATAATTTTAGAATAAGAATAAAAAAGATTCAATGTCAAGTAGATGAACTTATTACAAATATTTTTAAACATGGAGCATCTCTCTCTATTCAGTATGGATGATAAAACTTACAAACAAACAAACCCCCCACCCTACCGCCAAACCCAGACCTGTATCAGTGATTGTTAGAAAGCCAATCCTCTCTTTCCAAGACAGCTAATCAGTATATTCATTACTTTTTAACTACTCCCTGCTATAAAAAACAATACATAAAACCTGTTTGGAATATTAATATGCAAATACATTTCATGATTTCCAAAAAAAAATTATTTAACTTTTGAAATAAATTAGTTCTTATTGGGCTATACATTTTAAAAAATGAGTGTTTTAGCTTTTCTTAATCCAATCCTGTTTTTCTGCAAAGAAAAAAACACTCAGAATGATCATGGACATATTTAACAAACTTTACCAGTTTAACCAATATTATACTTACAATAATTGCCACTGCCCTTTAAAATAGGTACATTTCCATAATGTCCCCCTAAATTTTACTTAAATGACCCACAATATTACACAATATACCAATTTTAGGAGTTTCCCCCTTTTTATTCAATCCTGATGAGTAGGATTCTTAATTTAAGGAGACAAGAAACTGTGCTATGAGGAATAATGTTTCGACTTAGTCTTTAACGAGTATTTTTGCTGGAAGTGTGAAATATTGACATTTATTGACATAAGAAAACCTAAAATGGAATCTTATAGCTACTGTAAATCTATTTTCCAGGTCAGAGAATATTTTTAAGATACTTTATATGTTAAAGAGGCTTCATTCCTTAACAAGTACTTTAAAAAATTATATTTGGTAGATACATTTTCTTTGGTAAATTTTGTAATCAATGAAGATGTAAAGAACTTCCTTTGATGTAATTAACACTGAGCTGTTTATACTCAAATACAGCAAACCATATTGGTATGAATTCTGTAATTGGGGATGAGTTGTCCAATTAAGTTCATTTCTTTGAAAATAAAAGGATTTCTTTATTAGACCTACTTCCAGATACACATTTTTAAAGAGACTCATTTATACTTTAAGCTACACCTAATTCTATTTTTTATAAAATCAATATTAAACATAATAGCAGACATCTGAATATGCCTTAATTTGTAAACATGATTAACACAATTTCTAAAAATCCAGAAGCAAAACATATACCCTACATTTCTGTACTATGCTGCCAGTTATTTCACATCATTCCCAGCTTTCTGCCAATTTCTATCCTGAATTGTTTACTCTTATATAGATTTCTCATAGGACTATGGCTAAGATTACAAAAATACTGAAAAGACTGAAGTTACCAAAATGTTGTACTTGTGTGGTCAAGTTCAGAAGAAATATGCCTACATGGGCAAGGAGGTTGGGTGGTGATGACTCCTCCATGAATATTCTATATATGCTCAGTACCAGTATGATATACCTATTAGGTACACATAATGCAAGTAATACTAAAATTTGTCTTACATTATCAATATGACCACCTTGGCATGGAAAACTGTACCAATGTGATGACTCATAATTTTATTAGCATTGTTAACAGTTTTACACTGCATTCCATCTTCTCATAACCAGGCAAATATTTTAATTTCTAATTAGTTTTCAAACAACTTGTTTCTAAAAACACTTTAAAAAAATTAAAGTATTACAAGTAAGTGTCTCAACCAACTTAGTGGTAAAACGATGACAATAATCATTCAACTTGAAAGATAAAAAGTCTCATGTTCAGACTGTTTAACATAGCTGTACGTAGAAAAATTGCTCTAAAATCTTACAGAGTTTCTGATCATTGGCATGACCTGTTAAACTTTTTAAAGCTGAAAACAAATATGTAACTGAAATACTGATTAAAAAAGAAAAACCCAAAACATACTTTGTAATCCAAGGTCAGAAATGGAGAGATATTCCTTGCCAGTGTTTGTAATAAATAGGGGACTACCCCTAAAGACAGGTACTACATTTTTTATTTACAAATGAACATGCAGAGATTTAAACGAGACAACTGATTGTCAACAACTGAAGTACTAAAAAATTGACTCCATTAAAATATTCACAAAAGTAGTGCAAACAAAACAATCTGAAGTTATTCTCAGTATTCCAGTGTCTAATAAACAATTTTAATTAATTTAAAGCTACTACGTGGAATTTGAGAATACAGACTGGAAATACTGAGCTTATATAGCTGAGACTACTGCATTTAAGACATTTTATACGGTATATACACACTTTAAATGACATCATGGTCACTGTTCCATTATGGAATCATAAGCTTCACACTATAAAACCTTTTTCAATCATATAAGGAAATATTGCTTGCATTTGCTCTAAGCATAAGTAAGATTCAGTCTCTTTCTACATTAAAAATTAATGGAATCAAATTTATTTAATCTTTACTTTGCAATACTCTGTTGTGCAATATAATTAGCTTGCCACACTGGTGACTGAAAGCTGGCTGACTCAAAAATTACTTTAAAATAACTAGAAAACACTGATCAAAGCCGTTTCATTGGGTTTATTTTACATTTAAATAAATCCCAACAAATGTATTCAACTATAAAATGGCAGCATACAACTGTTATGTGGCAGAAAATATGCATAAATTAGAATAATGTGTTGATCCTTACATCTGTAGATATACTTAACATTTCCAACACTTCCCCATCTAGATTACTGTACATTTGGATTTAACACTTTTCTTAATGTGCTGTATTCACCAACTACTAGACCAGAACTATAAAGAAACTGCAAAAATGGAGTTAACAACCCACTGCCTCCCCAAACCCGTGAGAGACTGCGTTTGATTCTGGCTCTGCTTTAGTTATATGACCTTGATCATACCACAACCTCTGAGCTTCCGTTTCTTGAGGATGAATGTTGGGGTGAGGGAGTGGGAGACTAGCTAGATTATCCCTAGGGTTTCTTAGCACAGTTCTGATTCTATCATAAGCAGACAAAGAAAAGTGAATTGGAAAGGAATGGGAATGGTAAGGGGTAAAGGTAAGGGGATCAGGATTTTAAAATAACAATTTTCCCCTTAGCTTCTTAAAATATTTTCACATTTAAAAGTCTTCAAGCCAGGTGTGGTAGTTATGTCTGTAATCCTAGCACTTCTGGGACGCCAGGTGGGTGGATCTCTGAAACCCAGGAGTTCAAGACCAGCCTGGGCAACATGGCAAAACCTCGTCTCTACTAAAAATACAAAAATTAGCCAGGCATGGTGGGGCATGTCTGGAGTTCCAGCTACTCCAGAGGCTGAGGTGGGAGGATCACCTGAGCCCAGGGAGGTCGAGGCTGCAGTGAGCCGTGATAGTGCCACTGCACTCCAGCCTGGAGGACAGAGTGAGACCCTGTCTCAAAAAATCAAATCTTCTGAGTTAACTATTCACTTTGCATTTTAGTTTGCTTTCCAGTAATTAATGTCAGAGCAGAGCTCCCAAGCCTTCAGCTATTTCTTTGTATTCTTTTATCCAACTTGGCATACATGGCACCAACCTATTTGTTTTATTACAGAAAACAAGTATTTTCTCCCTAAATATCTTTTTCATAGATGGTTAGACTTATAGAAATTAGAAAATATACAACAAAAGCTTGTTAAAAAAGTATAAATATTGCTGGCATATATCTGTAACAGCTGTTGTATATCTGAAACAAACTATTTTAAATTAAATGCCAAAAATAATGCATGTTAAAATGCATAGTTAAAAAGTTAGAAAATTTGACTCTCAGTTTGTTAAACTAACGCCTTCCATTTTAACTAATAATAATTCTTGCACAAGAAATCTGTTGTAAGACCCTGAATGCAAGGTTTAGACTAAATGAAATGTTTCTTCACTGAGGTCAACCCACATCACCTAAAAGAATAGAAAACAAATGTTACAGGGTCATAAAATGTTAATGTGTGTATGTATACGTACAAGCATATATGTATATATATACAGATAAATAAAATCCTCTAAGATGAACTTTTTTTTTTTTTTTTTTTTTTTTTTTGAGACGGAGTCTTGCACTGTCGCCCAGGCTGAAATGCAGTGTCGTGTTTTCAGCTCACTGCAACCTCCACCTCCCGGGTTCAAGCGATTCTCCTGCCTCAGCCTCCCGAGTAGCTGGGATTATAGGCGCCTGCCACCATGCCCCGCTCATTTTTTGTATTTTTAGTAGAGACAGGGTTTCGCCAGGCTGGTCTCGAACTCCTGACCTTGTGATTCGCCCACCTCAGCCTCCCAGAGTGCTGGGATTACAGGTGTGAGCCACCGTGCCTGGCCATGATGAACATTTTTTAAAACCAATTTTTCAGTTATAACATAAGATTTCTAGCCAAAGGAAAATTTTGTTGTATTTATTGTAACTTTTGCTGTAATTTGGTATTGTGTGGTATTTCTTTTGTGCTGTAAGTAAAATCATGCTAGATTTAGATGCCAATAAATGCACAATCTGAATTGAAAACAGTCTTTGTACCTCTCAAATAAAACCATAATTTATGCCATAAAGTGACTGACCTCCAGCCATAGCCAAGATCTCACTTTCTAGGTGAGTATAATGCTCCTTTCCTTACATACCTGAAACTGCCTTTTTTAGTATGTTATAGACCTTTACAGCTCATTTATTTTGGCTATTTTTAAACTCCTTTCATTTATTTGACATCCCTTAAATTAAAAGAAAGGATATTTAAAATACAACTTTGTGATATATACATATACACACCATATATATATATACACACACACACAGACACACATAAATCAATAAATTGTCTATTTATCAACTTTTAGCTTTACCCCGGACTTTGGCAATGTTGTAGATACTAGTTCAGGTTCTAGTTTTCCATTTTCACATGAGCTGGAAAATGTTACAGACTACCAAATTCAAACAAGCATCTCATATATAAAGAGTCTAACAGAAAGTCTCTTAGGGAGAAAAGAAAGTTCTTACAATAAAAACGGGAGCATTGCTAGGTGTGAAAAAAAAACCATTTTTTTCTGTTATTTATCAAAATCTATTGTAATTTTAATGGTAGGGATAAAATTTTAACTTTTGTTAATTAGGAGAATACTTGCTTTCTATAAATTCAGTATTTTTTTTAAACAATAATCAAGTAAAAACATCTAAATGTACAAAGCACTAATAGCTCTGATGTATTCTGTGGAAGGATAACTTATAACAGTTTAAGTCACAATACACTGATTTTTTAAAACCCAATATATTCCTCCCTTCTTTTTCAAACATCAGAGCCTGAGACCCAGAAGAGGTTATGATAAAATCTTATCCAACCAGATCAGAACTAAGAAAATTTTTTTTACCAATAATGTTTTTGTAACCTCTTAGCAGTTACCAAATGCTACTTACATACATTCAACATCTAGCTTACTGGCATGATTTCAAAGTTTTATAAAAATGAGAAACTGCAGATATATGATTAGAAGGTACACAAATTGCATTACATTAAACACAAAGGCAGTGTGGTCCTTATAGGAGAAATCAAGGTCAGTACCCCCTGGTAGAAATGTTCTATAAAAATGTGTCACATTGAAGTATCAGTGTTTTCAGCCAATTGTCTGTCCCTGATATATTTCCTTGGAGTATGTAATGTATCAGGACTTTAGGTTTCTTAATCCAAAATACCTGACTGAATTTAGGTACATCTAGAAAGCAGCTGAAAGGGTTTCTCTTATAGTCTGACATAACAGAAAGTAGATTGAGAAATCCCTCTCTTTACCTGAAGATGTACTGTTATACTTCAGCCATCAGCTCACAAAGGAAAAGAAAAAAAAGAAGAATCAAAATCTCCTCTCACACACACAATCTCCACACAAGCTAAACAAAAACCACCCCTCCCCCCACAAAACCCCAGCACCAAAGTGTCAATCATTCCTGGGAAATAGAACATGCCCCTCAGAATCTGATTTGTTAGTTGGCCAAACTTGAAGGACAGAAATGACCTTATATGTCCTTGTGGGGAAGAGGGAAGACATGTTAATAATGACTATAGAGCCATTGAGAAAGTGCATTATCAATTACACAATCAACTTAGAGCCCTGTCCTCCAATGGAGGTGGTCACAACTTGATTTAAATGCCTCCATAATTGAACATTTATGTCTTCGGGATAAACGAGATGGGGGGTGGAGAAAGAGCTACCCTCATTTTAATGAAAAAGTGCAGCAGTCTACCACCTTTCCCCATGCTTCTCCAGAAAATGATTGCACAGACTCAGAGAAGTCCAAAGTCATAGCAGAATCTCTGAGGCACTCCTGGTTAAGAGAAAAAAATATGATCCAGTAATCTTCATAGTTCTCTAGATTATGAGAACAAACCCGTTTTGTTTTGTTTTTAAACAAAAGCCAAAGAATCGTTTCATAGGGATCATATACACCATTTCCTCTAACGTATCCTCAGTCTCACAGTGTTGAAATGGGACCGATCAGCCTACGATGGATTGCACATCACCCAAGGAGAAAGGAAGGCATGGAAAAGGCAAACATTTTATACTGCTTCACAAACACATTTACAAGGAATACGTGAAGATGTAGGAAAGAGGGATAAAGAAAACCTTATTGCTGTTTTGATACAAAATACAGTATGAAGATACCTAAACTAAATGAAATCTGATAACAGTGACCAGTATTTTCACAATGTGGGATGAAGTGTCTTCTTGCACAATGAAATGTTCAGTTTAAAAGGTAAGCAGAAAGATGAGGGAGGATGTCAAAACTACACCTGGGATATTAGCTGCATATTGAAACTTGGGGATCGAGACTGCTTGGTTAAGGGGGCTCCTGGGCTGAGAAGCTCTTTACCTTCGCCAGCTTGACCTAGCCGGTCTTCCTGCAGACTGACAGTTGAGTATCGATTAGCATTGTTAGCTGCTAAATTAGTACCTCCCTCAGTGCCAACCCCAATGCTGGTACTTGCTTGACTGCCATTTACATAGTCAAATGATTTACTTGAGGAAGCACTGGCTGTCCGGATTAGACTTAAGCTATTGGTTTTTGGCACCACCTGGCCAGCAGGCAGGCTCAGGTGTTTCTTCATTGGTGTCAGCTCAACTGAATCTACACTAAGATCAGTTGGTTGCTGTACATACTGCTTGCGAACTACTGAATCTCGAGGGCTCTCACTGGATTTGATGGCAGAGGCTGTTTCTTTATCCTTGGCTGAACGCCCAGTTGCTACTTTCCTTAAGCTTCCCCTCTGAGAAGAGGAGGATGGTTTGGTCCCAATTGGCTGACTGCTGAGGGAAGCCCCTGATGAAAATCCTTCATCTGCATCATTCAGGTTTACAGACTCCTCTCCTCCATTTACACCCTCAGCACCTAAGAAAACAAATCAGACAGACTCAGCAACAGCTAAATTAAGTAAGAAGCAGCTGTGAATAACAATACTGACCTTATCTCTTGGGTAATGCTTGCTATAGGTTGTCAATAGCCCTACTATCAACACTTCCCCTAAATAATTTAGGGGAAATCTTAATCTACACAGAGTTCTACTATGCTCAAACATGTTAATTTAGCTTTATTTAGTCCAGTTTTTGTAAAACTATCCACAAACATATCTAGTATATTGTCAGTATTTAGGCATGTAAAACAACTAGGTAAAATACAACAGTTAACATAAATTTTTATAATGCACTCTATCATTCTTCTGAAATGACTATATCTACCTACTGGGGAAAAAAAAAAAAAAAACTTTGCCCCTCATACCTTCTTTAACCCACCATAAGATGTGCAAGAGACCCTCTTCTAATTCCGGTTACCCAGAATTATACCAAAAACTCATTTATGCTTACAGGCCAAACTCTTTTTAACTATAATAAAATTTATATTTACTCAGTGGTTGGTTAACTGCTTCTATATGGCTTTAGAACCTTTAACATGGAACTAGCAATTTTTTTAAATAACTCAAAACTATATTGCTTCTGTAACTTCACAGTCATATTTTGTCTTATGGCCTTTTCTACTCACTGGTTTCCATATTTTGATCAATTAATGTGAAGAAAATATTATCAGAGAGCAGTGGTAGGGAACCAGCAGGGGTATTTAAGAAGGATTTATATTTTCTATATGGTATGTTTTGATAATATTTTATGTAATTATTTCTGTAATATTTTAGATTCTTAGTATTGAGATATCATAATCACAAAATACTATAGTGTCCCATCACATTTCATTTCATGCAGAAACTGCAGTTAACAAAATAATTTTTTTTTTTTTTTTGAGACAGAGTCTCACTCCGTCACCCAGACTGGAGTACATTGGCACGATCTTCAGCTCACTGCAACCTCTGCCTCCCTGGTTCAAGTAATTCTCCTGCCTTACCCTCCCGAGTAGCTGGGATTACAGGCATGCACCACCATGCCCAGCTAATTTTTGTATTTTTAGTAGAGATGGGGTTTCACCATGTTGGCCAGGCTGGTCTCCAACTCCTGACCTCAAGTGATCTGCCCACTTCAGCCTCCCAAAGTGCTGGGATTACAGGCGTGAGCCATCTCTCCCGGCCAACAACAGAATTCTTATCTTGGGTTTTTGTGGGAGGAAGAGAAGAATATATAATATATTGAGCTTGCAGTTTACAGAAAGCCACTTCTCTTACTGAGAGTATGATCAACATTCTCTTAGAAAGTAATACATTTGCTTCTTTCAAGAACTCATATTGGCTTGCTACCTCATTAAATACATTTTCCAGACTGCCATAAAGTTTAATCTGAATCTACAAAACAGATATCAACATTACAGGTAAGGTAAAAATGTTAGGAAAGAATCTAAACAAATATTAGAGATATAAGTTACCTAAGCAAAATATATACAAAATATTTAAACACAATCTTTTATTTAACATAGTACCTGGAAAAATATTTACTTAGCTACATTTACTCATGGATTATTTTCTTCCTTCTAAAGAACGAAATAAGCTATCCTTAAAGCAAAAGGCACCTTATTATATCCAGCAGTTTAATAATCTTTAATCATCATGCAAAGCCATATGAAAATGCATTTACTAAGAACAGCAGCAGCTGACACCACTTCTCTCAACCTCTTCAAAAGAACTGTATATAATGTACTTTTATGATATACCTCAAAATAAAAACTTTATATTCATATGATACATTTTAGTAATTTACTTACAATTAGTATAAAGAACTCCAAAATGCCCAAGAAAGGATAGTTATTGGGTCAGAATTGATATTAGTGATATAAAACTGGGAGTGAACAGAAATGTATCATTAGGTATATTTATTAGGAAAGGAGACTGAGAGACTTAGTGCTAGCTTCTGAATCTTGCTACATGCAGATCTGATGTCCATAAAAAAGATGGTAACATAAAAGCCATCATGCAAGAGAATCTATTGATATTTTATATACTAAGAAATGCTTAGTATATATAATGGAATACTGATTATACTTTAATCACAGGTATTGTCTTCAGTTTAGTAATAATTTTTAAAAACATTTGTTTATTTATTTTTATTATATATTTTTTGAGACAAGGTCTCACTCTGTTGCACAGGCTAGAGTGCAGTGGCACAATCACAGCCCACTGTAGCCTCAACCTCCCAGGCTCAAGTGATCCTCCCACCTCAGCCTCTCAAGTAGCTGGGACTACAGGCATGTGCCACCATGCTTGGCTAATTTTTGTATATTTTGTAGAGACGGGGTTTTGCCATGTTGCCCAGGCTGGTCTCAAACTCCTGGGCTCAAGCAATCCACCTGCCTGGGCCTCCCAAAGTGCTGGGATTATAGGCATGAGCCATCATGCCTGGCCAGTTTAGTAATAATCTTAACTCCAGCTTTAAAAGTCACAAATAGAATGTACTCGACATCAGGAGAAAAGTAGGTAATGGGCTTATATTGTCTCTTCAATTTCAACATGTAATAAACCCAATTTTAATTGTAAAATTATTTAAAACCATCATAGCAGAAAACTAGTCAATAATCTATGTCAATCCAAAAGCTTCAGCAGAGTTCAGAATTACCAAAACTTTTCATAGGTTTTAGTAATTTCCTTTCTTCTGTTTGGTGGGGTATGGTGGCTCATGCCTGTAATCCCAACATTTTGGGAAGCCAAAACAGAACCTTTGAGTTGAGGAGTTTGAGACCAGCCTGGGCAAATAGCAAGATCCTATCTCCAGAAAGTTAAAAAATTAGCCAGATGTGATGGCACCCACCTATAGTCCCAGCTACTGAGGAGGCAGAGGTGGGAGGATCACTTAAGTCCAGGAATTCGAGGTGGTAGTGAGCTACGAATCTTAAGGAGGCTGGGTGCAGTGCATCACACCTGGGAGGCCAAGACGGGAGGAGTGCTTGAGCCTGGGAGTTCAAGACTGGCCCGGACAACATAGCAAGACCCCATCTCTACAAACAATTTAAAAATTAACTGGGCATGGTGACATGCCTGTTGTCCTAGCTACTGAGAAGGGTGATGCCAGAGGTTTGCTGGAGCCCAGGAGTTTGAGGTTACAGTGAGCTATGACTGTGCGACTACACTCCAGCCTGAGCAACAGAGTCAGACCATCTGGGGGTCGAGAAAAAACCCTCAAGAAAGAAAAAGGCAACAGTGTCTCAAAACATTTTTCCTTTGTAATTTGCTCCAAAGGTGATAACAATACATCTGGTCCGAAGAGGAGACATCTGAAATTGATTTTTTTCTTTTTTTTTTTTTTTTTAATTCCTTTTTGTATTTACACTGAACCCCAAGAAGCTATGAAATGGATTTTTAATGAACATTTCTATTCATGGCTGACTTTACCTATACATTTGGCTTCTGTTAATATTGATTTAAAACTACAAATAGGCCGGGGTGGTGGCTCATGCCTGTAATCCCAGCACCCTGGGAGGCTGAGGTGGGCAGACTGCTTGAGTCCAGGAGTTTGAGACCAGCCTAGGCAACATGGCAAAACCACATCTCTACTAAAAATACAAAAAACTAGCCGGCTGTGGTGGCGTGCCTGTAGTACTAGCTATTCCAGAGGCTGAGGGAAGATCACTTGAGCCCAGGAAGTTGAGGCTACAGTGAGCCTTGATTGTGCCACTGTACTCCTGCCTGGGTGATGTGAGTGAGATCCTGCCTCAAAAAAATAAATAAATAAGACTACAAACAATCTGGATTAAAAGGTAAAATAAGGAAACATTCCTCTTTCCTTGTGGCTACACCTTCTTCCTCCCTCCCCCAAATTGAAATTTTACCAGTGATAGATATTAAAATAGGATATTTTAATATTTTATAGGATATTAAAAAGGAACTACTATTTTGGTTCATTTGTTTCAAAGTGTATGACTTGATGTATTTGAAGGAATGCTTCAACCTAATCCTACACTTTCTGGAATTTGAGCAACTGTTGATTAACATGGTACTATATTTAGCATAAATACTTCCAATATTCTAGCAATAGTAGTAGATAAATATCAAGTGGCTCAGTCATTCAAAAATGTTCAGTTTAGGCCAACTCTGGGTTCCACATCTATTCATCTTCTTATTGTTACATGTTTATACAAGATAAAACTTACTCCTAGGGATAACGTAATAAGATACAGGGAATAAAGGGAAGGCTGCATCTTTCAGAGCCATTTAAAGGATCTCTCAAACAGCACCAACTTTTTTGGGTCCCTAGGTCATGCACATGCAACACTGTTAAATGAAATAAGGTCAATCTGGGTAAATGGGCAAGGGAACAGAGGGTAGATTTAGATTCTTACTGAGCATGCTCAAATTTCTAATGCACCAAAGAGCAAGAGAGTTCCCTATGGTGGAAATTAACTGCTTTATGTATGTTTGGTCTTTAAGTAAAAATATATAACCTCATTTAAAGCTACTTGTTTGATTTAATAAGTATAAAGGATCCACAGTAGCAATACATTAAATAACTTTTTAAAAACTGGCTACAGTTCCCTCCTTTACAAAGCTAATTCCTATGGCATTACATGCAAAACAGCAAGTAAATACTTTCCCAACAAAGAGAAGCATTCTTTTGCAGATGGGGGTTCAAGGGAAGGGTATTAAAAAACCCCTCCATGTTGTGATACTTACATTATAGAAATAAGGCTCTACTAGGATATCTGACCTCTAAATATAATAATACATTTTAATTCCATTGAATTTAATACCACCATTATTTACAGTAAATTGTAAAATGTACTGTGCATCAGGATAGCACATTTATAGAAGGTGTCAGTAGTTTACTAGTTAGACCTAAGCAACTTAATCTACAGATGATAAAGCCAATGAACATCAGCGTACTTGGTCAAAGAGCTAAGAAATTCTTCATTGAACACCACAGAATTACACATAAACCAGCTGGCTCCACTTCAATATCTTAAAGATAATATGCTAATGTTTTAAAACTCTCTTCAAAAATTTTAAAGAATAAATTATTGTATAATTAAAATCATTCATGTTGATGAATAAGGCTCATGTCCACTGGGTACATTTTTCTTTCCTAATGTTAGAATAAACATGCTCAGTAATAAAAAAAATTCCAAGCATTTGCAGACCTTTTGGAGACAGGACCCTGCCTTGTTAGTAGCCATGCCAAGCTGTTCCTTGATTACACAGGATGCAGACTTCAGACCAGCACAAATGGTAACTAAAGATTGCACCTGACCCGGTGCTATGCATATGAGGAGGGAGGGTGCTTTGCAAGGAGAAGCTAATACACCCTGGGGTACTGGAAACACACATTAGAATGGAAAGATGCTCTGCTTGGGGATAGAGAGCCAGGATCCTTCTCCAGCAACTGCCTCACTGACTTCTGCCTCCTCATCTCTGTCCTACCCTCTGTTGTGGCTGTTGCTGAGTTGGGCTCGGGTGAGCCATGCTCAGGGGTCCTGCGCACCAGCACCTCCCCCTCTTGCACACGTTTGATCCCTAGGTCAGTGGAGCCGTGTTGGATCGGGGAGCCAGGAATACTTGAGTCAGCCTCGTTTGAGAAGTCAAAGCCATCTGGGATTCAACATATAAAATTTTAGTGCTTTTATGCTGCTCTATTATTTTCTGAGCATTTTGACCCAGGCAGATAAGAAAATGTATATATGGATATGATATAAACACAAACACTATTTATATAGTTACATGTGTGTGCACAGCATGCACACACATAAGGCAGCAGATGAACAATGTGAGGTTTGCAAATGAATTAAGACAGAAAAATCAGGATCATTAAAATGGCAATATCTTTTAGGCAAGACAGCTTGACTATTCAAGTACCATGTGTATGAAATACTGCTGGATTCAGCACTTACAAAAAAAGGAAAGGCAAAGATAAAAATCCAAAATCAAGAATAAATCATTTTATGAATAGCTTGCATTATACTGTTAGTTTGGCCAGTTATATAGTTTTTCCCACAGTGCTCATACGTGCACCTTTTTTTTTCCAGTATGGTAACAAGGTTAAAGCAACTTCTTTCCTATTTTTCTTATTTAGTTCAAAAAAAGACAAAAATTAACCTCATCTTATTTTGTTTTAATCTTCATACAGCAATCTAAACATCTATTTTATAAATACATATTAAAATAACTAGACATTTAGTCACATTTCTAGTGATAAACAAAAAAATTTACTTTACACAGGGTCTTTTAATATCATGTGCTAAGACAGTCTGTAAAAACAGTGATAAATTTACTTGACTCCATGTGTGGACTATGGGGATTTTGTACTCACCTTCTCTTCTCCATCTATGACGACGGATTGAAGCTGTTGTAATTGCAGTCCGAGAAATCCTCGGCACTGTTGGAGTGACTTCAACTTTAAGGACTTTCTGGCCTTCTTGTGTAGAATCAGGAGCATCAAATGGTAATGAGTTTTTCATGGCATTGGCAACCTAAAATGATAATATAAGTCTATACAAGTTTACAATCAATATGCATTTTTGTTTATACTACATGTGTCCATAACTTTTGAATATGTATTTAAAATTTGTATTATAATGTTTAATAAATGTATCTTTCTTGTTCTGTATTCTTTTAAGCAGGCTTTTCAAATGAGAATTTCTAAAATATGAGTCACATACCCCAATGATGCCTTAAAATTGTTGACTTTCAAAGAGAAAAAGCATGCCAAAGAAATAATTAACATATAAACTCTGATAATGAGACAATTTAGAATTGTCTGATTCTTCAGATAAATAACATGCAAAATTTAATCTCTAATAAAACATTAGGATGTTCTCTGCTCTTCTGTTTACATGAGGAGAAATGTTCCTTAAATATTTCTGACATTTTGTTCTACCATTTTCTGCTCCCTGAAGAGGAAAGTGACATACCTGGTAATTGCCATTTGACTGATCCATGTTTCCTAACTGGGCTGTACTAATCTAGCAAAAATCTTGAGCTAAAGGATTGTCTTGCTCCTTCCCTCTACACTTGGACAAGCCCACATGGAATTAAGCAGCCTGGATGGGTGTGCCTGATCTGCTCACTCAAACATTCTTGCCAGTGGGCTGTTCCAAGGTCTAGATGTGGAGGAAAGTCTTTCAATTTAGCTTTTAACAGTAATGAAAATACTTGTTCCCCATATACCAACTATTTTTCTGTTTATCATATGGCTCTAGATTTGAACAGGGAAAGAGGGTATTATTATTGTGTCCCTCAGAGACCACGGACAATAAAGGAATACCGTAACTAGAGTTACTAATCTCTTTACCTGTATTGCCTTGGAAATGCCACCTCTACTTAATTTACAAGATTGTTGAAAGGATCAGCTATTAAAGAGTTTCATAAGTTCAAGGTACTACTCTGATGATGTAATTTTTAAATCTTTTTATCCATTTGTTTTAATATAACTCTTAGGGTAAGATTACGAAACAAATGGGAATTCAAATGGAGAATTACTGCAAATGCTACCTTGATAAATTTATATTTAGCTTAAATATTTTAAAAATGATATAAATAAAATGGCTTTTAAAAAGCTGAGCCAGGCATGGTGGCTCATGCCTGTAATCCCACCACTTTGAGAGGCTGAAGCAGGCAGATCACTTGAGTCTGGGAATTTGAGACCAGCCTGGGCAACAAGGTGAGACCTTGTCTCCACAAAGAAATACAAAAATTTGCCAGGTGTGCCGGTGTGCACCTGTAGTCCCAGCGACTCAGGAGGCTGAGGCAGGAGGACCACTTGAGCCCAGAAGGTGGAGGTTACAGTGAACTGTCATCACACCACTGCACTCCAGCATAAGTGACAGAGTGAGACCCTGTCTCAAAAAATAATAGTGATTTTTTGAAACAGTGAAATAAAAAGCTGTATTCTTACAATACTGCAAGTAGAAAATAGTATTTTAAGAATACTGTTATCAAAATACTACAAAAAGCTTAGGAAATTGGAAAGGAATAAAAATTCACAGTCAAATCACCTAGACAACTATTATAGCATTTTATATGTTTCCTCTGTCCTGTCTAGATCTAAAAAATAGTTGTATACTGTTTTTCTACCTCATACAAGCTAGCACTTCCCTTTAATATAAAACCTCATATATATAATCTCATCAAGTAAATATTATATAACTTAAATCATTTTCTGCTGTGGGACATTTAGACTGTTTTTATTCCTTTGCAAGTAGAAATAAAACTGCAATGTGGTGCTTATAATACATTGTCTTTGGTATTTATAATTTTGGTATTAAATTTAAGTTTAGTTTCCTGGAATACATTGCTAGACATGGGATAGAGGGCCAAAGAAATAAACACACATTACCAAACTGCTTCTTCAGGGGATATTCAGAGTTGTTTCACACTACCACTGTAACATAAAGAATGCCTTCCTCACTCCACTACTGGATATTTACATTCGTTGTTTTGTTTTGTTTTTGAAACAAGGTATTGCTCTGTCACCCAGGCTAGAGTGCAGCAGCACAATCTCAGCCCATTGCAACCTCTGCCTCCCAGGTTCAAGCAATTCTCATGCCTCAGCCTCCCAAGCAGCTGGAATTACAGGCATGCGCCACCACACCCAGCTAATGTTGTTTTTGTGGTTTTTTTTTTTTCAGATGGGGTCTCACTCTGTCGCCCAGGCTGGAGAGCAGTGGCATAATCTTGGCTCACTGCAACCTCCACCTCCTGGGTTTAAGCAATTCTCTGCCTCAGCCTCCCGATTAGCTGGGATTACAGGTGCCCACTACCACGCCCAGCTAATGTTTTTAATTTTTTGTAGAGATGGGGTTTTACCATCTTGGACAGTCTGGTCTTAAACTGCTGACCTCGTGATCCATCCATCTTGGCCTCCCCAAAGTGCTGGGATTACAGGTGTGAGCCACAGGGCCTGGCCTTAAATTTTGTATTTTTTTGTAGAGACAGGGTTTTGCCACGCTGGCCAGGCTGGTCTTGAACTTGTGGCCTCAGATGATCCACCCGCCTCAGCCTCCCAAAGTGCTGTGATTATAGGTGTGAGCCACCGCACCTAGCCTTACATTTGTTTTTCAATTGATCACTTACCATTTGGAGATTTGTTTATTTTGTGGGAGAGTACAAAATCTTTTTACATAGAATGAAATATTAATTTGCTTATTCGTATCATGACTGCTGAAAATGTTTCTCAGTTTGTGCCCTGCATATATTAATTTTGCTTTTAAAAACCTGATGGAGGCCAGGCGTGGTGGCTCACGCCTGTAATCCCAGCATTCTGGGAGGCCAAGGCAGGCAGATCACTTGAGATCAGGATTTCAAGACCAGCCTGGCCAACACAGTGAAACTCTGTTTCTACTAAAAATACAAAAATTTACTTTGGGAGGCCAAGGTGGGTGGATCACGAGGTCAAGAGATTGAGACCATCCTGGCTAATACAGTGAAACCCTACCTCTACTAAAAATATAAAAAGTTAGCCAGGTGTGGTGGCACGCGCCTGTAGTCCCAGCTACTCGGGAGGCTGAGATAGGAGAATCGCTTGAACCCAGGAGGCAGAGGTTGCAGTGAGCTGAGATCGCACAAATGCACTCCAGCATAGGTGACAGAGTGAGACTCTGTCTCAAAAAAAAAAAAAAATTACCTGGGCATGGTGGTGCCTACAATCCCAGCTACTTGGGAGGCTGAGATGGAAGGATCACTTGAACCCATAAGGCAGAGGTTGCAGTAAGCCAAGATCGCGCCACTGCACTCCAGTCTGGGTGGCAGAGACAGACTTCATATCAAAAACAAAATAAAAATAAAAATAAAAAATAAATTTAAAAAAACTGATGGAATAGGCTGGGTGTGGTGTCACACATCTTTAATCCCAGCACTCTGGGAGGCTGGGGCCAGCCTTGGCCACACAGAAAGACCCTGTCTCTACAAAAAATACAAAACAAGAAACAAAAAAAACCCCAAAAACCTAACGGCTTAGAATTCAAGTGTTTATGTGGGGGCTGGAGGGTGGGGATCAAACTTATTTTAGTGACTTGTCCTATCATTTATGCTTAGAAAGTAATCCCTTCTCTAGAAATCTGAATATTTAGAACCTTTTCTTCTCTCTTTTCTTAATGGATTTCAAAACATTTAATTATTCACTTTATCTGAACTTTATTTTGGTACTGGAAGGTGGAAAGGACCTAAACCTATTTTGTTTTCTCTCTAACAGTTAACCAACTGTTATCATGGAATAAAATTTTTCCCCTAATTATTTGGATTGTCTTACTTTTTTAACCTAGTACCTTTTTTAGGTACAAGTATATTTAATAAAGAGTAAAGATAATAACTTACCAATAGTGGTTGAGAAAAAAGCTCTAGCTGGGCTCTATAAATGATATCATCAAGAACTTCCTGGCCAAGGTCCCACTGTCCATTATACCTATGAGGAAGAAGATCATTTACTGTCCTGAGCAAATATCTAATCTTCAGCACAACTTTTTAAATTGTTCCAAATCCTGCTATTTTGGTTGTGAAGCAAAACTTTCATACCAAGTGTTATATCATTTCATTTGTGAACTATCCTACTTTTGGTTATAAAAACAAAACAGATTTTAAATACTATGTTTACAAATGTTTCTTCACATAAATTGGTTTTTATTACATGCTGATATTTAATCTATTTAATGCATTAATGAAAACCTGGGTTATGAACTATGTAGAGATAGTCTTCCATACAGAAAATCTGACAATTTCTAGACTCCAATTTTAATGACTAGTTATGTTATATTTTGGCTATTTTAAAAGTACTAAAAGGAAACCATATTAGAAAAAGAAGATAAGCCCATCATGGAACAAAAGATTCAGTACTGTGTCTGATAAGGAAGAAAGAGAAATTTTCAAAGTTTCTAAACATTAGGAAGAATTCATACAATTTTATATTCCACCTACTTACATGGCATAATACACCCCTGTGAGAAGCTGCACCATAAATTCAGGATCCAATACTATTCGACCACAGAGTTCTTTCCAATGTTTTTCATGTTGCCGTGGAAACCCACTCACACAAACCCTAGGAAAATACACTATTTAACATGTGATTTCCAGATTCCTTAAATAAAATAGTTTTTGTTTTCCTAAGTTCATTTATTCAATTTATTCATTCCTCAAGTATTTATTGAGTGCCTGTTATATACCAGTCATTGTTCTGGGCCTAGGCATACAGTTGTGAACAGGTGAAAGATAAAAAATAAAAATGAAATCTGTGCTCTCATAAAGCACTCATTCTAGTGGACTGCACATAAAAGCAACTTTTCTAAAATAGCTAACCATCTCTTTCACAATCATCCTTCTTTCTCTTCACACACATACACACACAAATGTCTAACTTTCACTCAACCCAAATTGTATCAGGGTGAATTAATGGGAAGTATAGGAATCTCAAAACAAAAGGACATTTCAAAATACTGTTGTCTGTGAGGCCATTTTTAAACAAAGAACTATAAACAACTCCCTAACATCCATTCCATCTCATTAAGTGATGCTTCCAAAAAAAGTTATGCTTGATAATGATCAACAGTTGTAATATACTACATTATTTAATCAATTTATTTAGTAAAATAATTGTAATAGTAAATCCAGAAGACATTTTTTAGTGTTTAGTGCCTTATGGTCTTGGGAAATTTTTTTTTAAATTCTGTTTATGTATTTTTTGTAGCAGAGATATACAATAAAAGACTTGCTATTTAAAAACAGCATTATATGGCCAGGCGCGGTGGCTCATGCCTATAATCCCTGCACTTTGGGAGGCCGAGCCAGGTGGATCACGAGGTCAGGAGATCGACACCATCCTGGCTAACACGGTGAAACCCCATCTCTACTAAAAATATTTTTAAAAAATTAGCCGGGCATGGTGGCAGGCACCTGTAGTCCCAGCTACTCAGGAGGCTGAGGCAGGAGAATGGCGTGAACCTGGGAGGTGGAGCTTGCAATGAGCCAAGATCGCACCACTTCACTCCAGCCTGGGCAACAGAGCAAGACACCATCTCAAAAAAATAAAAATAAAAAATAAAATAAAATAAAAATAGCATTATATTAAGATAAAACTATGTGGCGAAAGGGGAATGGAAATTTCTCCTTTAATTTCAAGGAGAAAAAGGAATAAATGTTACATTAGACCATTAAAGAAAAGTTTCTTCATTTATTCCTCAAATGGATGATGGTATCACATCATTATGGTATTTACATTACATACATTTAAAACAGTGACCCAACAGTTATTTTTTTAATTATGTCGATACTTACATACTAGAAATTATATCATTTCCTTTTTCCTTTTTTTTTTGAGATGGAGTCTCGCTCTGCCACCCAGGCTGGAGTACAGTGGCCTGATCTCGGCTCACTGCAACCTCTGCCTCCCAGGTTCAAGCAATTCACCTGCCTCAGCCTCCCAAGTAGCTGGGACTACAGGCATGTGCCACCACTCCCGGCTAATTTTTGTAGTTTTAGTAGAGACAGGGTTTCATTATGTTGGCCAGGATGGTCTCAAACTCGTGACCTCAGGTGATCTGCCCACCTCAGCCTCCTGAAGTGCTGGAATTACAGACATGAGCCACCGCGCCTGGCCTAGAAATTATATAATTTCTACCTACTTAAGATAGGATGAAAAACCGTTAATGTCAACAACGTACAAGGAGTACATAGTTTTTCAAAATTCTGTAGAGGATATATGAACAAAAGAACAAAAGTTTGAGGACCACTAAACTCCGCCATCATCTTTGTTATTAAGAAATTCTATTAGGCTGAGTGTGGTGACTCATGCCTATAATTCCAGTACTTTGGGAGACCAAGGTAGGAAGATCACTTGAGGCCAGGAGTTCAAGACCAGCTTGGACAACACAGTGAGACCCCATCTCTATAACAAATTTAAAAATTAGCCAAATATGGTGGCACATCCCTATAGTCATAGCTACTAAAGAGACTGAGGTGGAAGGACTGCTTGAGCCTACGAGTTCAAGGCTGCAGTGAGCTATGTATAATGATTGTGCCACTGCACTCTAGCCTGGGTGACAGAGGAAGACTCTATCTCAAAAAAAAAAAAAAAAGAAAAAAGAAATTCTATTGAAGGCCACAATAATGTTGTCAATGAGAGAGCAGGCAGTTTTCTTTTAATGAACCTCAAGTAATGAATTATAAATAAATTTATCTGCAGATAGGCAGTAAGTGCTTAAGCAGCATCTAAATTAGAGACAAGAATTTTGTTAGACATTAATCACGTTATTACAGTTAAGAGAAACAAATATTTTTAAGTAATCTGTAAAATCAAAGTAACAGCTAATTTAGATGGGAAAAATTAGTAAGTTTTGTTTAAGCAGGATCTCTTCCCAGTAACACAATAGCATGTCACCTTGAGCAAAGCACTTGTGGTGGACAGACTCTTGGAGAGCCATGATCCCTGTGATCTTTCTGGTATTCACACTGTGTCATGCCCTTCCCCTTCAGCAAGGGTAGGATCTACAGCTTGCTTCTAACCAATAGAATAAGGCAAAGGTGATGGGATTCCATGATTATGTGTACATGAGTACGTTACGTAAGGTAACAGGTCTTGCTGGAGTCTCACTCCTCCTATGTTGAAGAAGTAAGCTGCCATGTTGTAGGCTGCCTGTGTTGGGAGGCCAATGTGGCAAGGAGCGAAGGATGGCCTCCAGCACACAGCCACAAAAAACTGAAGCCCTCAGTCCTACAGCCACAGGAACTCAATTCTGCCAACAAAACTTTTGAGCCTCAGATGAGACTGCAACTCCAGCTAACATCTTAACTGCCGCCTTGTAAGACGCTAAGCAGAGTACCCCAGCTAAGCCATCTGGATTCCTGACCCACAAAAGCTGTGAAATAATAAATGTGTGATGTTTTAACCTGCTCAATTTGTGGCAATTTATTACGCAGTAATAGAAAACAAACACAACATTTAACCTTTTTGGGGGATTGATATCCTCAAGTAAAAATCATTTTGAAAGGCTGAGTTCAGAATTCCTTCTATAACTGAACTTCTGTGACTCTAAACATCCATTGTCTCCAAACTAATTTATATCACTTAAATTTTTTTCTTTTTTTTTTTTTTTTTGAGACAAGTTCTCACTCTGTCGCCCAGGCTGTAGTATAGTGGCACGATCTCGGATCACTGCAACCCTGCCTCCCAGGTTCAAGTCATCCACATGCCTCAGCCTCCCAAGTAGCTGGGATTATAGGCATGCACTACCACGCCCAGCTAATTTTTGTATTTTTAGTAGAGACAGGGTTTCACCATGTTGGCCAGGCTGGTCTCAAACTCCTGACCTCAGGTGATCTGCCCGCCTTGGCCTCCCAACGTGATGGAATTACAGGTGTGAACCACTGCACCTGGCCTACATTTTTTCCACAGTAGAAATTTAAGGCCAGGTACAGTGTCTCACACCTGTAATCCTAGCATGTTGGGAGGCCAGGGCAGGCAGATCACTTAATCCTAGGAGTTTGTGACCTGCCTATGCAACACCATGAAACCCGGTCTCTATTTAAAAAAAAAAAAAAGCCCAGCACAGTGGTGGGCACCTGTAGACCCAGCTACTCAGGAGACTGAGGTGCGAAGATCGCTTAAACCTGAGAGGCAAAGATTGAATAAGCTGATATGGCACCACTGCACTCCAGCCTGGGTGACAGAACAAGATTTCAGCCTAGGTCTGTCCAAATTATTAGAAATTCTGATTTAGTAAAGATTATAATCCATGAGATACAGAATATCCACCCCCCACATACAAATGAGACACATACATCATTGGTACTATTGCTAATCACTTTCTCCAACACAGAGACAGTTATTTATGAAATGTATGGGAAGAGGTTCACATTCCTTAAGACTTTCCCATATATATAGCACTATTTTTTTCAAAGATCTCAAAGTGATTTACAAAAACTGGCAACCAGGGAATGATAAGATATGTCACTAAACAACCTTAGATTTGGATGTCTTGGTACAACTCTATGTTCAGCTAGAAAATATTTCTTTAATGCTGAAAACATTTTCATAATGCACAAGGCCAGGCATGGTGGCTCACACCTGTACTCGCAGCACTTTGGGAGGCTGATGTGGCAAGAATGCTTGAGGCCAGAACTTCAAAACAAACCTGGGCAACATAGCAAGACCCTGTCTCTACAAAAATTAGCTGAGTGTCGTAGTGTACACCTGTGGTCCCAGCTACTTGGGAGGCCCAGGCGGGAGGATTCCTTGAGCCAAGGAGGCCGAGGGCACAGTGAGCTATGATTCAGCCACTGTACTCCAGCCTGGGTGACAGAGAGAAATCCTATCTCATAAAAAAGCAACAACAAAAAAACAGCCTCATGAGGATACGGACTCCTACAGGAATGTAAGCTCCCTGAGTTTTGTTTACTGCTGTATTACCAGAAGTTAGAAGAGTGCCTGGCTTAGAGAATGTGTTCAATAAATATCTGTCAAATAAATATGAAGATTAGTAATAATCACTCTTCTCACCTGGAACCCATCCGACAAAGAGATTGATAAGATGAGGCAGGCATATATACAATAGCAGAATTATAACACAGCATGAGAAAACTCAGGACTTCAAACCTAAAAACAACAAATGCAAGGTTAAAAGGATTACAAATAATTACTTCTACTAGCAACTGGTTATCACAATGCCTTAATATTGACCTTTATGATTTCTTAATCAGATCAACATAGCATCTTTCTCAAAGGTTTCCTTGTTTATATTATCCTTATTACAAGTCATATCCCTTGCTGTCATCTTGTCATCTATGTTTCTGTTTTTAAAAAATAAATGAGGCCAGGCACGGTGGCTCACGCCTGTAATCCCAGCACTTTGGGAGGCCAAGGTGGGTGGATCACAAGGTCAGGAGATCGAGACCATCCTGGCTAACACGGTGAAACCCTGTCTCTACTAAAAATACAAAAATTAGGCAGGCATGGTGGCACAAGCCTGTTTTTCAGCTACTCAGGAGGCTGAGGCAGGAGAATTGCTTGAACCCGGGAGGCAGAGCTTACAGTGAGCCGAGATCACGCCACTGCACTCCAGCCTGGGCAACAGAGTGAGACTCCATCTCAAAAAATCAATCAATCAATCAATCATGCTTGAACAGATGACTCCCCTATAAATAAGTCTACCATCTTCCTACTGACTTCATAATAAAATCCAAACTTATCACAAGGTCCTTTAAAATCAAAGTCCTTATTACAAGGTACTTTAAAATCCACCTTCATCCTTCCTCTCCAGCTTTACTTCCCTCCATTACCAACCACATATACCACACTATATCAATCTTCTTACCATTCCAACAATATGCTGTAACCAATCAGAATTCCTTGCTTTAATGCTCGCTGCTCCTTCTTAATAGAATATACTTTTTCACTTGGGTGATTCCTGATAAGATTTCAAGTCCTAGATCAAATTTTTACTTTAGCCATAAAGCCCTTCTTATTTCTCTCTGCTAAAGTAAACCAGTCCCTTACCTGTGTAGCTCTAATATAGCATTTATCCCACTGAATTGTAATTTTATTCCTTTATGTCTCTTTCTCCCATTTACTAATAAGCAACTTTAGAATAAAGACCCTGATTTATTCATCTCTATCATTAGTGTCCAGCCAGTGTCTAATACATTATTGTTTAATAAATACTTGTTGAATGAATAAACGCTTTCCTAACATTTATAATGTCTAAGAAAGTGGCTCCTAAATCTGGATGCACATTAGTTATTTAAAGGCCTTTTTAAAAACATACACTTCTATGCCTTAACCCAGTTGACCTACTTAAAACCTCGGGTAGGAACCAGGGAAGTTGTACCTCTAAAAAGCTTCCCACAGATGAATGGTGAAGGGTTTATGGAAGCACTTTGTACTATTTTAACAATGTTTTTTGTAAGTCTGAAGTTATTTCAAAATGAAAAGTTAAAAATCAAGTTGAAAGTCTGATCTGGAAGCAGCCATACTTTCAGATCCCTTCACTTTCTCCATACATCTAGGTAAAACAATGGAGATTTATTCTCTGAAAGGATAAAAAATAATTTCTACCTGGGAGCCCCAACGGTGATGGGGGTGGATGCCAAATTGAAAATAGGAAGATTAAGTGAAGTGAAATATAACTGACTAGATATTGCCACTTGGCCACCAAAATACTAGCAACAAGATCTCTAGTTAAGATACCAGAAGAGTTGTTTCTAGGGAATTTGACCACTCTAAGAGGAAAGACTTAAAGATATGGATTTGGGAAAATTTCCAAATGAATGGCCTAGTGGGATCCTATGGTGAAGTTTATATTTATAGTCAGTTACTAGTTGGTGCAAAAATTAATTTTTTTAAATGGCAAGACCACAATAACTTTTGTACCAATACTAGCTCAAATCAGCCATATACTAACATGGTCAGAGCTTCTCATTTTTTATTCCCCCCCAACTTTTTTTTTTTTTTGAGACGGAGTCTCGGTCTTCTCACCCAGGCTGAAGTATAATGGCACGATCTCGGCTCACTGCAACCTCTGCCTCCCGTGTTCAAGCTATTCTTTTGCCTCAGCCTCCCAAGTAGCTGGGATTACAGGTGCCCACCACCACACTCGGCCAATTTTTTTTGTATTTTTAGTAGGGATGGGGTTTCACCATTTTGGCCAGGCTGGTCTCGAACTCCCGACCTCAGGTGATCTGCCCGCCTCAGCCTCCCAAAGTGCTGGGATTAAAGGCATAAGCCACCACACCCAGCCTATTCCCCTATTCTTAAACACGAGGGAAAAAAGATTGCCAGACATCTAAGGAACTTACTAGGATGAAAAAGAGACTATAAAGAAACAGAAGGGCTGGGCGCAGTGGCTCACATCTGTAATCCCAACACATTGGGAGGCCGAGGTGGGTGGATCATAAGGTCAGGAGTTCGTGACCAGCCTGGCCAACATAGTGAAACCCCATCTCTACTAAAAATAAAAAAATTAGCTGGGCATGGTGGCACGCGCCTGTAGTCTCAGTTACTCAGGAAGTCGAGGCAGGAAAATCACTTGAACCCGGGAGGCGGAGGTTGTGGTGAGCTGAGATCACGCCACTCACTGCATTCCAGCCTGGGCAACAGAGCAAGACTCTGTCTCAAAAAAGGAAATAGAAGGCTGGGTCCAGTAGGTCATTCCTGAAATCCCAGCACTTTGGGAGGCTGAGATGGGGAGGATTGCTTGAGCTCACGTGTTTAAGAGCAGCCTGGGCAACATATTGAGACCCCGTTGCTACAATTTTTTTTCTTTTTTTTTTAATTAGCAGGACATGGTGGTAGTCCCAGCTACTCAGGAGGCTGAGGCAGGAGAAGCACCTGAGCTCAGGAGGAGCACCTGAGCTCAGGGGTTCTAGGCAGCAGGCTGCAGTAAGCCATGATCACACCACTACACACCAACCTGGGCAACAAAGCAAGACCCTGTCTTAACAAAAAAAGAAAAAAGAAAAAAGAAAGAAAAATATGCAGAGCTAAAGCATATTTGGCTTCGGGGGAAAAAATGTATGTGTATTCCTGATAAAGTTGGCTATATAAAAAACTAAAACATACAGCAAAAACAAATAAATACCAGAATGCCATATCACTCTTTATACCCATTAAGATGACTACAATCAAAAAGATGGAAAATAAGTGTGAGAATGTAGAGAAACTGGTATCCTCATAAACTGTTGTAGAAACGTAACATGGTACATCCACTCTGGAAAGAAGCATGACAGTTCCTCAAGAAGTTAAGTGTTGAATTACCATATGACCTAGCAATTCTATTCCTAAGTATATACTAAAAAGAACTGAATATGTACATTCACACAAAAATTTGTGAATGCATGTTCAAAACAGCTGTTGTGGTCTAAATTCATGTTGAAACTTAATCTTCAATATGGTGGTATTAACAGGGGAGGCCTTTGCAGCTGGGCGAGGTGGCTCACGCCTGTAATCCCAGCACTTTGGGAGGCCAAGGCACGTGGATCACCTGAGATCAGGAGTTCAAGACCAGCCTGGCCAACACAGTGAAACCCTGTCTCTACAAAAAAAAAAAAAAAAATTAGCCAGGCATGGTGTTGCGCACCTGTAATACCAACTATTCAAGTGGCTGAGGCAGGAGAATCACTTGAACCCAGGAGGCAGAGGGTGCAGTGAGCCGAGATCGTGACACGGCACTCCAGCCTGAGTGACAGAACTAGACTCTGTCAAAAAAAAAAAAAAAAGAGATGGGGCCTTTGGGAAATGATTAGGTCATGACAGCTCTGCCCTCCTGAATTTGATTAGCTAGAAGGTGCCATCTATGAGGCAGAGACTATGAGCCCTTACTAGACACTGAGTCTGCTGGCACTTTAAGCTTGTACTTTCCAATCTGCAGAACTGTGAGCAATACATTTCTATTGTTTATATATTATCCAGTCTAAGGTATTTTGTTATAGCAGCCCAAATAGACTAAAGAGAGCAGAGTTACTCATAATAGCCAAAAAAGAAAAAATAGAAATAACTCGAATGTCCACCCATTGATGAATGGATAAATAAAATGTGGTATATCTACACAATGAAATATTATTTAATTATAAAAAGAAAGTACTGATACATGCTACCACAGAAACAAACCTTGTAAACATGCTAAGTGAAAGAAGCCATACACAAAAGGCAAACATATTGTATGGATCCACTCATGTAAAATGTCTAGTAATAAAAACCACTCAATTGTATGCTTTAAAGGGGTAAATTTTATTTTTAATTTTTATTCTTTTGAGACAGAGGCTCGCTCTGTCGCCAGGCTTGAGTGCAGTGGCGCAATATCGGCTCACTGCAACCTCCACCTCCCAGGTTCAAGTGATTCTCCTGCCTCAGCCTCCCGAGTTGCTGGGACTACATGCGCCCAACACCATGCCCGGCTAATTTTTTTGTATTTTTAGTAGAGATGGGGTTTCATCATATTGGTCAGGATGGTCTCAATCTATTGACCTTGTGATCCACCCACCTTGGCCTCCCAAAGTGCTGGGATTACAGGCGTGAGCCACCACGCCTGGCCCTTTTTTTTT